>NW_009952873.1:2940865-2956411 GCF_000747805.2 Chaetura pelagica | reverse complement strand
AAGACTCTGTTGGCTTTGGGCATTTTAACTTTTGAGATAAAATTGTGCACCTTGAAGTTCTTTCTAATGCAACGTGCATTAGAGACCATGTCCAGCTCTCCCACAGCTAAGGTTTTCCGCAGGAATCTGACAGCAATTGAAGGAACTCAAATATCTTCAGAACAAGAGTGTCCCAGCCCAGGGACGTGGTCTAAATTACAGTCCCACATACATATTGCCTGGTTGAGGGGAGGGCACAGGAGGTCTGACATGTTATATGTCTCTAGGAAGTAAGAGCTGCCTGCAGTGTTAATGACATCTCACCCTGTACATGCACAGTCATGTCTCCTGCTTAATATTTGACTTAATTTGATTCAAAATCTCGGCCTGTCTCTTATTCCCCATAGCCAGCAGTAGGAGCTAAGGGCAAGATGCTCTGAAAGCAAATTCATCCTTCCCTTGCATCGTTATACCAGATCAGACCATTTTGTTTTTTCTAGCTAAGCTGACCAGAACTTCACTGATTCTGCTTCCAGCCAAAAAGCCTGACCAGCCCCTTGTGCTGCACCGGTATGAGAACCCTGGCCTTAAAGGCCTCCCACAGCACATCTGTTATGTCTTGGAGTGACCTCTCCTATTTGCCTAATTCCAGGGATTGCTGATCACAAACTCAGTCATCCTAGTCTGGATTTTTGGTTCTTTATTTAACCTTTAGGGCCACCTTTAGGTTGAAGCACAACATAGAGCTTGACTTAAAGCCATGAGGTTATGCATTACCAGGTTAAATAACTGCTCTGCTTAGTAGGACTTGTATTTCTTAATCCTGTAGATGCCTTTGCAAGTAACTTAAAAAGAAACAACAGTCTCCAGGTCTTTCCTTGATGTTCTGAAATAGCCTGGGGTTCAAGCACGTGGTTACCATAGAGGCGCTGAGAAAGGCATATCCTCTGCTGGACATGGTGGATCAGAGCCGGAGGCCAAAGGAGCTGGTAATTTCCCAAGGCATCAGTAGACCGAGTGGTCCAGTGTGATGGTGCTTACTGCACAGGGCAAGGGGCAGAGAAGCTGTGGAGGCTCAGAGCTGCTAGAGACCTTTAGCGAGTACCTGGGACTGGTACTGAGCAGCCAGCATCTCTCTGCTCTTGCCAGTGCTGGCTTCTGCTGGAAGGGCAGTGACTTTCCCGTCTCCTTTCTCATGCCATGCCTGTCTTTCATTGCTCTTCTTTGCAGTAGGATGGTTTGCTTGACAGCTCTACCTCTGAGACAGGAAAGCAAGATCTATGAAATCCAGTATGGGATTCCAGTATGGAAATTATTGTGGGATTCTGGGTGGCTTTCTCCTGCTTCTCTGTGGGGCTGCCTTGGCAGGTTCAAAGGAAACATTCTTAGTTTTGTTTTGGAGACTGCATTAGGTTTTGCATTGCTAACGCACTTCATGTTTTTCTGGCAGCCTCCTCCAACCACTGGCTTCCCCACTATAGAAGGTAAGCAATAGTCTTTGTTTACATACGAACAGCAAGCAGAAGTGACAGGCAGGCAGGCCAGCTGGGATGGGAGGTAATGAGGTGCTCTTGGCTCATCAGTATCCACAGGCAGATTATTCAGAGGATACAGTCAGGAGGCAGCTTTGCTGCCCTCACACAGCATGAAGCACAAGCTGATAAGAGCAAAGCCAACTTTCCTCTGTGCCATGCTTTGACATCTGGGAGCAGCTATGCACTCAGACTGGAGCCTTGGCACCAGGCATGTTCCAGTGGTAGCTGTATTAGCCAGGACATCCCAGCAGAAGAGTGGTTTTGCTAGTGGGTGGCTTTGACAGTGGGTCCTGTACTTGAATACTGTGAGTTGACAAGCATCTCTTGAAATCTTCCAGGAGTGATTCTGTTTGGTGAGCCAGTGAGGTGGGAGACAAGCCTGCAACTTATTGTTGATGTACTCCTGAGCAACGGGAACCCTGGGGCAGAGCTGAAAGATATACCATACCCTCACCTGCCTGTCCTTGCCTGCAACATGGATCTCCTGTGGATGGCCGAAGCCAAGATGCCCAGGTGAAAAGCATGCGCAGTATTTGTCTTAGCCCAGTTCGTGCATCTCTCCTGCAGATGATCTTTTCTGATTACATTTTTTAGTGTTAGAGTTTAACCACATGGTATAATTAGTAGTAGAGTCACGAAAACTGCATGAGAAATGAAGACTAAAACTTCTAAGAAACAAAAGCCAGACCACTGTCTCTGTAGGTGTGTGTGGGTAGATATGTCCAAACTAGGCAGTACTTTGGCTACAGCAGATGGCTCTCCTCAGTGAGGAGTGTTTGCTGCTCAAGTGGTGTGACTGGAGATACTGATGACCTCCTTTCTGGAGCAGGTTTGGGCATGGCACTTTCCTTCTCTGCTTGGAGAACATCTACAAGAAAGTGACGGGCCGGGAGCTGAAGTACGAGGCCTTGATTGGCAAACCCAGCACAGTCACCTACCGCTATGCCGAGTACCTGATCAAACAGCAGGCAGAGAAACAGGGATGGAAGTCTCCCATCCGACGCCTCTATGCAGTTGGGTAAGAGACTGTTTTTCTGCTGGTGTCCTTAGGGAGTTGCATGCTGACTTCTCTAAAATGTTTGTTGTTGGTTGTTTTTTTTTGAAAGGCTATTTCTAAAATGAATACCGAAATCCCCATGCTGTCTCTGGAGCCTCATACCCTGGAGCAGAGGCTTGCTAGCTTTTTGCATCCTGTGATTTTAATAACTTGTAGGGCCCCGTCAGCCAACAAAGCTGTTGCTGTAGGATGCAAAGTGCATGTAGCATGACTGGAATAAAAAGTTACGAGACCCAGAGATAGGCCCATGAGCCCAGTTAGGCCAAACACTTTGGTATTGTAGAGAATACATTACAGTAGTAGCCAAAACTGCTCTGGAGACTTTGTACGTGTCTTTTCACCTTTGAAAGATGTTTGTGAAGCATATGGCCTTCACCACAGCTGAACAGGACACAACAGTAGGTAGGCTCACTGACCCAGTCTGGTTGGTTCTTTTGATGTTAGCAAGTAATGTGTGTCCCTTCCTCCCTTACTGCTGCCTTAATCCTAGTCTGACAGAGCCAGAAATTGATGCATGGACTAGTTTCTCATTTCTGTCTCACACTATGACCTTATCCAGGGATAACCCTATGTCTGATGTCTATGGGGCAAACCTCTACAACAACTACCTCAAGTCAGCTCACCAAAACCAGGTCCAGGCTGGGGTGAAGAGGAGCCTGCAGGCATCCAGTCCCCAAATGGAGGATCACCTCGAGCTGAGGAAGGACTACAGCAATTCAGTGGAGAGTTGTGAGTCGATTCTGGTCTGCACTGGGGTCTACCGCCACAAGGCAGATGTTCCCAGTAACATGGAGAAGTCCAAGACAGAGTCGGTGTTCCATGGCCATCGGGACTTCTGCTTTGACCCCAGCTTGGTGGAGGCATCTCACATCGTGCAGGATGTGAACGAAGCTGTGCAACTTGCTTTCAAGAAGGAGAACTGGAGCTAGGGTTAAGAGAAGTGTACGGAAAAATTTACCATCAGGAATTTTATGGGCTGAAAAGGGAAGAGGGGACGAATGGGGAGAGACCTGGGATGATCTTCTAATCTAGCCAACGTGAAAGAAAACTCCCTATCTCAGCATCAAAAGCCCATTGCTTTTATTGATACCAATCTGCAACTGACAGCAGACTTTCAACTGTGAACGTACATTACTGCCATCAATAATTGAGCCGTAATGGAAACAGGGTATAAGGAAAAGACCTATCCTAGCAATCCCAGTTCTGTTCAGCCATCAGAGTTCTCTCTTTTCTACCCTTTGTGTATGAAGATCAGGCAAGCCCACCCTCCTCCTCCTCATGATGTGTTTGACGATGAAGTTCTTCCCTGTGCAAGGAGCCACCATCAGCCAGTACATCATTTGTACAAGGTACTATTCATCCAGTCTGATGAGACCACACCAGATGTTGTCTTGTGGTGACACTCTGCCAGGGGAAGACTTTAAAATTCTCCATATGAAGAAGAAGTGCCTATAGACTTTAACAAATTTTGTTTGCTTGAGGATTTGCCACTGCATTGTTGTCAGTCTGAAACAAAGTCCCATTTTGCAGTCCTCCAGCAACTGTGGAGAGGCAGGGCCCCTCAAAGGAAGCTGCAGTAGCCAGAGCAACTTGCTACAGGACTGAGGGAAAAGTTATGTTATTCCCTCCCCCCACTATTTAGCATTCTGCGAACACTTCTGCCTTTTCACATCCCACTAGGGAGCCAACAGCCTGCTCTCAATAGCAGAGGAAACCACTACAGAGATTGAATTTCCAGGGATGTCTTTGCCCAGAACTCAGTGTTGCAGTAAGAGACTGTTTTGGCATGTACCCTGACCTCGTGTTGCAAGGGACATCCACCTGCTCCAGCTGGCACACCTTCCAAAGAGGGGTCCCTGTTTAGAACAAGGGCCAACCAGAAAGAGTCACAGCCCACCTGCTCTTCCTTGCATACAAGGATTGAAAGAGATCATCAAGCCAGAATGGTGCCTGATCCCCAAATCCCTAATCCTCATCTTTAAGAATACAAATGTACCTGTCCTTGACTTCCTTTTTTTTTGTCTCTTGCCTCATGTGGTTTGCAGCTCAGGGATACCCATATGGTCTGATCCCTGTTCCCTCCTCTTCCTTTAGCATGCAGGTAGAGTTCCCCTAACACGAATTAGCAGCTGGGACTCACCTGCCGAGGAGCATTTCCATATCCTAATGACATGCCTCTATTTTCCTAGCTTGAGCTATATCCAGGGAATGATCAAGCCCTGTGTCTCCTTAGACAGTCAAAAGCAGTTAAGCAAGCATTGCTCGAGAAGCTCCATGTGAAAGATTGGCTCAGCAAGGGACCTCTTAATTCCAGAGGAGCATTGTGATTTTAGGAGTGTTGTGATTTTAGAAGCATAAATCAGCCTGTGTATGTGACAGAGAATCTTGGAAGCCAGCACGACTCAGTTGATGTTCCTAGTTACGCTCAGCTCATGCCACACTGAGAGATGAGAAATAGGTCTTCTCTGCCTACTCTTTCTCCCTTCCTGCTTTAGCAGGCAGCTCCATGCACAGGGCACAAACAAGATGTTCTGTGCAGAAGTTTGTGTTATTCTTAATTAAAATCTTGGCATCCATGTGCACTGATACTTTGCTTCAGCACTTCTCTATCCTCTTGATACTGATGTGTCTTCCTAGGAAGGTCACTTTGCAGAGCGGGCTCTTTTCTCGCGTTATGCCAGGCTCTGTGGCTGAAGGGAACTGGTTGCACTGTCAGTGACCCCGGCAAAGATGTCCTCTTTGCTTGGCTTCTTTCTCTATACCTTATTTTCTAAATGGGAGCAGAAAAATACCTCTTTGGGTGAATCTCTCTCCTGTGAAATTCTCACTGCTGTGAGAAGCAGTCTCTTCCTCTCTCAGCACTAGCTAGGGTTCTTCTTTGTCTTAGCAGCACAAGAATTGCTTGGTTGCTTCTGAAAGCAACTGTAACTCGAGGAGCACAATCTTAGATTTGAATCCTTTGCCTTTCACTGGTGAGAAAAAGAAATTACCATTTCTTGCACCTACACAAGATAAGGACTTGTCTCCAGTTCCCAGGTTAGGTACAAGGAAGGACTTTGTATATAACATAGGGAAGATCGTTTAGCTTTCGGAACATCACCGCAGTCACAACTGGGCTGTAGACCCAGTGTGCAAGGCCTGAAACTTAGAGGCCCAAATCCCATTTATTTATAGACCAGCTCCAATGTCCCTCAACCTCACTTTTCAGAGGTGACATCCAGTGCAGAAAGAGGAATGCTCCCTTTCCTTGCAATATTTACTATCATGGCTGATAACTTCCATAGAATTAATTGGAGACTGCCTTCTAGGCTGTGGTTACATAGATCTCAGAGAGCTGATTGCTGGCAACAGCCCCTTCACTTTGGTAGGTACTTCTCTGCAAAAATACTGAAGTCTGTCCATCTGTGTGGAATAACCTTTGGCAGAGCTCGCTCATGTCACTCATCAAGATTGTGGTGCCAGTTACTCAAAAACAAGGTGCTGCTGAACCAGTACTGGTTCCCTGAGGTCTGCATCACTGCTGAATCAGCTATTACACATGAAGCCAGGTATACTGGCTGCTGCTCCAGTGATGGCAGTAGCTTTGTGAAAGTGCAGAATAACCTTGAGAAATCACAAGAGGTTTGTAATTTAATATCAGATTGCTTGGCACGTCTCAGCCAGAAGTGAGGTAGGTAGCAAGAGGAAGGAGGTGGCACCTCCTTCAACAAAGGAAGAGGTTTGCATTTGCACTGAATGAGCCAGGCATTTCCATCTTTGGAGCAGTAGTGAAGGCGAGCTGGCTGATGTGAATCTGCTTCAGATTCCAGGTCTGCTTGTAGGTCCAGATTTGGTTGTTTTTTTAAAAAACCATATTAGTGGTTTTGAAACAGTGCTCTGAGAGTCTTAAAAATGTGTAGGAGGGACTTCAATGATAAGGAGTTAAAGAAATGCTTTGCTTGCAAGTTGAAATTGAACAGAGGGGAGGGAAAGAAATCTAGGAGAATCTTGTACCCTTTGCCCAATTCTTACCAAGTAAGATTGCATAAATGACTCTGCTTGTTGGTCTGTGCACTAATTAGTCAGATGGGCTGCCTTTTGTCTGAGCAACACAGAGACCTTTCCCCCTTTCCCATGCTTAAGGCCTTGAAACACTGCACTTTGTCCAAGTCAGTGCCCAGGCATGAGCACAGTGGATAGAGGAGGAAATTCCGGTTCTCCAGCTGCTGTTGGATACAGGGTTGTGTAGGATTCCTACAGAGAAAAGTATTTGCCAGGTCTCTGTTCCAGGCGTTTTGTTCTAGAGTGCTGTGCAGGCTTCTAGCTTATCTGCAGTTAATTTATGGACATGTGTTATTGCTAGAATTCAGTGAAATCCTTTTTCCTTGGAACTGCAGCTTCCTGGAATTAGCTTCAAGTGTTCCTGGAACAAAAACTTTCCTTTGTCTCTTGCATTGTGCAGAAGTTGTGTTTCTGAAGCTGCATTTCTTTCATTTGGAGCAAGTGTGCTTCTGTGCAGATTATGGGACCAAGCAGGAGAGGGGACTTCACTTGCTGACCTAATACCTTAATCACTTGCTGACCTAATACCTTAATATTTATATGGTGCACTGCCCTATAAAACAAACATGTTGAAGACCTGATCCTAAAAGCTCCATCTTCCACAGGTGGATGTGTTTAGGTAAGTCTCGCGGGAGCATGCAGTGAGGTGAGGCAACTGAGAATAGCAGGGAGGATCCAGCAGAGGGACAGACTTTGTTTGGGATCTGAAGCAGAGAGCTTTTACGCCATGAAGTAACTTGGTAGTCAGAGAGGTCAATTCACTTATTTCACAGAACTCATGCAACTACTAGTCTGGTTTTCAGGGAGTCATGTAACACTACTGTCCCCTTTCTTCCAATCTTAAGCCTGGTGTGTCTTTTTCCCTCCAATAAATAGGTTATGTTTCAGATTATGTCACGTACACTGTAGCAGAATGATTAGCTATCATACAGAGAAATCACAAGCTGTGATTATTTTAGACTTCATATTAATTTCAACCCTCTTTCAGGGTTGCTCCTTTGATCTAGCACATAAAACAATAATAAAAGATGTTTTCCTTGAAATAAATTTTAAGGTGTCATTTGTACATTTCCTTAGTATTGTCCTGATCTCTTTCGTGTCTTTGCCTTAGGAGATTATCAGGACAAAGTCTGTCTTTTTTTCTGGTCATCAAGCCACTCTCACATTTTCTTGAGAGAACCACCCTGAACGAACCACCCTGAAAGATATCCTTCCAATGATTCTTTTCATTGGTCTAAACTGTAATTCCCTGTAAGCTCTACATCTGCCTGTAGCCATGTGAGATGAGTGCAACTTCGACCATTCCCACCCTAAAGGGGATAAAAAAAGAACACATGACAAGCCATGATGCCCTCACAGTCAAGACTAGTTTTGGGATGCCACCTGTGTGTGAGATGCATTCAGGGTAGGCATTTAGTTGTGATGTGACCTAAGCAGTTGTTTGTAATGATTAATTCTAATGGGTGAGGAAGGCACAAGCTAAATGCCACCAGCTTATTCTGCTGTTGTAGATTAAGAACAAGCCTATGGAAAGCCATCCTTACCATTAGAAGCTTACTCAGCACTGTGTTAAACCCTTTGTGATCATAAAAGAAATGCAAGGTGTTTGACATGAGCCATGCTCTGGTACCATCTGAGAAGGGTGAGGGGAATTAGGGAGACACATACTAGCTGGCAAGCTTTCAGAGCCAAAAGCTTCCACTGATTTCAGCAGGCAGAAGACTAAAGAGCCCAGTAGGTGAAAACCATCAGCTTGAATGATCTAGAAACAACCAATTCACTTGCATTATTCTTACAAGATGTTCCACAAGAAGGTTTTTTGTCTGCAAAGTTTACAGTTCCTAGGAGGCACATTCAGCAAAATAAGCTTGATTACAAGTCCTGAGAACTACTTGATATTAAAAGGAGCAACTGATAAAGCAGTAAAAGCAGTTTTGGAGGGACAGAACATGAATTCCCATTCTCAATAGAGAAGGGAATCAAGTTGTATTCTACATCCTGAAGAAATTACCTGTGTCCCTGACTAATAAATAATAATAAAAAGCATTAACCACCCACCTCCTTTTATCTAGTATTCGGGTAGATGAAGCACTTGTCTAAACTAAGGTGGATCAAGGCTTAGGCAGAAAGAGATCAAAACCTGAACTGCTTGAATGCTTTTAATCACTATAGTATTGTCAAAGCAAAAAGCCTAGGGTGAAGGTGTTCCTTGTAGAGGACAGCCTTAGCTGGAAGCTAGAATTCCATGGGAATCCTTGACCAAAGTAAGGAGCAGAGTTAAATGCTGACATCATGAAACACTGAAGAACAAACAACTTTGACAATAGGGACTGGGGCCCTATTGATCATAGGCTCATAGAATGGTTAAGGTTGGAAGGGACCTTGAAGATCATCAGGTTCCAACCTCCCTGCTATGAGCAGGGACACCTCACACCAGACCTGGCTGCACAAAGCCTCATCCAACCTGGCCTTAAACACCTCCAGGGAAGGGGCTTCCACAACCTCCCTGGGCAACCTATTCTAGTGCCTTACTACCCTCATCATGCAGGATTTCTTCCTGCTGTCTAACCTAAATCTACCCTCTTTCAGTTTAAAACAATTACCCTTTGTCCTGTCACCACCATCTCTGGTGAAAAGCCCCTCCCCAGCTTTTTTGTAGCCCCTTCAGGTACAGGAAGGCCACTG
This sequence comes from Chaetura pelagica, assembly GCF_000747805.2. NCBI lineage: Eukaryota > Metazoa > Chordata > Aves > Apodiformes > Apodidae > Chaetura > Chaetura pelagica. The sequence continues at coordinate 2,947,114 of NW_009952873.1, read as the reverse complement.
TAAGGTCTCCCTGGAGCCTTTTCTTCTCAAGGCTGAACAGCCCCAACTCTCTCAGCCTGTCTTCATAGCAGAGCTGCTCCAGGCCTTTGATGTGCTTGGTTGCCCTTCTCTGGACCCTCTCCAACAGGTCCATGTCTTTCCTGTGCTGAGGACCCCAGAACTGTACACAGAACTCCAGGTGGGGTCTCACCAGAGCAGAGGGGCAAAATCTCCTCCCTGGCCCTGCTGGCCACCCTTCTTTTGATGCAGCCCAGTTGCTCTCTGGGCTCCAGCACACACTGGTGGCTCATTATGAGCTTCTCATCTACTACCACCCCCGAGTCCTTCTCCTCAGGACTGCTCTCTAGCCATTCTCCCCCCAGCCTGTATTTGTGCCTGGGGTTGTGCCAACCCAGGTGCAGGACCCTGCACTTGGCCTTGTTGAACTTCATGAGGTTGGCACTGGCCCACCTCTCCAGCCTGTCAAGGTCCCTCTGGATGGCCTCCCTTCCATCTACGGTGTCAACCACACCACACAGCTTGGTATCATCAGCACATTTGCTGAAGATCCATTCAATCCCAATGTCCATGTCTTCAACAAAGATGTGAAAGAACACTGGTCCCAGTACTGACCTCTGGGGGGACACCATTTGTCACTTGCTTCCACTTGGACACTAAACCATTGACCACAATTCTCTGGGTGTGGCCATCCAGCCAACTACTTATCCACTGAGTGGTCCATCTGTCAAATCCATGTCTTGTCAGTGTAGAGACCAGGATGTTGGGGTTTGCTCTCAGGTGGATGAAGTGAGAAATGCCTGCCAGAGTAAGCCCTGCAGAGTGCTTAGTCTGTGGATTCTGGCAGGCCTTGAACACGAGCTAAGCACTTACCTGCTCACCCTGGTACCTTGGACCTCCAGGCACATGCCCAAATCCTTCCTTTACTGAATCTACCTAACCTCAGTTATAAAAGCACAAGTCTTTCTGGATTTTTGCAGCCACACAAGCAGTTTTATTAAAATTATGCACTTGGAGATCTTTATGGATCCAGTCTGCAACAGTTTAAAACCTCACACTAGTGAGGTAGCTACATGTTCTCTAGGAATTCAACTGTTCCATAAAAAGGTCGGTTTTCATTGCTTCACTGTAATAAACCTGCTTTTCCCTTTCAGTCAGTTCAGCTACTAACAACTTTAACTTTGTCCTCAAGGTTAGTTCCATTACACACCATTTTTTAGGACTGAATAAGTACAAAATAGTAAGAGCAGCTCCCAAAACCCTCCTTACTCTCCAAACTCCTACCCTGCTACAAGCATGGAAAAAGTATCTTTGCATTTTGTGCAGGTATAAAAAGTTCTTTGAACTGAAATGCAATTATGAGCAATAGATTGTTACACTTTTATACCCTTTTAAAGAATATCTGTATTCCCCAAACTGTAATATTGGATCAGCAGTTTAGTTACAAAGACTCTGCATTTGGAACAGACAAACTGAGGTGTCTTTGAATTTCCGTGCTGGCCAGGTGAAACTCTTCAACGCTTGCCTGTAACTTCAACCCTGTCTGTTTGCCTGGATTAGATAAATGCAGTACAAAGCCTGTGTCAGAGAATCCCAGAACCTTCATTTCCCACACAAAAGGCATTTTAAGTATGGTTAGAGCAGATCATGCTCAAACTCACTGAGATCAGCTTTGCCTCCTTCCCTCCCACTGCTGCCAGTTTCTGACAGCTTACTGCAGGGTATAATTAGGGATTTAGTTTCTGGTCTTTTTTTCAGGTATATATTTGCCTCTTTTTTTTTTTTTCCTCTTCCCCCAAGAAACTGAGTCATTGTTTTGTTTTCTCTTGAGTTCTGCCCTCAAGAAAGTTTTGTCTTTCTCCCAGCAGGGGTATTTTTGAGGGCACACTACTTGTTCCCACTTCTAGTGTAAACTAGAAATGGTAGCATTTTAGATATTTGGTATGACTATTTCATAAAACTATGTTGTCTGCTGTTTACCTTTAAATATATGTATACACACACATCTTTATGTATACACACAAATACATAAAAAAGCCACAAACATAGCTGTGGAGCTGTTGAAGAGTGGAAGTTATTTATAGCTTAATCTTTTAATGTTTTAAGAGTAATGGTTAAGCACTAACACTTCCACAGACTGCACATTGCATTAAATAACTAGATCACACGGGAAGCATCAGCTTGTCATCTCTCATCCCACAGTGTGCTAGAAAAAGCTCTTCAGTGCTTTCTCGAGTAGAAGACATTTCTCCCCTTGCTCCCATTTTAAGGTATAGGCATAATTTCTGCTTCCTTCCTCACAAATAAGTTATTTTCTTTGTCTCACCTGTTTGTTTGGGTTGTGTTTGCCCTGCTAGACCCCATGCTTAGTTCAAGAAAGCCCTTGACCTCCCACACTCCTTCCCACTCCCCTCAGTTCCTGCTTGTAGCTCCCCCCTCCCTATAGCTGCAAGTCCCTATTCCCACCTGCCTACCTTGGATGCAGGGACGTTCCAGCCCCAACAGGGATCCCTTGGTCTCTGGAGAACTGTTTCCATAAGGCTCCTCTTGCCCTGCTCACACAGCCTCAGCCTGGCAGGACCATGCTCCCCAGAGTATAGAAGGTACAAGCCCCTTCACCAAGCACATACTAGCCCAGACAGGCCCACTGAGCACCAACTCTCCCCCAGGTGCCTTCTTTTCTCTGTTCCCCTGGGCTGAGATTGCCCTATCACCTGTGTGGTGTGTCAGAGCCTATTACCCCAGGTGGGCCATCCAGCTGTGGGTGACAGCCCATTCCTCCCGAAGTCCAGGGAGCCACACCCACTTGCACTTACCTTTATGGATCCAGTCTGCAACGGTTACCCTGCAGGTAGGACAGACACCATTCTGGCAAGAAACACATCCAAACCTTTTGGATCAAAGGCAGAGGGCATGCGAGGGCCTATGGGCAGACTGCCAGGGCAGCTAAGTGAGCATGTCCAGCCTACAGTGCCCAGGGGAGTGCATTGCCCAGGAAACCTGGAGCACAAGAGCCAATGAGGCAAAGCTGTCACTGTCTGCCACCCAGGTAGGGCAGGACCAACGCCCTCTGTGTGAGGGCTTTTGCCCTAAGCAGCCCAGATGGATTCTCTGTTTTCATTCCACTTCCTCTTGTAGAAGCAGAAAACCTTTCTTGCGGTGCTATAGGTGAATGTGGTAGGAGCAAGAGCAATTCAGCTAATCCTCAGCACTGACCACACACTAATCGTGCCAGTGATACAAGTGTTGGCTTACGAGGAGAAGGGTCAGGTGAAGGTACCCACTTTAGATAAAGGCCAGGATGCAATTAAGAATGTGGTTTTATGCTCCACCCTTGATCACACACACACTGCCATCTATCTCAGCCTCTGCATGGGAGCCAAATTAGGAGACACAGCCAGTGTTGTTCACAAACTCTTGCTGCCACCTTGAGCCATCCTGAACTGAGCAACTCCCCACACCAGTCAAAGAGAAGCAGCACTGGGCCTTGCTTGCACCTGAAAGAGCAAGGCAGACAGCAAACACCCTCCTCAGCCATGGCCTTGAGCTTTATGCTCCCGTTATGACAGAGAACATCCAGCAAAGCCCAAAGCAACAAGTTTGTGGCGTTGCACAAAAATTGTTGTCAAAGCAATTCTTTGGCCATGTTGGTTTTTTTTTGCTAGGCAAGTCTGTCAAAAGGAGAAAGCCTCACCTGCAAAACACACACTGTGCAGTGGCAGAGCCCAGGCACTGTTCTTTCATCTCTGGCAAAGTCCACACACCTTGAGAGGCTGGAAAGCAAAGCAAACACAATGAGAGTGTATCTGGCAAGGAAAAGACAGGCAGCTTGCTGTCCACTGCTTTCTTGCATCTTCAGTGACCTCAGACTGAGCTATGTGGCTGTGGTGCTGTGTTGCTTCTGTCACGCAGAAGCTTGGTGTTTTCCCATGCATCATACCCCGGTAATGCAGAGGGGAAAGTGTCCCTTATGTCACTGTGGAGGCAGGAATGTGGCAGCACCTCTGAGGCATTGACATGAGATGTGGATCATGGCATCCCCATGGCCCTGTGGTAGAGAGGTTGCTGGACCTGGGAACTCTGGATCAAGAGCTTCAGCAGAGGCACACAAGCTGCCTGAACTAAATGTTGGCAGCACTGTACAGGGCTGTCTGGAGCCTGCTGTGAGAAGTTCACAGCCTCAGGCCGCCACAAAGTCACCTGCTAGAAAATAAATGGCAACAGCCTTCCTTGGACTCATCTGTTCTTTAACTTGTGAATGCCAGTGATGCTTTCCAGTGTTACAAGGCTAGTGGTGCTGCACCCCCATTCCTCTGGGAACACCTGCAGAGGTCTCCTGCCTGTTTTGCCTGGGGCAAAACCTCATTTCCTCCATTCTGGCCCCAGAGAACACTATCCCATTCACTGCCCTTCAGGCTGGATGATTCTTTTGAATGCTCATGGTTCTTGTGACATGATTACTGACCTTCTTAAAATTAAGTATTTTTATTTGCTAACTGAAATGTGAAATTAGGAAGAAAGGGTTCTTAAACAGCAATGGAGCACATGTGTGTTCAGTCTCATCTGATGCTGCACGCTGTGACAAGGTGAGTTAGAGGTAGATGATGAACAGTAGCGCTGATGCAAGGTTGAATCTTGGCAAGTGCATCCTAACATTGAAAACACCATGTGAGTGTAACAGAAAATAGATGTCCCCCCTCTCCTAGCTATGACCCAGCCATGCAGGTACTGGCAGCAGAGCTGCAGCAGGCAGGATAACAACCAGTGTGGGAGATCATGGGAATGCCTGTGGGTTGCTACCCCAGTTTAGAGGTTGTACCACTTCAGTACTGTGCCGCCCAAGTAACTGCATTAAAGCCTGCCTAGACTCCAGTTATCTTTCCCCCCCCCATTTTCACCATGCTTTTAGAAAACAGATTTATCTGTGCTCCCTCTCTCCAGCCTCCATTGACATAATGCTTTTGCTGTGGCTCTTCTTCCCTGCTTTTCCTCTTTATTATTGCTGTATGTCTAAAGAAATCTTTGTGTCAACCCACCCCAAATTCTCCCCTTCCCCTTCTCAATTATTTATTTGTTTCAGATTTAAACATGAATTCTCCTTGTTGTCAAGAGCAGCCAGTGACATTTACTGGGCTAGGTCACCTCAGGAAGCCTGCACCAACATGTATTAGGCAATTGTCACAGCTGTCCTGATGTCCTTTCCCAGGACTAAGCATCTGGGTTTAGCTCAATCTCATGTGTTGATTAGCAATACCCTCAAAAGCCAAGCTATTTTGGATCTTTATCAGACAGAGCAGTTAATGCAGACATTTGCAGGTACAGCTTACTTGGTGTGCTTCACATCACTGACAGGCAGCCCCTGGTTCATCTCCGGTGGGCACAGGTAGGAATGAAGGACTGGTGATGCCAAGCACCAAGCTGCTTTGAAACAAAGAATCATATAATAATTTTTGTTGGAAAAGACAGTCCAACAGTTAACCAAGATCTGCCAAGTCCACCACTAAACCACGTTGCTAAGCATCTCATCTACATGTCTTTTAAGTACCTCCAGGGATGGTTCCCCAGGCAGCCTGTTCCAGTGTTTGGCAATCCTTTCAACTCTTTCAGTAAAGATTTTTTTTCCTAATATCCACTCTAAACCTCCCCTGGCACAACTTGGGGACCATTCCCTCCAGTTCTATCACATGGTGTGCCAAGTTGTTAGTGCTGGTGCTGTGACAGCTCCAGGTAGGCAAGCTCAATTTGAGGCCATTATTAGCAGGTCAATAAAGGCTCCAACTGGTGCTTTCAGTAGAAGTGGGAACTTTAGGGCCATTCACATCAATTTAAAGCCACTGTCCCATCACGGCAAGCTGGGCTCAGAGCCCTCAGTACCTGGCTTGGCTCAGCTCGGTAAATCTGTGGGGTAAAAGCCACTTCCTTTGGTGTAAAGTGACACACAACAGACCCAGGGCACGGGCAGCCCAATGCCCAGTGCCACAGGCGGGCACCACATGCGAGTGCTTCGCTGTAGCTTCTTGCTGAGCCTGGAGGGAACGGGGTAGACTGAGGTACTTCTGATTTTTGTGGACTAGGTGCCAGGGGTGTTTGGTATGTCCAAGGGGTGTTTGGCATGTCCATGGGTGCCTCGTCCGGGCCCACCCGGCTCCACTCACGGCTATCTGGGGGGCTGGAGGCAGCGGGGCCACGCTTCTCGAGATCTGGCTTTATGGCAGCCTTGGGGAAGGGAAGGGGGCGCCACCCCCCCACCCC
>NW_009952873.1:2937617-2939157 GCF_000747805.2 Chaetura pelagica | reverse complement strand
GTCTCTCCCGCCGCCTCCGGGTCCGCTCCCGGCAGAGTCTCTCTGCCTTTCTGCTCAGGTTCCCGCCGCCCTGCCCGAGCAGGGGAAGGGGACACGGGATCCCCCGCCGGACTCTCGCTCTCCTCCTCCTCCTCCTCCCGTTCCTCCGGGCGAGTCCAGCACAGAAGCTCAGCGCAAATCCAACTACCCGCAGAAGCCTGCGGCTGATGCTTGTCCCCGGCACTTGTCTTTTAGTGCTTTCGCCCCTCCACACGGTTTGGAGGGTCCCACTCATCCCTTCCCGCTCCCCGCCAGGACATTTTCTTGCTTTGTGACCATAAAGGTTTAGTTTTTCCTTTTCCTCCTCAACTATAGCGACCGGTGGCTTTTTTTCCCCCCCTCCTTTGAAAACTCCTGCTGACCGCACCGACATGTGAGGGGCTCTGACCAGCTGAGACTTCAGGGTGCGGGCAGGACAGAAGGAAGCACGCTTTGGTCTTGCCGAGCTGCCACCTTCGTTTCTCTGCAGCTGAGCTGCAAGGAGGGTCTTTGCCTGCCAGCTGGGGAGCCTTTGGGAGCACACCGGCTGCCTGGTCATTTCAAGCCTACGATCCATTTTCTTCAAGCCGAAAACGTCTACCTCTGTGCTTCAACCTTTTGCATCTTTTCTTGACTTTACATCCTACAGAAACACGTGAATCTCGTCTGGACACATAATCCAGGGGCTTAGTCCCCGTTTCACTACCACCAAGACATTTATTTCTGGTGAGAACAGGGTTTACAGCAGCCTATTGCTTACTTCAGACAGCAGCACCCACATGCTGGGGCTTTCATTTCTCTGTGAATATGCATGTTTATGATATCAGTGTTGGTTTTCTTTTATGCAGAGTAGGGACTCCCTTTGTATCCGCCGGGAAGGCTGGAAATTTTTCCTCTGGCCCCTTTCCTCGTCTGATTGAGAGCAGAGATTGGGCTAAAACTGCCAACTGCCCCCTCTCAAACAGCAGAGCAGAGGATGACAGTGCTGCTCGGGCTGGGCCCTGCACTCGGTGAACCTCACTTTTCAGCACAGAAATCGAAGTGCTGCAGGAGCCCCCGAGGCAGAGGAGCTCCCGAGCTGTGGTGAAAGCCCACATACCAGCACCCTGTCCTCTGTGTGCATGTGGTTAAGGGTGGGTGGGGAACAAGTTAGTTGTTAGTGAGCTGTCATAGAAACACAGTCCTCTTTCATTTTAAGCTCCATGAGTGTTTGGTGGGGGTTAAAGCCTGCTCTTCTGCCTGGCTAGAGCTGCTCCTAAAACCAGCCAAATGGAAGCAGGAGCACAGAAGCCATGTTTGGAGGAAGGACTTTGCCTCTTCTAGGTTTATATTTTGTTATTTGGACAAGCCTGCATTCATTGGGAAAAATGCCAATTTCTGGTCCCAAGCCTTTTTTCAAGCTGTCCTGATGGGAAGGGGAAATAAAGCACAACCCACTGCTCCCCAGAGCCAACAGCAGTACACGGGTGTAGCCCAAACTTCTCCAGCACACTCATCCATTCCTTCTTTCAGGGCTCAGCCT
>NW_009952873.1:2927993-2937246 GCF_000747805.2 Chaetura pelagica | reverse complement strand
GGACTGAGCCTCTGCCTCACTTTCCTTTTCAGAGAGTGGGATCAACCTCCTGCTCCAGTGGACTGCTAAGACAAAATGTTTACAGTCTGGTAACTTCCAGCTCCCACAGGCAGAAGTGGGGGGTGCGATGGGGCTCTTCTACCCCAGCTCTTGGGTAGCTGAGGAGTTTCAAGGGGCTAGTAAAGCCCCATGAACAGATGGAGCAATAGTGCTTTTCTGTTCAGAGCTGCAGCTAGGAGGGGTGACTTGCTGTTCTCCCCATGCCACATGGAGAGTTGGCAAAGGCTAGGTTTAGCTTTCCCACCAGTGCTTTATTTTTAACCCGAGCCCTTGCATGGGCAAATGTGTGAACTTGGGCCAGTGGCCTTTCTCTTCCATAACTTCTTTTTGTCTGGACAATCTTGGTGCTGTGAGTGACCGTGATTGTAAAACTTGGTACTGTGAACTTTTCCTGTGTGATGTGAAGTGTGTCGAGGGGATGCTAAGTTCCTGGCCAAAGGAGGTGTAATTACAGGTATATTACGGTTGTAGAGAGATTTGTTCCCTTGCACCTTCCTTTCTCAGCATTAAACAGATAGTAAAAGCTCAGAAAGAACAGGATTACTCTAGAGAAAATGAGATTCCTGTACCTAGGAGCATTCCATACTTCATTGCAACAGCTCAAGAGGGAAAAAAAAAAGAAAAAAGAGAGAAAACAACCCAAACTTCACGAAAAACAAGATGTGTGTGGGGAATATATTCACCCCCAACTATGTTTTGCTGCTCCTATGGCCAAATTCACAATAGCACCAAAGCGTGTACAACAAAACCCCTTACACTGAAGTGTAAGCATAGTTGAGATACTGGAAGAATCACAGCAGAACACAAGTCTTACTTCAGTACTCCTTCATAGCACATAAAGCTGCTGTTTCAACAGTGAGTGCCTTTTTCCATTTAAGACATTGAGAAAACGGCATGTTTGAAATTTAGCCACAGCATATTCAAAACCATTGACAGTGAAATCACAGTTTAAATTTGAGCATGGATGCAAAGGTTGCATGGGACAGATGGCCCTGCAAGACAATGCTTATCTTGTGTACAATTCCTTTGTAGAAAAAGTGATTATTTTTAGTGCCACGGTTTCTAGGTTGCTAGTGAGGGTGCTGTTCAGAGAGAGGAAAGCTCTTCTACTGAGTACTTGGCTGTACAGAAGCCCCCTTGCAACTAAAAGGTCAGCTCTGCTGCCACTTCAGTTACTTGCTGAAGAGAAACATTTAAAGCTCTTCCATGCAGTGTTTATAAGCCACTCCACCCTCTGAATTTCCTTTTGTTTGGTAATTGGGCTCTCACTTCCGTTTAAACCCTTCTGTTGCACAACAGATCCCTTTGCAGAAAAGAGAGATAGTGGTACCATTAAACTGCAAACAATACCTCACCCCATGCACCTTGCACACCTCCTGTATATTCTGCCAAACTTAAAACTACTGGTCCAGGTCAGTAACACTTTGCTAAACGAAGTTGTGCCATACAAAGACATACATCCCTTTGGATTCTGTTAAGAGCCTCGCAACACAACTCAGCTATTAAGTATTTTATTGCTCTTTGCCATCCTAACAGGAGACATGACTACTCCCAGAAGGGGAAATTGAAGTGAGAGATAAGGCCTGTGGCCAACAGACACTTGGCATCCCCCTGGCATTAATCAGAACGTGTATTTTTTAAAATGCAAGATTGTTAAAATAAAATTAGAAACTTGTGAATTATTTTGCTCTTCTCTTCCCTCCTTTGAGTATTGCTGGGCTATTCAGTTTTGCATTCAGGGACCAACAGATGCAGTACAGCTACTTGATTTCCTCATGTTGGATTGCTAAAATAGTGTCTGGATTTTTCACCTCAAACTTCTTGTAAGTGAAAGTGAATTCTAAAAGCTGTAACACCAAGGGAGTTACTTGATAAGGGAATGACTAAGACAAGAAAATCCAGATGACACTTCAGAACTTCCTATTTAAATGATTTATAGAAATTCATACCACTTGAAAAAGGCTCATGGGGAAAAAAATAATCAGCTTTACATGTTAATTGCTGTAAGAGAAAAGAAACTTTGAGAAGTGGGATCATCAAGATGACAATTATTCACATAATCTGAGAAATGGGTTCTTACTGCAGAAGCACTGAGATCACAAGCTGCCTCTTGCTTAGCTTCTGTTGGGATGGTCCTTAACACACAAAAATGAAGGCATCATCCAGTCTTAACCTTGGATCTATGCAGGGACTGTCCCTTTGTTAGTCTTTCTTGGCATCTGGCTGTAGAGAAAGTTAAGTTTTCTCAACAGTTTAACAATCCTGCCTCACTGGTCTGCCTCGCCATCACCACACAAACATTTAATTTTTAAAAACAATTTTGAAGGAGCATGCATTTCCCACACGTGACGGCCCTCAGCCCTCACAGTGCTTTGCAGGGATGTTTTGGTATTTGCCAACCAGTTCAACTCTGGTTCTTGGTTTTGCCTCAGATTTTTATAAGGAATACTAACATAAGGAGTTTGGCAGAATTGAGGACATAAGTCAATATGCCCAAAAGTACTCATTTTTTTTTAATTTAAGGAACAAAACACAAGTTATAAACAAATAAAATTACAGAACATACATTAAAATATTGGTTGCTAGTAAAAAAGAGCAGATTATCTTCTGATACACCAGATTTTTCAAATGTTGAAGTAAAACTCTTAAGATTTTATTAACAAGTAAACTTAGGAGAGGAAGATAAGCTTCTCTGAACACAAAGGAGAAAGACCTGGATGCATTTACATCTCACAAGCTGTTAACCAGCAGGTGGGACTGCAGAAACTGTGATGAACAGGGTAAACACCGGCCTTGACTACTCCACTAACCAGTCAGTGCTACATTGGCCAAGATAAGATCACTCGCAGGGAGCAATTTTTTCTAGTGCATCACGCCCGATCTTTTCAAAACACCAGAATTTACAGTTACCATCCTTGCACCTGGAAGATGATCCTTTCTCAGTTTATTTCACATCAGTTAGCATGAACTACCTGTGCTTGAGTTTATACCCATGTAAGTACATCTTAACACTCATTTTAGCTCAGCTTCCCCTAACTCAAGTTATAACTGCCACTCTAAAACAGCATCTGCTGAAGCTATGTGTTCTCCCCCTCCAAAACAGTCTCCCCTTTCCATAACTGTGTGTAACCATCTTCATCTTCAGTTCAAGTCTTCTTGGTGATACAGCAAGAAGCAGTGGGTTACAGAATATACCAGACTCCTGTGATTCAGTAATTCTGTATTCTGTCCCAGGTTGTTCTCAATCTTGTAATGAGCCCAAATCCCACTTTTTGGGGTCCATTGTCCCCTTTTCTCCCCTTCCTTATTCCTGAATACACCTCTCAGTAGGGAGGCAGGGAGAGTTATGGAGACTCCTAATTAAAAGTTTCTCTCACTCACTGCTCAGTTCCTCCCCTTGATTTCTGAATGGCCACGGAAATGCAGTTGCAAATGAATGACTGGCAAAAGAAAAAAACCAAACTCCAGATACACATTATCAACCAGGCAGAGACAGCCCTAACCTAGCTGAAGTTTAAGGCACGTCTTTAACACAGGATTTACAACAAAAATGTGCATTAAAATGGCAATCCAAATTTTGCCAAGTTATCTAAATCTATTTTACAAATGTTCGCCCTGACTTTTATCCAGTGCAATAGAACCAATACAGCTGGAGGGCATTTTGAAGGCACAAGTGGATGAGCCACAGTAGTTCTGCCATCCATCAGTGAGGACTCAATGTAAAGCATTTACCCAAGGAACAGAACTAGTCTGTTCTTTCACAGGGGTGGCTAATGATCATTGCTTCTTTCCACAAAGATTAGGAACAATATTACTGGGCTATTGGGCAATCCTGCCTCCTAGCAGCAGACAGAAAGATCCCACCAGTAAGTCATTATAATACAAGGACGGTATTGGAAATGTGGTTTCAGCACTGTGCATGGTACCAGCTTCCATCCCTGTATTTCAAATGGAGAAGGTCCCAGATAGAGCCTAACAGTCCTCCAAAGACTGGCCATTGTCCATCACCTCAGCTGGATACCCCCAGTCAGACCTTCGTTGAATGTCCTGGAAAAATAGTTGCTGCTGGAGGCTCTTTAGGCTGTTCAAGACCTCTGGGGAGAGTTCTTGGAAGACCACCTGATTTTCCTGATCCTCCTTCTCCTCTTCTTCTTCCTCCTCCTCCTCTACAAGGTCGTCAGGAGGCAGAGGAGAACATCTAGAGATGTAGCCCTGGTCTGACTGCACTGACTGTCTTTGGTCTTTGCATTGGTCATCAAAGACCAACTGGTGTTGCTTGTCAGCCTCCTCTTGGCAGAGAGATGGCTGTGAAGGAATGACACTCTGCTGATAAAGAGAGTACATGAGTCCATTCAGATGGTGTCTCAGTTCACCTGAGAGGTGACTCTGGTCATCTATCTCTGAAACTTCAGAGTCATCATGGAGGATGATGTTATTCCTCATTGGAAAGCTTGTCTCCAGAAGAGGAGCTCCTTCCATACAGTCCTCATTACTCAGCACATGATGACTAAGTATGTTCCTATCTTCCATGGAAGAGACTGGCTCGACTACCTGAACTAGAGGAGCCTCATCCATAGGAAGGACCATAGTCTGAGAAGCTGGATCCCCACATGGATTAAGTTGAGGCTGCAGTTTACAGCCTCTACTTTCATCTTCATGCATGTGCAGGTCGATGACATAACAGCAGTTAGGGTCCGGTTCCCGCAGCTGCAGCTGGTTCTTCACAATTCCACCTGGTTCACTTTGCAGCGAAACCACTTGGCTCTCTCTGTTCAGGGACTGCAACTCTTCTTCATTATCCAGGCAGACAGCTTCACCCTCAAACCAGTCTGGGTGCTCTGTCTGCCAGTTCTTGAACTTTTGTACTGCCTCTTTCAACTTCCTCCCACTAGGGGTATCGATGTAATTTTCAGCTGTGATTTCCTGGATTCGATGGATGCGCCCAGGTTCAAACTTCTCCAGATCCTGAATCCGAAAATAAATATCTTCAAACTTGTCCATCAACTGGTACCTGGAGGTGACGTTGAAGAGATCAGGTATATCTTTTTCACTACTTATCCCCTCAAAATAGCAGACTATATACATTCCAAAACAGGCTGGCTTCTTGAAATCTGGCAGGATCAAATTCAAGGCTGGGGTGAACAGGTCTCCCATTGGCTTTTGTTGATCTTGCTTGAGATACACAGGCTCACACCCCAGCATGGCTTGCCACTTGGCCTGGGTGCCTCGTGAACATAAGATGATGATCTTCGAAGACAGGTCTTCCATTTCCTTCTTCTGTCGAGTAAGCCAGGGTAAGGGCCCTAACTCTGAGATCTGATGATCTTCTAGTAGATCTAAGGCTACAGCAGTGCCACAGACTGTCATCAGAAACTCTGCAAACTTCAGCACCACATCCACGTACAGCAGGTGATCAGCAGAGTACACAATCCAAACCTTCCGGGGCTTCAAGGGTGACAGAGGAAGGTCAGTATATGGTGCTGCTGAAAGACAGAAAAATATTTATTCCAGCTATATTCCTGAAATGGTAATGGTGCAAGTCAGCAGCTATTGACCTAGAATATTAACAAAAGGTTCTAGAAACCACCAGTTTTGAAGCTATCTTAGCAGCATATGCAGATAACATCTCATTGTAGAAATGCAGTATGGAAGTTCAGACAGTGGAGTTGTGATTTATAATTCACCACACAAAAGTAATACACCAGCTTCAAGAGGCCTGCCAACATGGCTATATTCTCTGTTGGAGAGCTTAGTACACCCACACCAAAACAATCTCCTACTGCTACAGCTTAGATAATGAGAGAGGTTTTCTGCCAGGACAGCCTCAGCTAGGTCAAAAGCCTCACCATTTTACAAAGCAATTACCTCCCATCTGATAAATATGGCATTCAAATTCTGTATACAAAGTTTCTTTTAGCTAAACAGGAAGATCCTAAGGCTACCTGTTGGTTTTGAGAAACACCTATACAGTACTAGAGCCTAAGAGAACCCCTTCTGGACAACTGTGTGAGACTTCCAGAATATATTACATGTTCTTGACAAAAGACAGGCAGGACATCTTACCATTCTGCAAATAATTGTGGATACATTTCCTTCGCTGGTGTCCTGGAAGAGAGAGTCATTGTCAGTTTTGAAAACACAAAATAAGATTAAACCTTTAAAATACCAACCCCTTCCAAAGATCAGGCTGAAAAAAATTTTTAAATTTTTTAACTGTATAGGGATAAAACCATGGGGAGAACTAAGCCTGATAAAAATATACTAAATGAATTATGAGTCTTCTACAGCCAATTTTATTATGTACTTGGCTACATTCTTCCTTTGAAAGGAGAAAGAATGCACTCAAAACTGATTTCTCTAGCTTCCCCAGATCTGGCCAGCCTTAAGAAGTGCAGAACCGCAACTGTTCTGCTACTTCTCCTTCAGTAGAAGAGGCTTTAAAAAATATAGTTTCTTCTTAAGAGGCTTCTCTGAAAAGGTGACTAAATTGTCACTAGCTACATCTTATAAAGAAATTTGATGTTAAGAATTCTTCCAAAATATTTCCAATTACTCCTCTCAGGTTAAAAAAACAAAGAAATTAAAAAAAATCTAGCGAGGTGCACAGTTTCCCTGTGATAAATGCCTCATGGTTGCAGCCCAATAACTAGGGCTTAGTCTTTAACTACCCAATTTTCCAACCTGCTCACTGTCAACCTCTGTGTCCTGTTTTTCTTCTTCCATCTTCATTGAAAAGCATTATTTCAGCTCAAAATAGTAAAAAGATGCTTTTGTAGAGACTTTGGGGGACAGGGGAAAGACTACAGTATGGACAAACAGGAAGCTTCAGTCCTGCACAACTCATAGGCAATACTGGAGAAAAATAACTGGAAACCATGCATGTAGCAATCTGAAGCAAACACAGAGTTCAACTGTGAAGTTCCTTTTCCCCCTCATGAGCTCTGAAGCACTATGAAAACAGAGTATCAGAGAGCATAAATCATGTAAGGCTTTACTTAAGGTGGAGGGTATTAGGATGTTAAAAGCCTTATGATGTAAACCAGAAAGTGTTTACATAGACATGTTAGTGGCAAGACAGCAAGGAAGAAAACAGCAATAGGAATAGGTACAGAAGTCAAAGCAGAGCATCAATATTGAGTCTTCCCAGCTGGTATGGTCTTACCTGCTCGTTTTTTGGTCATACAAACCACACCTGCTATGACAGAGCCCACCAGTAACACACTGATCCCAGTGATACACCAGTAGAGCCATATAATCATATCACCTGCAGCACAAAAATAGCACTCTGACATTGCTTTACACAGTTTCACCAAAGAACAGAAGCTTCTTGAACAGCTGGGGCCAAGGGAGAAGGAGCCTGGCTCTGCCAAAACACATGGGTAGTCCAGCACCTCCCCCTTATAACATACCACTGTCACTGCTCAAAATGAATTCATCTTTTCATTATGATTCTCTACACTTGCTCTACAAAGAGCCATATGTGCCACACATTGAAAATACAGATCAATAACCTTCCTCTAAACAGTAATGTTTACCCAGCTTTGACAGGCTTGCCACCCATGTCCTGCTTTCTCATGTAAACTGCCTTTAAAAAAAAAAAATCACCACTTCAGGTGATGTATTTTTTCAGTCTACAGGTGTGTTTCCTTTTAAATCTTGGGCAAACTAGTCCCTTACAGGTGTGGTTGCAGCTAAAAAAAGATGTCAAATCATTATGCACATGATCTATCTTGACGTTCATAAAAATGAATATATGCAAGCTATTCTCTCCAAAAGCTGCTTTATATTATGCAAATTTTTTAACACTGAGCAAAGTGACAGAAAGTATTTTATATTAAGACTCTTCTTGTCAAAACTGCTTCTCAAAGAATTTTATGCAAGTGAAATATCTCTAAAAAAATTGCTCTTTAAGGTTCACACTGCATACAAATACTTGCCACATCGAATCATGGTGAAGTAACTTAACAGAATTCACTCTGAATTTAGTGTTACAAGGGGACATTTCATGCCCATCAGGTCAATCCCAGGGAGGATCATTTGTTATTCCATATGACAGGAAAAGAGCAGCAAAAGAAGTTTCAGGGTATTGGAAGAACTGCTTACCTGATGGGTCTGTAGCTGCAAAAGACAAGAGTTACATTAAAAATTCAGCTCTCATTTAAGACAATGGAAATCTAATCTACAGAAAAGCATTTCTCACTTGGTGCTGGTGAACACGGGATGAAAGCAGAGTGTCTCAGACAGTCTGTGCCACAGTTTGCAAAGAATGGCTGAATCTGCAGTTGAAAATCCGGAAAAAGCAATTATTTTCCTCCACTTCAGTTTCCCCCCGTCTCTACATTCCCTGTGTTTTAGCACAGGGACACAGAGTTCCCATTTGCCTTCAGGAAACAAGAATAGTTAAGAATTTTTACACATTAAATTACACATTAAGCAAGCAATGAGCTCCTAGGGTTGCACACTTGCCATTCCCACTCCATAGTCTCTGAGTTGGCAACCCTATACTAAGGAAAAGTCACTGTCTACGGAGAATACCCAGATAAAAAAATGGTTCTTTCAGCCATAATAATAATTTCCCTGATACAGCTAATTAGGAATTAGCCAATCTCAGAACAACACACTGTGAAATAAGTGTAACATTCCTAAGCTGCTCATTGCCATGTTGAAGGAAGAACACGGGCAACAGTGAGATCCTACCTGTATTTCATAGTTGCAGCAAGCTCTTATGTTCTTCTCTATTTTGATTGTGACATTCACTTGCTGCTGAAGCCCACCCTGCAGAAATCAGATGCAAGTTACAAGGAAGGAAAGAAAATAGAAGGAAAAAAGGAAAAAGAAAAGGTGGTGACACGAGAATATGGATGGCTCCAAAGAAACAGAAATGTCAATTTTTTAATTTTTTGTTTGAACAAGAAGCCCATAGAGGACAGAACTGATAAATGGTCTGGCCACTGTCACTGCAAGTGTCCTGTGTGACAGATTGTAATACAATTAAGACAGCAGGCTAAGGTTGCATAAGGAACAGGGAACAATTAAGGATGTTCATTTTATAACTTCAAATGTGTTAACCTAAACTTACAGTTTCTTAGCAATGTAAATGTCTTCAGTTATTTAATGAGCTAAGATTAACAAGCTTCCCTGTTTAATTAAAAAAACCTAAACATTAACAAGCTTCCTTGTTTAATTAAAAAAA
>NW_009952873.1:2910141-2927547 GCF_000747805.2 Chaetura pelagica | reverse complement strand
AACAAGAGCAAGTGCAGAGTCCTGCACCTGGGAAGGAACAATAAAATGCATCAGTACAGGTTAGGAGGTGATCTGCTAGAGAGTAGCTTTGTGCAGAAGGACCTTGGAGTCCTGGTAGACAACAAGTTATCCATGGGACAACAATGTGCCCTTGTGGCCAAGAAGGCCAATGGTATCTTGGGGTGCATTAAGAGGAGTGTCTCCAGCAGGTCGAGGCAGGTTCTCCTCCCCCTCTACTTGGCCCTGGTAAGACCTCACTTGGAGTATTGTGTCCAGTTCAGAAGGGACAGGGATCTATTTGAGAGAGTCCAACAGAAAGCTAGGAGGATTATTAAGGAACTGGAACACCTGCTTTATGAGGAAAGGCTAAGAGACCTGGGGCTTTTCAGTCTAGAGAGGAGAAGACTGGGGAGGATCTTAATTAGTCTATAAATCCATGAGGGCTGGGCATCAAGAAGGCAGGGACAAGCTCTTTTCACTTGTGCCCTGTGATAGGATGAGGGGCAATGGACTCAAACTCAAGTGCAGGAAGTTCCACCTCATCATGAGGAAGAACTTATTTACTGTGAGGGTTACAGAGCACTGAAGCAGGCTCCCCAGAGAGATTGTGGTCTCCTTCTCTGGAGACTTTCAAGACCTGTCTGGATGCCTTTCTGACTGATGTGCCCTAGTTATGTGTGTTTTTTTGGTCCTGCTCTGGCAGGGGGGTTGGACTCTATGATCTTTGGAGATCCCTTCCAACCCCTAATATTCTGTGATTCTGTGACAATCTAAATCTAAATCAATCTAAAAATAATATATTCTTAACAATGGCTAGCAGATACATGCTCCAAAATGAGATATATTTTCCTCTGCCAGGGAAATATACACAGAGCTGTACCAGCTGTGTCAGTAACAGCAATACACATTAGTGCATACCATTCAAAAGGGTTTTAAGTGTGGAAGGAATGGAAAGATTAAGTAAAATGAACGCCAAGATTATCTCCCCTCCCCCAAGGAAGGATGGGGACTGGAACCAAATATTCAGCATTTCTCCTCCCTCATATGTCTGAAGGGGAACATTTCTTATGTTAGAAGACACCCTGGATCTACTGTTGAGTTCCTCAATGACACAGGCTATAAGACCTACAGGAGCTGATTCTCTGATTGAAACACATGTCACAAAACCACCCCTCCTTGATCTAAATAATTTAATTAACATCCCCCTCATCACATTTGATAAGCTACTCGAATGATTTCTTGAAACTTTGCACCTAAATTTTGGTTGATTTATTTAGTCATGTCCCCAGGCATTGGCTTGACAAAGGTAATAAAGCCCAGAAAGTCAAATACCAAATTTCAGTTTTCTTTGAAGATGTTTACAGACTGCTTCATGCATTATAAAACTGTTTTTTGATCTTTTATCCACCAAATTCCTGAAATTAAGTTCCCCTTTCCAAAGGTAATTAAAAATCTGTGAAAATAATTCCTTGAAAATTGCTGTACTAGTGCATTTGTAACAGTTCCTACATCATGGCTCCAAGTCCTTGTTTAGCAACCATGAAATAAATGTTTGTCTGAAATACCATGGAGGATATAATTTTAAAAGGTAATTACCTCAGTTAAATCACGTGTGATCCTTTTACACTTTGTCTCATTCAGGAAACTGGCCACATGAATTTGGTATCGGGCTGACTCCATCCATGGATTGAAGCTCACAAGCAGAGTTGTATCATCCAGACTTTTACCTTGGATCCTGGGCTCCCACAAACTGCCTGGAAGTAGTACAGATATTCCCAAGTTCCTCAACTGTCAGAAATACTTCATCAGGGCACCCACATCTACATGACTTAAACAGAAAAAAATTTACCTGTCTTTATACATGGGATGGTTCTTTTCATTTGAGAGTCCTTGCAGTCTGCAAGAAAGACCACCAGGTTAGAAACATTGTACTTCCATCTAAGAAAAACATCTGGTTTTTTATCAGAAGCCAGACACCTAATTAAGCCCTCCTTTGTTCCAGCAGCAAAATTCTGCAGCAGAACAGTATTGGTTTCCAATGTATAAACTAGCCTTCCCACTGTTTTTTTTTTTCCAGAACAGACATAATTAATAAGACTAAAACATACAGTACTATTGTAACAGTAATACTTGACCACTCCTGCTAATGGAAGACTTGTGCAGAGAGTCACAGAGGAGTTAAAAGTTCTGTCTTGATCTCTGGATCTCGAGAGTGCCACAGCAATAAAATTCCTCCAAAAGTATTCTGCCCAAGGAAAACATGAAGGCTGGAACCTTTCTTGATCCCAAAACACTCTCCCACATTTATAATCCTATTTGTGTCATTTAACAGACTGGCCCTGCTCTTTGGGACTTTCTTCAGAATCAAATCCAGAATTATGTATTCAACATTTAGCAATGTGGCATTTACAAGTCCCAGCCAAACTATATCTCTCCTCCAGGGTCTGGACACAAAGGAACAACCCCCTGCTTAAACAGCTGAAAGAAAACACTGCATATATTAAATGTTCAACTTTCAAAGCTGGAAAATATGTAAGCTCTAATAAGCAAAGCTCCCTGCAACTGCTGAGCTTGACACAACACGAAAGGTTTCTGAAGAACAGCGGAGGATAAAAGCCAGAAAGTTCTCAGCAAGACCAGGTATAAGAGGGCTGAAAACCAAGTGCTCCCTCTGCTTTTCCAGCTCACATGACTGAAACATCACATACTTTGCCATTTTATAACTACAAAGTCATGTTGACAACTGTAAAGAAGTTCAGAAGAAAATTATGAGCTGGTTTTCAAGCTATACTGAGTACCAAGTATTTACAAACTAAGTGCAGCCAGAGGGCACTGCAGATGCTCAGTATCTTCAGGGAAAAACAACAAAAACAAGCTCTTTTTAGTTACAGGAAACATTTCATATACACAATAAAAGGTCAGGCACTCAGCTTTACCAAGTTTCTTGGGAAATTATGACTGTGTCTTTGAAATCAAGCTTCACCTGTCTAAATTTAATACTAGATGCCAAACTTTACTCCTCCTGATTTGGAAATTCTGGCCTGTAGTTCCAGGTTTCCAGCAAGCCCAAGGCTTTGTACAGCTTCCTAGAGAGCCTATAGAATTTTTTATAGCAATATCTTCCATGTAGAAAGTACAGTCAACCAGAATCCAAGGGTCTGGTTTTCACATAATAGTCCCTCCACATGCACCTTATTTGAAGCAGAGATTTGACAAACTTCTGGACACAGGAACCCAGAAAGGTGACCTGTAGTACAAATAATGCACTCCCTTTGGATATTTACCATAGAGATACTGTGGATAAGGCTAGCACCATGGACCTTCTATACAGCAACATTCAGAAAGAGCAACAGATTTTATAATACTGTCACCCTTCTGCCAAACTTGTTCACTTTCATGGGTCTGGTCTGGAAAAAGAATCCCCAACTACAGATGCATAAACCATCACAGTCCTAAGCTCAAGGCCTAAGTGAACTAGAGCAGCTCTTACCAGGCACTGTGAGAGATGTAGACTTGCAATTGTAGTCTCCAGCTACACTCAGTTTGGGCAGGTGGTAGACAGTCACTTGGTAAGTCTGACCAGGTTCCACTTCAAAACGGTCAAAAGTGAAATTCCACTGAAAAGAAAACACATTCACAAGGACTTAAAATAAGAACGTTGTCCTATAAAGGCTCTGAAATTAACAGCTAACTTGGTCTTGATCCACTGTGTTCCCTCATCCCATATGACCCTTTTTCTGAAGCTTGTCTATAGAAAAAAACAGGACTCAGGTATATTAAATATATCAGTCCCTTGGTCTATCTCAAATTCTTCTGTTTGCAATGAGAAAAGTACAGTTATTTCTTGGGATCTCTGAGCCAATACAACAGTCTCATGTCAAACAACTGTGTGAACTTTCAATTTAGTTACATTCTAAACTGAAAAGAAATAAGGCTGAAATATGCAGTTTTGAGAGTGAAAGTCTAGTCTAGTATGAATCTTGCAGTGCTGTGCAAATGCTAAGCACTTAGAATTGCACTTAAACATACATAGTTCTGTACCTGACCATTCCATACGTATCTTATTAATTCTATACTGCTTTCAACATATCAGCAATGCTGTCCAAATTCTGGGAGAGGCACTAGCTCCAGATGGGGACCCACTATTGGCCAAATTCTGCACAGTAAGGAACAAACTCCAGATTCCTATTGTTCATAAAGGGAGCTGTGGATGCTCAGCATTTTTTTTGAGAGGTTTCCTAGACTGAGTGTTGTCCTGATTTGAGCCAGGATGAAGCCACTTTTCCTTATTTTTTTTTTTTTTCCTTCAGTAGGCTCTCTTTTAACTAATAGCAATGTGTTCCAGCTTGGACTAATAACAAACACTGAAATGTTTATGCTATTGCTGGGACTCTAAGGTCATGTCTTTGCTCTGCTGGCTTAGGCACTACTAGGAGATCTGTGACCCCCTGTAGGAGGCTGGATTAGACAGACAGCAAAACTGGCCAGAGATATTCCATTACATATATCTACATAAGCTCAGAGGAAGGTCAGAGATCACAGAAGACAACTTCCTTCCTGCTTCTTCCCTTCTCTTCAGTCCATGGCAAAACACACTAGAAATGGCAGCAGGTCTCAAGCCCAATACCTTGTTTCATCAACTCTTCTAACCAGTCTGTACTTTTAAATCTACAAGCTAGCTGTGTGACTGTGAAAGCAGAAACAAATCCACAGACTAGAAAAAAATTAATAGCTTAGAGTCCTTTGCACTCACCCGGCCTCCATCTGGACGGACCTGAAGAGGCAAATTGTTCTGAAAGTCAAACTGGGCGCAGATCTGTTGATTGCTGTTCACTTGCATCACAGCCAGCTCTGCCCCTCGCAAATACCGGATGCTGGCTGCAGGCACAGGGAGAGAGAGAGGTCTTTTCCAGTCATCTGCATGGGCAGAGGTTGCAGCCCCCACAGAGATCACCACTGTGCCTAGTCTTGTCAGAGCCTTACTCCTTTGATGCACTGGGGATTGCAACACAAAGATAACTGGCCATGAAAAAAAAAGTGAGTGTGTAGGGTTGGCTAACAGCACTTTCAGCTTAAACGTTGTCCCGCATGGCAAGAGCTCCATCTGGGCAAACGAAGGGGCAGAGTAGAAGGCCCCTTCACTCTTCCAGGCACCCTGGCAGTTCCACAGATCCAGTGTTGTGTTTAGCTCTGCCTCTTAAAGCTGCTTCATGCAGTTTGGGCACTAAAACAAACACTTTTTTTTTTTGTGGTACAGACAATCCCAAGTGAGAAAGTTTATAACTGTAGCTACAAAAAATGACTGGGTGGCCCGAGGAACACCTGCTTCTACACTACTGCAGCTATACTGAGATAACAGCTCTGTACAGCCCTCTGATACAGGCCATGCAGAAGAAAGAAATGAATGTGTTTCATTTTCTTGAATCAGTGCAAAATCACTGGCCAAGAGCATGCAAAGGAAACACTGTATACAAACAAAACCACCAAAGAGTTTCGGAGAGTGAGAAAACCTAACTTACTGGTACTCATTTAGGCTCCAACAATGAGACAATAACTCCTTTATCAAGACACATCTGCATATAGGAAGCGTAAGTAACAAGGACTAGATTACCTGAAATGGGAGGAACTTGCACTGGATGAACAGTGCATAAGTTATTCAAGTTCTCACTTGTTCAGTTCACAGATGTAATCCTTCTGCACGAGACTACTGCAGCTGTTAGTCTGCCTTGAAAAAGCAATGCTTGCAGCCTGAGCCTCCTTTCTGCCTTCGCTACCTTGGTAAAGACGTGCTTCACTTAATTTAATTTTTATCTGCTTTTCTCATTTTAAATGTCAATATCCCCTACTAGCGGAAACATTTGAAATCCTTGAATACACAGCACACACAAAGCCCTGATTCAATCACCAAGAAAAACCAAAATTAACCTCCAAAACAAACAAAATGAAGCAGCCAAACCCTCAAATTTCAAAGCTCTGCTTTCATGACTAGATCAGCAAATACTTCAAGTCATAATTCTGCTCGCTGTCCTGAGTAGATCACACCTAATTCCTCTGCTCCATGTTCACTTTAACAACCACTTACCATCAGTGGCCACTTTCCACTCTATCCGAAGCACAGGGAGCAGGCTTCCATCCATCTGATAAAAAACGTCTGAAGAGACATGAAGACTGCTTGGAGCAGAAGGAGTCCACGTGGAAACCTGCAGCCAACTCACCTCCATGCAGGTACCTGTCCAGAAAATAAAAGCTGCCACTTAGAGCAGGACCGAGGAAACCCTGCTTAACTGCAATCACGGTCTGCCCTTTGGATCAGGGTTACCCAGAGGGCAGAACTGGATGACAAACTGCTTCACAGCACAGAAGGTAGTTTTCAGCCTGCAGTACTTCAGAATTTGCCTGTAATATTCTGGACTCACTCATTCTAGTAGTTTACACTTTCTCTTTTCTTTAAAAACCATTAGTAATTATCACAGTCAATGTAGTCAGGTTAAACAGGTCAAGTAAGTTTACTCTTGCAAGTCCATACCTTGCTGCCAAAACAGACCTATGTTCAAAGACCAATACTAATTTTCAGCCTTCCAATGATAAGACGTCTGCCAGATACCTAGGGAAATTGTTCCAATAGTTAATTACCTTCTGCTCAAAAACTGCCTTCTCATTTGAATATACATCTAAATTTAGCTTCCAATAACTGATTCTCACGCCCTTCCTAAACTAATGAACTCTCTGGACAGAAAAATTATTTCTGATAGTCAATTCAGTGTTAGGGAAAACTGATCCTGTAATCTCATCAGAAAATGAAATCAGGTATGACAGCCATTAGACAGACATGATCAGCTTAGACTTCTGTAAGACATTTGACTTATCAGAGCATATTAAAAATAGCTCTGCTGAATATCAGTGAAGCACAAACACAGGAAGAACTAGGCTGACAAATCAAGAAGGAGTTGCAATTGGGAAACCATTACTGTTTGAATGTTTTAAATAGCTCTGTGGGGGTGAGTGTAGGCCCAATGCTATGCATTTACCTAAAAAAAAAGTCAACTATCTAGAAGTAAATATAAAATAGCTGATGATAGAGCATATGACAACTGTCAGACTAGGGGGTAGGGAAGGCAGTCAATAAAAATATGAGTCACTTTGTATACTGGACCCATTCAGACAAAACACATCTTGACACACTGTATATAATACTAAGCACATGTGGTATAGGCCATATTTATACACAATGAGAATTCGTAGCAGTATTTATGACAGAACTGCTGAAAAACTAGCAGAAAAATTACTGAACATGAGTTGTGCCATGCAATCTATCAATCATATGAACCAGCTAGTGTGATCACTGAATATATCAAAAAGAAGGAAAAAGAGATAAAATGATTATACAGATTGGAGAGATTGGCATGGTATTCTTATAGTTACTTGTTCCACCCACACTAAACCACTGTAATACTGAAAAGAGAACAATGAAGAGCAAGAGAATTAATCTGTAGACTGGACTCCTCAAAAGCAAACCATGTTTTGCTGCCAGTTTCAGATGGTATAAATCCATGCTGCTAACAAAACCTAAATGATTCTATGAAAAGTTGTGCTCTCGGCTGCATTGTCCACTTACTGCCTTACAGGAATTCAAAAGATCATGGGACATGGATGATTTGGTTCATAAGAAGGATCTGCCAAACAAAGATTTCCCCATTTCCTTGGTGGGCTACTCTGTCAGGCTGAGCTCAAGGAAACAGCTCAGCCTGCAGGCCCACCACCATCAACACCGTCCCAGGGAAGCAGTGGGAGCGTGCAGCCAGCTGCTAACAGTGACACTGGAGGGAGCAGCACCTTCCCCCAGCAGTTTGCCATTACACAGTGCACAGTAAGCTCCCCATCAAAATATAGTTTTGGTCTTTTTTGCTAGGTCAGTGAAAGCAAGAGTGGGAAGCAGGCACCATCCCTTGATGTGACAGCAAGGTTTTAGGCTTAAGAAGTAATTAAGACAATCCTAAAATGCTGATTATACCAAAAAATATTTATAGAAAACATGGTAACATTAAAGTACCTTTCAGAAAAGAGTGTACTAAGCATTAAAAGAAATTCCTTCCCCTAGAGCAGAAAAGCAAGAACCATATGGCACAATTTAAATAAGGCAGCATTTTAATGGTGGAGCTGCAGGTTGGCTTAGCCATGTTGGCTGTATTCCAATGCTGCCTGCCAGTAAGAAACATGATTCAGTCCAATCCCACCCAATCCCTTTCCTGCCAAAAACGTTTTAAATCTGGTTATTTTCAGCATAATCTTCTCGCTGATCTGGCATGCCTATCATGTTTACAAAAATACTTGTGCCGTTACGGTACAGGGTTGGGCACTGAGGCAGAAATGAGCCTGCTTAGAATGACTGCAAAGAAAGGCCAAGGAGTTCTGCAGCACTTTCCAGATGCCTCCACGTAACAAATGGACAAATGTGGGACGTTCTCCTTTTTTTAACACATTACCCATATTTATAAAGTGTTTCAGTTGTTTACCATTAAGACTTGACCCCTTACGCCTGATATGTCCAATATATTTGTTCAGTGGGACTTACAGTAACTAATTTCCTTTTCCAATTAATAGAATAATTTAGGTTAGAAAAGACCTACCATACATATAATTGCTTATAATGAATATTTACTGACAAATTGGTCCTAAAATTCCCATTTATTTAAAAACTGACCATCCCAGCTTTAAACAGAAACTAAGTAAGTTGGGTTGTGTTCCACCCACCCAACCCCCAAACTCTATCCAGAAAAAGACTAAACTTCCCATTCCTCTTTTAGCTGGACCTGATTATGGATTAGACCAAAAACTCTCAAAGCAAGGCATGATTGCAATACTTCAATTCACATCTCTCTAATTCTAAAAGGAAGAACTTGCTGGATGAACCTAATTAAAAACACAACCAAACAAAAAAGCATGATCTGATGAGAAAACCACAATGAAGGAAAGGATTACTTACTATTTCTTACAAGGCAGTTTAAGTCCTGTGGGGGGAAAAAAACAAGCATATTATTATTTGAACAGAAACTAGACTGAGAGTAACTTGCTTTTGCTTGGGGGCAGGAAGAAAACAATTCAGTAATAGCAACACATATGAATGGGAAGAATTAACCATTGGGAAACATTGCACAAAGCTGATAATCAGAAAACCAAAGGACACCAGGCATGCAACCTGTGCACACCTGAACCGTGTATGTGACAAGAGTAGTTGCAATAAAAGCAAGAAATTGGAGAGGCAAAAATGAAAGATGATGATAATAAAAACCTTCCAATATCCAGGACTGTGGAAACAGCAGTGTGACATGAAAGACAGCTTGAAGTAGATGGGTATAGTTTTTAAACACTTTTGCTTTAAGTTACTGCCACCCAGGACTGATCCTGCTGGTAACACTTGCAAGGTCTAAGCTTGGGTTACTACTGCCTACAGCAGGGCATCCCCTTCATCTTATATGTGGGTTAAAAACCATTATGCAATGACAGCCTGAAAACCTAAATTGGGTCAATGACTAGGAGCACACAGTGACAGATGGTCCTGTATTGCCAGAACAGAAAGACTTCATCAGTTAGGGTTGGTCATTTGCCTGATGCCTCATAAGAAGCAGGGAAAAGACAACATTTAGTGAGTGCCAGGCTTGTATGTAGGATATGGTGATTCTACTTCCTAGAAACATATTTGAGAGGCAACCCATGAGGAAAAAAAAATAAATAATCAGAGTTAAACTCTTTCCTGACATAAAGAGGCAACCAGAAATGTTTTATTTACACTGGAAGATCCCATGGTTATCAGGAAAAAAAGAATGTAAGCTTCCTTGGTTAATGTGATGCAAAATCCTAGCCATAAAGAAGTCTGAGTTTTTCAAAGACTTAGTAACTCAAGGTGAGGGTTAAGTTTCTTCCCACTCCTTTCCTTTGTCTTGACATATAAAGGTGGGTATTACTGTCACACTGTTGCCACAACAGAACTCATTCCAATGGAGAAGGCAAGGCAACAGGGCTTTTAACCTCTCTGCAACTTAAGGTCAACTCAAGGTGACCCAGCTTATTAACGTGGTGTTGCCATAGCTATCCAAGGTTGTATTTACATTTTCAGCGATAGGTGCTTGAAAAAGTCAGCTGTGCCTTTTCAGTAGTGAACATGCCTTCCAGCATGGCATGGAAAGCTGAAGTTTCACAGACACTAAGTTGGCACTAGACAGCACTGCTGCCAGAGGCAGAGCCCTAAACCTCCCTCCATTTACACCTCAGCACTGTGGCCTGCCCTGTGCTGGTACATGCACCTGTGTGACCATGTGGGCAGCTGGCTACAGCCTGAGACTGACCCAAGGGGAGGAAGGGAGGTCAGCTGTGACTCCAGTCGTCTCCCCTTCTGCACCTCTGGTCCAGCTTGTATGAGAGCATCTGGGAACAAACCACCAGCACTGAGGGAGAAGGTGGCCAACCTCTTTCACAGCTCTGCTGTCTTTTGTTGGCTTGTAAAAGGACAGAACTACATCCTGCCTCTAAAGAAGTCCTAGTGGAGGTAAAATATCACATCAATTAGTAAGCTTCCCATTATTTGAAGGAAGTAGGTACAAGCAGTTGCTGAAAGCAAGCATCCTACAAGCTGTAGGATTCTTGTTCTACTTTGAAAAAAAGACTTTGGATATTAATGCTTCCATGACAGCTACCATATCTCTGTTCCAATAAACCTTAAGCAAAAGCAGACAGATTTGGCACTTAGCTCCTCATTCTTATTAAAAAAAACCAAACAAAATAAAACCCTGAAAATATCTTCCAGGCTTTTGTTACACAAGTCATAACAATACATAGGTATAAATCCAGGCTTCAGGGACCCTTTGTAAGTAACACATCCACACTCCAATAAGCAGTACTTAAAAACACACCCAAGACATAGGTATATTAAAAAAAATTGAGTGCAACTAACCAACTTTATTATCATTTAGGAAACATCTCCATCAGTTAACTGGAAGGAATCTGCCCGATTTGCCACTCTGGACTTCTAAATATACACTGCCTGAAAACTGAACTTTGGTGAAGAACTGTTTTCCTACCAGCCAGCTAGCAATGTTCTATTTTTCACAATGAAATAATCTTTGGTGCACTAAGGCAACATCCCACAGTCAAAACAAGTATTCTGATTACTTTTCACTGTTAATCAAAGTTTCTTTTAAAAATTATGAGGGGAGAGAAACAGTCACACAGCCTTCCCTTGCTATTCTCCCACTCCGTTTTTCTCCTTTCTCCCCTTACTCCCAGATGTTAGCAGCTCACCTGCAGAAACCATCTACCATCTCCCTCATCTTTGCTCTGGATTTTCTGGAAGGTTTCAACTCACTGTCAGATTCCCAGCCTCACTGCTAGGTTGTGAAACTAAAGACTTTGGAAACACCCAAACAGTCTTGGCTAGATGTGAGTCATGGGACAAACAGCCCCAAAAGCTGTGTAGCAGTGCCCCATGTGGGTCAGAAGAGCTCTAACATAACCAGGAGCAAAGTAAATGAAGTAAATGTCAATGTGTAGTAACATCTAAGAGGAACTTTTCACTGTTTTTGTTGTGCTCAAAAGAACAAGCCACCAAGTCGAGGAATCAACCGTATCAGTTTGAATACAAGCATCAATGTAGTCTGAAATGTACTTTCACAATTATACTGCACTTAATTATTGCAGACAATAGTACAGACAAAATCTCCACAATTGTTTAATCAGAATTTATTGGATAAATTATTTAGCCTGACAATGCACAAACAGGTGCAGTGTTTTTAGCTGGGATGGAGTTAATTTTCTTCACAGCAGCTGGTGTGGTGCTGTGTTCTGGATTTGCGACCAAAGCAGCATTTGTTGATAACACAGAGATGTCTCAGTTATTACTGAACACTGCTTACACAGCATCAAGACCTTTTGTTTCTCGCACTACTCCCCCTCAAGTAGGCAGGCAGGAGGTGCACAAGAGTTTAAGAGAGAACACAGCCAGGACAGCTGAGTCCATCTGACCAAAGGGATACCCCAAACCGTATGATGTTGTGCTCAGCAATAAAAGCTGGGGCAAAAAGAAGAAAGGGGGGACATTTGGACTTACAGCATTTGTATTCCCAAGTAACTGCTACCTGTGACAAAGCCCTGCTTTCTTGGGGATAGCTAAACATCTGCCTGCTGATGGAAATAAATTCCTTATTTTACTTTGTGCACACAGCTTTTGCTTTACCTATTAAACTGTCCTTATCTCAATCCACAAGTTTTCTTCCAATTCTCTCTCCATCCCACTGAGGATGAGGGGAGTGTGGGGCTGAGCTGCCAGCTGGGGTAAACGCAAAACAGGCAACAAAAATAACTGGGTATTAACCATGTTGGGGTTTTTTTGTAATTTAATGACTTCTATTAAAACCTATCACTTAATATTTGTCCTTGTGTTGTTGCAGTTATCAGTAATTACTGTAAATTGCATCATGATAAAGCCCTTATATAAATTATAAGGCATTATTTGCCTGAAGAGCAGCAACATCTGCTTTTGCCTGAGCGCTGGTGTTTCTGTTTATTAGCAGATACAAGATGGTTAAATGAGAAAGTGCTGCATTTGCCCTTTTTTAGTCCTACAATCAATATGAATACTAAACCAGTGGATAAATGTATTCTCTCTTCTTCCAGGTAAAGTGTTTGCAGTGATGTTTCCAGCATTGATTAGGAGGCTGTGCCCTTCTGACACTCCTTAAAAAAAACAAGAGCTTAATCAGATTATGAGAATTGATTGATGAGAATTCAGAACTGAAACTTGACAATTAAGATCTCTCTGACCTTTCAAACACTGGGTTTCTATGGGAACAAACACTCATAGCTTTTCTAGTGTGTCACCATTCCCCAATCCCATTTAGGATTTTCAAGAGGCTATCTACACATTTTTTTCCTATCCCACACTAGTCTGTTTACTCACTGTGCCAATAACCTTCTCTTACGTGTAGCTGACTATGTTGGAGTGATCTAAGCTGCTACTATTTAAGTAAGGGGGGAAGGATTCTCCTACCTTGTGGCAGACTGCACCAACTGAATTCTTGGGCCACTCCCTTCCCAGTCCCTAAAGCTACAGGGATAATCTGAAAGCCCAAAATACCAAGAAGAACAATACGTCCAGCCAGAAAGTCCTTGCTACTAACTTAAGGAAGCAAATGTAACAGGAAGAGAAGATAAAGCCACAATGCGGACAGAGATATAACAACATCAAAGGATACCTAGAAATCAGTCCCTATGAAAACCCTCATCTCCTTTTTGGGTACTGCCTACGTGAACTGGGTTGGGCTGCAACTGAGAGCACACTTTTTATTCCAGTGAAGTGCAACTCCAGAGAATGACATCCGAAGGTCAGGAAACGACTAAAGAAAAAGGTCAGTTTTGCAGTAAAATAAGTCAGCTACTTATACATTTGCACTGGCTACCTACTCAGTATCAGGAGGAATATGTGCTGTTTTTTTCTTTGTTGAACAAACTCAAAACTTTATCTCATGTGTTTGCCCATTCGGAATGCATTAACAAAGCTGTGGTCAGCAGAATTACTTAACCTAGTTTCCCTACTTGAACAAACACAAATTTAGATGATACTATAGAAATAAGATTACAGTGATGATTATTTCTGCTGGCCCACCTAAAGCTAGAAGCATGTGAAAAGTGTTGACAGAATTAAGACATGTGTCAGTGTGCACACAACAGACAAGCAGGGAAATGAGAGAACAAAAATTAAGAACTCTGCAGAAAAGGTGAAGATGGAGCCCACACAAGCAATGTGCTCTGCATGTTGTTATAGAAATGGCTTAAATTGAGATGTTCTCATCTCATCAGCTTCCTATTGCCCTGCAGGCTGTCACGGTTTAATGCTGGAGCTGCAATTAAACGAATGACAGATGCTCTCTACTAACCCCCCTCTGCCTTCCCTATAGGGACAGGAGAGAGAATAAGAGAGTGAGACTCTTATGGCTTGGAAACTAAACTACACAGCTTTAATGGAACAGTAGCAATGAAAAGGGAAAAATGAAATATGTACAAATATATACAAAACCACTATTGCCCTCCCCTCCCCGGGCATAACACTCCTGTTGTCACCAAAGCTCCAGGGCAGGGCCTGGAAAAATCCCAGACTTGACTCCTGGAGTCAGCAGCAGACAGGAACTGATGGGTTCAGGAATACGTAGATCAGGATCAAAGACAGACAAATGGATGGAATCCTAGCAGGACACTAGCCATGGATGAAGAAAGCTTGATCCTTGTGATCCCTCTAATTATAAGAAGTACGACCCATATGGGATGGAATACCTCATTTGGTCAATTTTGGCTGCCTGTCTGGTCCACTCCTCCCGACAGGAAAGTCACAGGTGTGACCCCTTTGCTCCCTTCTGTTGCCAGAGCATAAGCTGTTTTTCAGAACCAAGCAATGGCTGTGCTCTAGCCATAAGTATAAACATTGAGTCTTATCAGTCCTAGAAGACGACACTGACTCAGAAACATGCCATTAATTTCAGCAAGTGCAACTACTTAGAAGGGACTTAACTGAAAAGAAAAATTACTTGAAAGAAAATTGGTTCTATCCTGGCTCAACCAGGACACAGGCCCAACAAGCAATGCTACAGACACAGTAGCATAAATATGAGAACAAGATGATTGTGAGGTGATGCCCAAAACTATTATCAGATTGTCACTTATCAAGTTTACTTGCCATATTTTCACAGAAAGCTAAGCAACTGTTTCTTCCACTTTCTTTTTTTTCCCAAGATTTTTCTTGCTTTTCACATGAAAAAAAGAACATACCATACGCCTTGGAGAAGCATACAAATCTGAAAAAAAATGTGCAACTGATTAACAGCACCATTGCATAACAATTCAATTAAATTAATAGGAGGCCAAGATTTCCCAGCAGGATGCTGTAGTAAATACCAAGAAACGACTGTGATCTGGGCAAACATCCAGATTTCCTTTGAAGAGCAGTTGCTGAATAGGAAGGGCTCCAGCTTCCCAAAATCTGCCTTTCACCTATGAGCCATTCTACACATCTTCTGAGGCTTGGCCAATCTGAAGCTTACTGCAGTTTTCCTTTCCTGAGTCCTTTGCTAAAAGGAACAGAAATCAACAGGACATGAACATGTTACAGGAATAACTGCTGAAAGATAATTTGTTTAGTAAGGCTGGTAGGAAACTAGCATCTTCTACAAAAGTGGTTTTATTTTTAAAGCATTTTTCCCTATAGTTTCTATATTTGATTCTTCTCCAGAGACTTTGAGCGAATATCCATCAAGCTGGCAAGACAGATTTCAAAGGCCAAAGTATGCACACCTATCCAGCCCCTTAAAGGTGGCAGGGTTATAAACACTGCACTCCTCCAGGACACAAGGTATGTCAAGTCATGAAATGCTTATGTCCCAGTGACTGAACAGAGTTGATAAACTCTTGATGGTGAACAACCAGATGGGTATTTAAGCTGTGGAATGTTTCTCCCCTGTGCATAGGTAAAAACCCTGAACCCCACCTCCCTGCAGATGACATATTCAAATAATACTTACTAGAAGGAACTGGATTTGCAGCTGTGCTATTCAGTCTTACAGGTGAGCAGGTTTGATGGAGTGATGGTGAATAAGGCCCATTAAGTGCATTTGTTGGCATTTTAACAAGATGAGCTGTTAACAAGCACTTAGTTTTACTTTCGCAGTTTACAGGTGTGTGCCGATACTGACACGACACCTTCCCTCTGATGCTCCGTATCCAAAACAGCCTCTGCCACATGAGAGCTCTGCTGAGAGAAAAAACCACTTGCTCTGACCTACTCTGGAGCTCAGCAGGAGCAGCAGGAGTGCAGTGGGTTAGAAAAAGGAAGTGGAAAACCCTGCTCAGCAACAGCTTCCCTTTTGAACCACACCACAGTCACTGCTGAAACACCCTCCGAAAACAGTGCAACCGACAGAAGGGGAAACCGTTTCCAACTGCCCTGACTTCAGCTGCTGGTATTTTTTCCTATCTATGTCAGCAGTTTCTCAATTGCTTCTGAAGAGAATGCTCACACGGCTAAACCAACTCATTTTTCTTAAGTCTGCCTGCATTTTAGCAAACAGCTTATTGAAAGAAAAGGCGGGAGCAGCAGTTCCCCGGTCTGTGAGCACACCCAGCGTGTGGGGCACCACATTTCCTTGGGGAAAGCTGGTGATGTACTGGTGAACCCCTCATTGACTTACTGTGGTTCATGTTTCCCCCCAAAAAAGAGATACAGCCAGGGAAGACAAAGTCAGTCAAAACCCAAGCATCCAAGGACTCACAAAAACTCCATAATGTGTTAATCTCACGCTCTGTGTGACTAACAATATTTGGGCTATGGTCATGTTAGATGCCTAAGCAATACTGTAACATCCTCTTTCCTCTTTACTAAGATTTTGCAGTTTGTAACTACACAATGTTCAGGCTAAAGTAAAATTGCAGAAGTGGACTGTTTTCCTGGGGTATTTGTAAACAGGGCTGAAGGCAGCAAAGCAGAGGTCAGGTAAAACAGAGGTAAGAATATGGTCAAACATTAGGAAAGAAGGCAGAATAGACAAAGGACAGGAAACATGCACAGGAAAAATCATAGAAGCTTTCATCCCAAAGGACACATTTTGGTGTAAGCATGTCTGTAGCTACATCTGACTAGCTGCTTTCTCTAGACTGCTAAGCATGCATCAGGATATATAAAACGTTCTAGCTTAGAAGGTAACTGCTCGTTACCATGTTTATGCCTGCACCACTAGGGCTAACAGAAATAAAAAGCAAAAAAACTCCATCTCTTCCCCCTACTAAACACTACTTACGTGTATCTTAGACAAAAACCCCAAACTCAGATACAAAAAAACCGCAAACAAAGCCCCCCCACCCCCCCCGAGAGATCAGCTAGGAATTCATCCTTCGGGCTGCCAAAGTTGGCTCAGGTTAGTTGGCTCACTTTTTATATGGACAACACATTTGCACCTCCCCATCTCTAACCTCTCTGCCTGGTTTCACAGGGAGAAAAGGCAACCAAAACCTGCCTTTTCAAAACGTCAAGAACAGAAACCGCGTGTCCACCCGCTCCTTCAGCAGCGGCTCCTTGCTCCCTCCTAAAAAACCTCTCAGCCGCCAGGAACAGGTTAAAACGTTTAGGACGTTAGACAACTATTACCAAAGACTCACATCCTGCTCGGTAACTTTGAGGCAGTTTTAGCCAATCTCGGCCCCAGCCACAGCCCCCCCCCAGATGTCAGCGACAGGCGTTTCCGGGCAGCCACCAGCGGTACTTGGTGACATTAATTAACGTTCAGTCAGTGCAGTTACGCGCTCGGTACAGCCGCTCTGACACGCACCGCCCACGTCAGCCACAACACCCGCCCCAACAACAAGCATCACACC
>NW_009952873.1:2906614-2908944 GCF_000747805.2 Chaetura pelagica | reverse complement strand
GGACACAGCTCTGTGGGCACAGGTCGAGGCCAAGGAGCCAAACCTGGGTTTGCCCGGGGTTGGTCTTCGCGTTCAAGGGTAAAAGGAGGAGCACCCGAGGTCTGCGCACTCGCCCTCCCCAGCGCTCGCCTCTAGCTTTGTACATCAAAAAACAAAAGCAGGAGCCGTCTGCCCCATACAAAGCGTGACGGGCTGTGCTGTGTTTGCCTGATATCGGGGCTGTTCTAAATCCAATTCGCTGTGCAAACCTTTCCGCTCGTTCCTGATGCTCCGGGCGCTGCAGCCGTCCCACCCGTTTCACGCCGGGTTTGGCGCTGCTCTTCACGCCACGAGACAGCCACAGCTGGCTTTCACCTCACGGCTGCCACACAAAGCTGTAGCCTGGCCCTAGGGACCTCCGCCAGTTTCCAGCTCAGCGACCTTTTCAGCAGAGCTGACCCGTTTGCTGGGGTTCACCTGACGAGCCAAGAGTGTGGCAGTTCATAGGGTTTTGTGGTGTCAGTCCGGTCTGAGGCTGCAGATGGGGAGGCTTCTGTTGGTCGTCCTGCCATCCCAGCGCCTCACGCTGATGGCACTGTTCTGTGACACCACTAGCTAACAGCAGCAGCAAAGCCTGCAGGCCTGATGTTTGTGTGCAAGTCAGGGAAAAAGAAAACGTAATGGAAGAAAAAATCCATTTTCTTTAGACATTATTTTGCTTGATCGCATATCAACACCTCAGGCTGAGTACACTGGTCTATGGTGCTGCAGCAGGAAATGCAGGGCTCAGCTGCCGCTGCTGTGCAGCTGCTTGATAAAGACAGAAGAACAAAGCTGTTCCATTGAAAAGTATGTTACTTCTTATCGTCCTGTTGGCTTCATGGCTTATGTCTAAACTAGCAACACTGTATTCAGGTTGCAGGCATTCATTTTTTGGATGCATATGCTTGCTAAAAAATAATCCTGTGGAGAAAGTTGTAACTGTGTGGTTATGCCTGAATCACATGGCAGAATTGCTGTGGTGACAGGCAGTGCAAAGAGTGATTTGAGTTCCCAAGTTACTGTTTAATGGGGCAGGCTGTGACTGTCCAAGTTGTTCCGCTGGTCCTTAAATAGTGGGTCAGTGGGACTGGCGATGGGAAACGTGGAGCTGCAGGGAGCCGTCTGGTTTTTCACCCGCTGCTGAGAGAAGGGAGCAATGCCAAAGGGGGTCTGATAACATTTACAATATTAAACAAACCTGGACATTGTTTAGAAATTTATTAGCAATTTTAAAATAACATCATTCCTTAGATAAAAATGCAATCTTACAGGAATATACATTTGTCCCACACAGAGATGACCCCATAGCTCACTGGCGGGCCATTCGCTCTACCTTTCCTCTGTTGATTTTAAAACGTGCGAGAGGGCAAGACGGACTCTGGCACTGATGACAGGCTTACATGACGGTTACAAACTGTACAGCAGTATTTACAAAAGCATTTCTGTGGGTTCATGAAAACTAGATATAAAATTGTGGAAGGAGGTAAAGAATTGAGACGGGGAAGGCCTTGGGTGGATGTGCAAGGGAGGGATGGGGGGGGGGCAGGGGGGGTAGGGAAGAATGGGGGAGGAGGTTTATATCTGGACTGATTTATACTTGAGAGAGGTCATTTTACAGCTCTGGGCAATTCAAATGAAGGCAAAACACTTATATTTATCAACATTTATAGCTGATGATCAGAGCAGGAAATGATGCTCCAGGGCCTGAATTTAAGAGGTGCTGAGGAACCCTATCTTCCCTGAAGTCTCTGGGAAACACAGGTATGCAGTACCTTCCTGGGCCAGACCCAAACCGTGCAGATACGGGCCAGATACAGAACCACCCCCCAGACCTTAAACAGTTTTGATCCTGCAGTGCTCAGTCATTTGCACTGATGTGAAATTCAGACTGAGAGATCAGCTCCTAAATTACACTTTTGCTCCTGAAACTGGACTAGATTCCAATGACTTCTTGCCAGAATTCACCCAAAGCGACTTATCTCTTGCTATACCAAGTGGCAATCATTTGGAGGGAGATTCCATCATTCATAATTGATTTTTAAGGCAGTTTTAAGTGTCTCCCCCTTTTTGTGTGTGTGTGATGCAGCAATGTTTGTCAGAGAGATATTTACAATCTCACTCCTTTCTCTTCTGAACAATCATCCCACATTCAAATTGTCAAGACTAAATAAGCCTGAACCAACCACCTCTATGTGTGATCATAACATTGATGATGTTTAGGTAGTATTGGCTACCAGTCTACCTGGGACCTTGAGATGGGAGCAGACTGGCTTGGGATGCTTAAAATTTTAAAAGTGCAACAGCCTGTT
>NW_009952873.1:2904296-2906603 GCF_000747805.2 Chaetura pelagica | reverse complement strand
TTTGCCCAGCCAGGCAAAATGCAAAACGCAACAGAAAACCATGGGCATTTCATAATCCAAAAGATGAGGCTAATGAATGGTGTCTGACTTTGTGGGTCTGTCTGGAATAGAAAAATGCTTTGGAAGGGGCTGTTCAAATGCTGGCAGAAAAAACCTGTTGGTTGCAGTGATGCCTGCTCTCACCTGGGCTTGTCCCTGCTCTGCTGGGCCTGGGGTGCAGCCACTAACCCTGGTGTAATGAAGGGCTGGGCAGAGCGCCGTGAACTTCAGGTTGCAGGAGCAGAGGCTGTCTGCCTGACATGGGGTAGAAGAACAACAGCATGGGAGTGTGGGGATGAGCTCCTGATCCTGCCTAAGCCCTTGGTAATGCTAATGAAGGTTCCCTTATTACATCAGTCATTGGTGCTGCTCCTCTCAATTAGCCCTTTAGAAAGGGACTTGATTAAGTTGCCTAATTGCCTCTCCTGCCACTGGAGATCTCTGACGTTCAGTTGGGGCTGGTAGCTGTTACACCAGCCCTGGGGAAGAATTGTGTCTTTCTGGACCAGCTGCTGCAGGCTGGGTAGGGTACTGCAGGGTATCTCAAGTGACAGTAGGTGGTCACATTTAGGCAACTGAGTCAAGCCCTGTGCCCCTACAGAAGGCCTCTTTTTTATGCTCAAGTGTCAACAGCGAAGTCCCCTGTAAGAGGCAGAGGAAGAATGGAGGTTTTAACTAGAACACTAAAGTTCATATCAGAAGAAGCGCTTTTTTTTTTTCTTTTATTTTTTTTTTTTTTCCCCCATTCCAGTGTGGTGCTGCTGACTTCTCTAAAAACAATTGGAGCCCAGTACAGGACATATCTCTGGGTTGTGCTTCTGCCCTCACCCACCCCATCTCCGGGAGCTATAGCAGCAAGGCCAGGGTGGTTTCAGCTGACTGCAAACAAAGCAGCAACAGAGAGCAAAGCCCCATGGACTGAGATCCCATTGGAAACCTCTTGGATCCCTGGGCTTGCTAACCCAGAATAAAACTTACTAAGCTTTGCCCTTTTCAAAAGATTAAAAAAAACACTTGTGCAGCTATGGAAATTTATAATTTTTAGACTTCTTTAGAGAAGAAAATACATGGAGGAAAGATATAATAAATTTTTTCTGGGCCCAGTTCTGCTTTCCACATTATTTGAATTGATGCAACCTCCTTGGCCTCTAATGGCTTCCACCCTCTTGTTAACAAGATGGTAACCGGGGCTTCTGATGGGCTGGAATACTTTCTTAGTATGTGCTACAGTTTTCATTATGGGAACTAATAAAATGTCACTGCTACCAGAAGCCCCCAGTTGGATTTACCTAACAACATTGTTGTGCTCCACATTCCTCCGTTCTGGGTCCCTCTCCCCCACCCTGCCCCTGCCATGGGTCACAATGGGACTGTGCATGTATCTTGGGATACTCAGTTCTGTCTCAGTAGGGCTGCTTCACTGCAGCTCACTGGACCAACAGGTTGGGGCTTCTTATCTACACGTATGAAGCAAGGCCTCCAACTTCATCCATGACACAGGTGAACAACCTCATGGGCTCTTGGTGCTGTCACCTCACACGATTGTGTCTGTGTGCAAACGCGCATACTTCTCATACAGCAATCTGAAACTATCAGGCAGAAAAGACACAGGAGCCTGGCTGAGACCCATACAACTGTTATATTGGCGTCAGTCTAAAGAAAGCAATGATACATTGCTTTGGAAATTATCAAGAAATGTAAAAAATGCATTTGCCCTTTTTTTGTTGTTGTTGTTGTCATTGTCGTAGTCATTGGGGCAGGGTTCTGAGTCAGAAAACAAAGCAGAAATAGATGCGGTTCTGTACATGGTGCCTCTCTGGCTGTCCCTCTGTGCTGGGGTGTGGTGGGCAGGGTAACAAAACAGGTGGGACCCCTGTAGTAGCAGCAGCATCTACACCGTCATCGTTCACGTGTCCAGCTGAAGAGGCAGATGATGCAGAAAAGGTCTGTGGATAATGAAACTCCAGCTCTGGATCATGAGTTCCACTTTCTTCCCCATCATGTCAGCCACATGGAAATAAGGAAGAAAAAAAAGAAATGCACCCAGTGTGGCTGGCCCAGTACTGCCTGGAATAATGAGCAGGAGTGATACAGGGAGGAGGTTTGTTGTTTTATAAGAAACGTCTTTAGTCTGCAGTGTACTCTTGCAAGTCAGAGATGCCCAGTGGCAAACAGCAGATCATTTTCCCCATTCTTTCCTTTCCTTCCATGCCACTTCTCAGCCATTGGTTCCTTCAAAGCTTCCATCCACAGCACAGTGATCGTACC
>NW_009952873.1:2902797-2904276 GCF_000747805.2 Chaetura pelagica | reverse complement strand
GGAAAGAGGGACACCCCAGGAATTAAACCTGCCCCTGCCTTCCCACTGTCCCCCAGACTTGACCTCACCTGAAGGAGGCAGTAGCTCTTTGCTCAGGCCTGTCACAATGTGTACATTGGAAGTACCTCAAATTAAAAAACAACAACAAAAAAAATAGTCGCCCCCCCAGAAAGAGAAATGTGCACAGCTGGCACCAGCAATTACTAAATTTAATAAAATACTGAACAACTGACCCTCAAACCACAGAAGTCATCTGCCTTCTCTGCTAGCCACGTGTTTTCCATTGTGCAGGACTTAAGGGGTCTTCCAGCAGAGCGGGGTTTCCCCTGGCCATTGTAGGCTCTGATCCCTGAGGGAGATGCAGCTTTTACTGGGAATATGTGTGGGGCATAATCCTTTCCAGCATTTTCCTCCCTGTCAAGAAAAATCCTGGAAGATGACATGGGCTGCCATCACTAATTTAGACTGGTACTTTGTTGCTCAGGTACAAAGAACACCTCTGTCTCCTACTGGGAGAGTCAGGTGGGCTTTCTAGTGGAAGAACAGGAGATAGGGAGCCCTTACAATGATTTAATTTTCAGAAGCAGCCAGGCACAGGGCTGCTTCACTGCAGCTCACTGGACCAACAGGTTGGGGCTTCTTATCTACACGTATGAAGCAAGGCCTCCAACTTCATCCATGACACAGGTGAACAACCTCATGGGCTCTTGGTGCTGTCACC
The DNA here is from genome assembly GCF_000747805.2 of Chaetura pelagica. NCBI lineage: Eukaryota > Metazoa > Chordata > Aves > Apodiformes > Apodidae > Chaetura > Chaetura pelagica. The sequence goes on along the minus strand of NW_009952873.1, from coordinate 2,903,555 downwards.
TCACACGATTGTGTCTGTGTGCAAACGCGCATACTTCTCATACAGCAATCTGAAACTATCAGGCAGAAAAGACACAGGAGCCTGGCTGAGACCCATACAACTGTTATATTGGCGTCAGTCTAAAGAAAGCAATGATACATTGCTTTGGAAATTATCAAGAAATGTAAAAAATGCATTTGCCCTTTTTTTGTTGTTGTTGTTGTCATTGTCGTAGTCATTGGGGCAGGGTTCTGAGTCAGAAAACAAAGCAGAAATAGATGCGGTTCTGTACATGGTGCCTCTCTGGCTGTCCCTCTGTGCTGGGGTGTGGTGGGCAGGGTAACAAAACAGGTGGGACCCCTGTAGTAGCAGCAGCATCTACACCGTCATCGTTCACGTGTCCAGCTGAAGAGGCAGATGATGCAGAAAAGGTCTGTGGATAATGAAACTCCAGCTCTGGATCATGAGTTCCACTTTCTTCCCCATCATGTCAGCCACATGGAAATAAGGAAGAAAAAAAAGAAATGCACCCAGTGTGGCTGGCCCAGTACTGCCTGGAATAATGAGCAGGAGTGATACAGGGAGGAGGTTTGTTGTTTTATAAGAAACGTCTTTAGTCTGCAGTGTACTCTTGCAAGTCAGAGATGCCCAGTGGCAAACAGCAGATCATTTTCCCCATTCTTTCCTTTCCTTCCATGCCACTTCTCAGCCATTGGTTCCTTCAAAGCTTCCATCCACAGCACAGTGATCGTACCCACCATGCACTCCCATGCATAGGG
>NW_009952873.1:2897823-2902775 GCF_000747805.2 Chaetura pelagica | reverse complement strand
AGAGGGACACCCCAGGAATTAAACCTGCCCCTGCCTTCCCACTGTCCCCCAGACTTGACCTCACCTGAAGGAGGCAGTAGCTCTTTGCTCAGGCCTGTCACAATGTGTACATTGGAAGTACCTCAAATTAAAAAACAACAACAAAAAAAATAGTCGCCCCCCCAGAAAGAGAAATGTGCACAGCTGGCACCAGCAATTACTAAATTTAATAAAATACTGAACAACTGACCCTCAAACCACAGAAGTCATCTGCCTTCTCTGCTAGCCACGTGTTTTCCATTGTGCAGGACTTAAGGGGTCTTCCAGCAGAGCGGGGTTTCCCCTGGCCATTGTAGGCTCTGATCCCTGAGGGAGATGCAGCTTTTACTGGGAATATGTGTGGGGCATAATCCTTTCCAGCATTTTCCTCCCTGTCAAGAAAAATCCTGGAAGATGACATGGGCTGCCATCACTAATTTAGACTGGTACTTTGTTGCTCAGGTACAAAGAACACCTCTGTCTCCTACTGGGAGAGTCAGGTGGGCTTTCTAGTGGAAGAACAGGAGATAGGGAGCCCTTACAATGATTTAATTTTCAGAAGCAGCCAGGCACAGCATTATTTCCTTTCAAGTGGCTTTGGAGCACTTCAGTGTGAGCAGCAGCCAATTCTCAAGGGAAGACACGCTCGCATGGCCCACTCAATACAGGCATGAGGGACAGAAAGGATGAGACTGACTGACATCAGCTGGTTACTTTCTCCAGGGAAGTCTTGAATTGGGATTTTGATGCCAGATGGTTGTATAAATGGATTCATGCTTCCTTAGTTTAAAAGGATTTGGGTTTTTTTTTCGAAGTATCTTGAGCTGCTACTGGCTGGTCCAGAATGGCACTGGAAAAAGTGCACTGTCAAAAATATCCTTTGCTATTTCTGCTTTGTGTTCCAGAGAATCAAGAATTAAAACAAGGACATGACAGAAATAATGCAATCAACATATGTAATAAATTATGTTCTCAGACATCTGCAGAAGCTTAGATTTGAATGAAAGTTTAGCTCTGAGTCAGATCACACCTCCTAGCTCAGCACTGATCTGCAAGTTTGTGAACTGTCTTGAGAAGGGAATAAAACCCAGTAGTAGTCTAGACAAAAATAATTTGCATAAAATCTAACAATACCCACTTGGTTGTTCAGCCTCTCTCACAGGCGAGGGTCAAGTATCAGTGTAAAGAAAGTCAAGAGAGGTTCACGCTCACTGGTAGGGAAATATGGTAGGGAGAGGCTGTGTCATCAGATGTTTTGTAACTTGGAATCTGACCCATTGGCTAAGGTCTGGAAAAAGGGATGAGACCATGAATAGGAATACAAAAAAAATCACTTTAGCATCTGCATCTTGACCAGGCTGCACCAACTCTCCTAAGCGATGTTTCAGAGCTCTCTCCCTCACTTACCCACTGCTTTCAGTCCAGACTAGAATTAGATAATTCTGCTTTGCTAATGACTCTGCCTCTTGCATTTGCCTATCCTGGGATCCTGTCAGAATCAGTTAGGGTCAGCTATTTAATAAAATAATGTAAAAGCAGATTTTTATTTCCCTGCTCCTTGAATTGCTGGTGCCAGCTGAGTACGTAGGATGGATAAGCCAAATGGGCTTGGGGCTCCTGCCACCCTTGAGTGTGATGAGACCTTTACAGAAACTGAGCAAAAGGAAAGAGGACAAAGCCTGGATAATATGCCCCGGTCTTGGGAAGAAAGATTCTCTACCAATAAAGTTATCGTGCATGTTCAAAGGGAGTGAGGAAGAAGGAAAATGAACACAAGATATGCAAAATCAGTAACGTTCAACCTGTCAGTGGATTGCAGAATAGTTACTTACACCAGGTACACTTTGTTCATTGTACAAATTAAAAAAGGAAAAAAATAGTACCCCTTTCCCCAACCACATGTAGAAAAGCACTTAAAAGTTCAAAGGTAAAGCTTGGCACATTCCAAATACGAAATGATTCACTTGACATGCAGCAAAATATACAAGAAGTGATTCTTTTTTTCTTTTTCTTTTTTAACAAACTTAATTCAATTAATTATCTTTGCTTGGCACAATTGCAATTCATTTTAAAAAAATATTTGAAAAATACTGAAACTGACCTGAATTCAAGTATAACGGTTTCTTCAACAGAAACATTATCAATGCAATAAAACATCACACGGAATATATTGAAGCGTAACGCCTTCTGGTTGTTTTTTGTTTCCCCCCCACCCCACAATTATTTTTTTTTCCTATACAGTTTTAATGCCAACACAACTTACAATTGTATTTTAAAATTAATATTATTGCATTGTTTTTGCATATCTTGTGGAACAGAAAATGCAAAGAGTTACTGATTCCCCCTTTCAGAAGCAGAGACAGTGGTTTGTTTTTGCATTCAAATGGCCCCAGACACAGATCTCCTGCAGCTCAAGCCAGGACAAGGAGAGCTGCACACACTTACACACACACGCACGCACGCTCGTAAGTGATTCTTTTTTTCTTTTTCTTTTTTAACAAACTTAATTCAATTAATTATCTTTGCTTGGCACAATTGCAATTCATTTTAAAAAAATATTTGAAAAATACTGAAACTGACCTGAATTCAAGTATAACGGTTTCTTCAACAGAAACATTATCAATGCAATAAAACATCACACGGAATATATTGAAGCGTAACGCCTTCTGGTTGTTTTTTGTTTCCCCCCCACCCCACAATTATTTTTTTTTCCTATACAGTTTTAATGCCAACACAACTTACAATTGTATTTTAAAATTAATATTATTGCATTGTTTTTGCATATCTTGTGGAACAGAAAATGCAAAGAGTTACTGATTCCCCCTTTCAGAAGCAGAGACAGTGGTTTGTTTTTGCATTCAAATGGCCCCAGACACAGATCTCCTGCAGCTCAAGCCAGGACAAGGAGAGCTGCACACACTTACACACACACGCACGCACGCTCGCTCCGTATTGCTCCCACACTCACAGATATACTTAGCACTAAAAAGAACCCAAATCAATCACTCAAATGTGCAAGACTATATCAAGTGCATTGCCTACTATCTTTAAATTATAAAACAACAACAAAAAAAGAAGGTTTCAACTGCTAGCAAATCAAATTACAAATTCTTGGTGTACATAATGGTTGGTAAAACTCTTCTATCGTTATACTTCTACCAAATTTCAATGGAGAACCCCCCCCCCCCAGTTTAAATAATACAACATGATCAAACCAATTTAACATTTGCAAAGGTGAAAATAAACCCAAACAAAAAGGTAGGTGGTTACAAAACGTTGTAAACACTCCCTTCTCCCTCCAAGAAAATAATAATAATAATAATAATAATAATAAAATAGTCAAAATAAAAACTGCAACATGCTTTCAAGAAAATACCAAACTGCAAACCAAGGAGAGAGCTCCACGAGCCCCCCGGCAGCCCAGCCAGCGCGGGGCAGGGCAGCCCGGCCCCACCGCAGAGCCTGCTCCATGCGCCTCCCTGCCTGGCGCTGCCCGTGGCCTTGTGGCAGAGACCGCTGCCTAGGAGTCTTGGCAGGGCTGGGCAATGTTGCCACCCCTGGCCCTCGGGTGCCCTTGGGCTTCTCCTGCTTCCTCCTCCCCTTCGTGGTATGGGAATCCACAGCAGAAGTCCTCCTCTCCTTCTGAATCAAAGGGCCTTGGCTTTATGGAGACAGTGAGGCTCATACAGAATATGTGCAAAATGATTTTTACAAGCAAAGTTGAAAGACACCCGTTTAATGCAGGGTCCTTTTGGCTAGGGCCACCCACAGGAAGCTGAGGTTCTCCTTCGTGCTCTGGAGGCAGTCGTCGTTCCTTGTGCAGGGACTGAAAAAAAGAGGGAGCTGGCTCTCCTCTTCCTCCTCCTCCTCCTCCTCCTCACTCTTCCTTCATGGACACGTGCTGGGGTTATATCCGCTCCTGAAAAGCTTTCTTACACCACCCAACTCTGCGACTCGTCCCAACAGAAATGAATGAAGAACGCTGTTCCGGTTACTCCAGGTCACGAGAACAGTGAGGCACTTCTGAAACAAACCCATTAGGAACATTGAAACAAATAAAAAACCAGCATCGCTTCCAGCCCTGGCAACTACAGGCTGCTGATATAAATCCTGCTGTCCTTGAGCTCCTCCTGACTTTTTCTACAATCCGGGTTCTGCACCTCTTCCTCTTCCTCTCCTGCACTGTCCTGCCCTGGGTCCCTGCAGTTAACAAAAGGCAAGAGGTTGCCATTGGGGCTCTGCTTGCTGTTACCATTGAGAATGTTGTCTGCTGCATTTTCCATCTCTTCTATTGTCATGTCACAGGCGTCCGCGAGCTCCTGGGTTGTGACCTCAATGAACTTTGGATCTTGAGCAAACTGCATCAGTCCTTCTGAGATCAAGACCTTCAAAAGCAGGTAGGAAACCAGAGACACATGTTAGTTAGTGCTCTGCACCACCAACCCTATTGCACCCCACCCCATCCCGCTTCACTGGCGTACGTTCCCATTCGTGCTGCTAACCCCCTCTTGGAGCTGGGCTCTCCTACCCTCGGCACTGTGGGAAGCAACGTGTTGCCCTGCTGCTCTGAGGGCTGCATCCCTAGCTGGCCTTGACCCTCCTCGAGCCCTTGACGGCCCTGCAGCCTTACCGCTTCCACCAGGCTGCTAGCGCTGCCGTGGAGCTGCCTGCTGCTCCCTCCGCTCTGGCTGGGGACGGTGAGAGAGACCGGCCGGGCCCTCCGGGGGCTGCTGCAGCTGGTGCTGTCGGTGTACCGAGAGCTGCAGTGCACGGATGGGAGGCTGCTGTTGAGCTTCTCGCTGGACTCTGCCCTGTCCAGGCGCAGGGTCGGGATGGTCTGTTGCTGCCAGCCACGGCTGCAGGGGGTGGCGGGGGGCGTAGCGCACAGCCGGGAGAACGCGGTGGGGGAATGGCTTCGATGGAGGGGGGGGCGC
>NW_009952873.1:2867566-2897488 GCF_000747805.2 Chaetura pelagica | reverse complement strand
GGTGGGTTCGGTGGCTGCCAGCCACGGCTGCAGGGGGTGGCGGGGGGCGTAGCGCACAGCCGGGAGAACGCGGTGGGGGAATGGCTTCGATGGAGGAGGGGGCTCAGGCCAGCCACTGCTAGTGCCTGCGGACAGGGGAGGAACAAGAGGAGTTAGCAGCAGGGTTGGAAGGAGGGGGTGCTGAAGGAACGAGAAGAAAAAGGCCTGGAGGGTCTCGAGGCTTGTGAGAACAGCTGCCAGCTGCTGGAATGGTTTGGATGTTGCCTGCAAACTCATTTTGCAAGCTTTCATTTAAGTGTTGTACTCTGCTAGTGCCAAACACCAGGCTGGAAACTCATGGCTGCAGTTCTTCAGCCTTGGATCTGGTGCATTGACAGGAGGGATGCAGCCTCACCCCCCCACAGTCTTGGCAGAGACACCACCCTCTTCTCCAGTGGGTGAGACAGCAGTTCATTTCCCCACCACTGCCACCACCCATACTGCTAGCTTTCACTGCCAGCTGCTGTGTTTTCTCTAAGTCTCTACTGTGGAACCTGAACAGATACCAGATGTGAATTCTAGACATGTCTGCAGTTGGCAATAATGAGAAATCCACCACTGGGTTTTAAGGCATCTGCTGTTGGTGGGAAGATCAGTATCTGCTGATATACTTTAAGCCATCTAGTCCTTCCTGTAATCACATACACAACCTCTGAGTCATCCAGCCTCTTGTTATAATAAATTTCTCAAGAAGCCCTTTACTGCACAGGGCTGACCTGACGCCTTACTCATGGTAAGTAAGAACTGCCTGGTTCCATAAGCAATGCTGTCAGTCTCATAAACCAGCTTATCTTACAGAGCCCACTATTGCCTAGTATGAGAAAATAAATAAATGTATTGAAAATACAAAAACATGTGGATTGTGATGCAGAGAATCCTCTTGTTCGCACTGGGGTTAGTCTCATCCAGCTTCAGCTATCTGAGGGCTCTGTGTGTTGTCTAAACTAGTGGCATAGAGAGACACCAGCAAGCCTCCTGCCTCCTTTGGATACCTGCCTGAAAATGCTGTCTGGAGGATGAGACCTAGACAAGACTTATACTTGCCCTTTGGAGATGTTCTTTCCCTCTGTTGACCACAGTGAGATTGAGCTGACCAGTTTAAACTGGACAACTGACTTTAAGGTAAAGTTAAATGAAGCTCAGTCCATCTGCCACTGGAATCTTTGGGAACTGATAACCATGCTGTGCTGTTGGTTTCGGTGACAGATGAGCAAAAGAATAAATGATTGGCCACTTGCAAGCTTCATCAAGATTTTCTCAGGAATTAGATATCAGACTCCTATCAGATTTCAGTGAGGAAGCAAGCCCTTAAAGATTCCTCTGCATAAGTCATGTCCTACATGCTATGGCAGCCCCAGCACATCCATGAAACTTCAGGGACTTTAAGGAGAGTCCTAGGTTTGTCAGGCAGGACAACTGAACCATTTTTTTCAGCTTGCTGGCAGAAACATGTAAGACGTGTTTTATCCAAAAAAGTGAGGCACTGGGGAGGTTGAAAGAAGCTCTTAGGAATCCCTTTGAGCTTCAGCTGCATAAATTTACATATGATGCAGTATGAGTATTTTCTAAGAACACCCTGGTAAGCATTCACGAGCAACTGAATCGACTGTGCTTAGCAGAGGCAATCTTTACACTTCATGTTCTTGTTTCAAGCACTGTTGTAGGCTTACATTTTTGTAAACATTTGAACACTGCTGAGTGTCTTCAGCTGGAGGCCAGATGGCTATTTCAAGGTAACCCTTCAGCCTGGCTGAGTGACACTGGGGTGGGTAGAGCCCTATCTCTAGCTTTGGAGTTGCATGGTGGGATGAGGCAGCGTGAAGTAGCTCCATCCTCTTTGTATAGGTTGGTAAGAGGTGATTCTGCCAGCTGGGTGGGCTGAGAGAGTGGGAGGCACATGTTCCCTCTGCCTGGCCTGTCACGGGAGGGCAGGAAGTCTCAGGAGGGACACCCACTGTTGAGAGAACTCTCACTCTTGCTGCTGTGGGTAAGGTGTTTCCTGCCTAATCCTCCCTGCCCCAACATATTTTCTAGTTGTCCCTGCCACAGCAGTAACTCTGCAGACCACTGCTTTCTGGAACTCGATCCTTTGAGGATTACTGGCTGGGAGTGCAGGTGAGAAAAACCAGGGAGCATCAAGTGCTCTCATCTCTTACTCCTCTGCTCTGACTTCCCACTCCTTCCACCCCTGCTGCATGGCATTCTCTACTCCTGTGGCAGCCTAAGGAGGTGGGAAGGCTATCTGCCCTGCCCTAGGGGACTGTACAGACCAGGCTGCCTCACAAGCAAAGCTAGCACTACCATCTACACCTGTTTCTTTTATGGTGACAAAAAGTGGCATCATCAAACTAAGAGACACAAATCTAATTTAAACTATGACAGCTGGCTAATCATCTAGGTATGTGCTTAAGCATACATTTTCTAGGCTGCTGAATGCAGTTACAAAGGGCTTAATAAGCTGATTAATTACATGTAATCAGCTTAGGTTTTAAAATGTTTAATTACAGTTACTGGTTACATTTAATTAATATGAAAATCGAACCTCCACATTTTATGCATGTGCACACTACCAGCAAAGCCAGTGTAATTGCACTGCAGCAGGCAATTCGGGTAGTTATTTTTATCTTTTAGCTAGTTTTTAATTTTACTTTTTTATGGACATCAGAAAATGATAACTCCACTAACTCCAAAGTTCCTGTAGCATACTTCTGGGAATGATAAAAATCTTGAAAGTGGGAATTAGCATGATGGCAAATACAAATTATAGAAACTGGACCTTCAATATGGGTAAGTAACTATCCCTAATACTTTCTTAAAAGTTCATTGGGATACAATGGAGGGGGGTGCAGTACAAATGGTAAGGTTTCAGTGCCCTTTGTGGTTATTAATGCTTACCTGATGATGTACCAGATGCAAAGGCAGAACTGTCTTCTGAGAGACATCTGTGCCCTGGTTTTTCTGCCTTTTCAGACATTCTAAGTGAAAAGATGCTCTTCGACCTGAAACAGCAATCACACACAACTTTGTCCATCGCTCATGCTAAACTACAGTCAATCTGATTTCAGTTTCTTTTAGTGCTGTCCCATTGGAGATGGGAAAGCAAAGACACCCACATTTTAGGCTCTGTCCACTTTCCCTCAACTCGTTGCCCTTTCTAAAGCATTTGTATTAACAAAAAGCAGTCAAGCATCATGGACCAACCAGCACTACCTCCCGGGCAAGCTGTAAGATAAAACTCTGGACAATTATTTTTGTTTTTCCTCTTTTAAAATGCTGTCCTAGTAGATACCATGGAGCTGATTCCCCTCCTAAGCAGTAGAAGTGTTCTCAGACTTCTCTGGATCAGGAAAAGCCCTCAGCAGGATTGTGATGGCAGCTGAGGCTCTGGTGCTGTGCCTGGCTGTACACAACACACAGGAGGAGACATCTTGCTGCTCAGGTGACATTGGCCTCCTGCTTGCATGTGATCTGTGTCCCTTAGCTGCCAGACATACCACATTTTATGAGGCTGTGTCTATAGCAAGGTCAAGTAGAAGTGAATTAATCAATGGTGAATTCACTGCTAAATGGAAGGCTGCTTATGCATGAAGCATTTTCAAAATTTGGAAAGAAGGGAAGAGAATAAAGCCTTTTTTCTCTTGGAAAAAAAATAAATTAGGGGGAACTATTGAAACAGTTGCATTGTTTACTTACTATAAAATTAAGCTTTACTTCTGTAAATAAGAGAAAGGTACTCTCTATGCAGGAATTAAAAAATACTGCAAAGTATGTTTATAAGTAAATGCACAGACTTTACTTCTGAAGAAAGGCAATAAATCCTGTAATAAAGACAGAGCTGTGTGGCACACTAAAATATTCTGTGGACTTCTTAATGCTGTTGATATTTTTCTAAACAAGGAAAGAAAATTAGAATTCTGAAAATAGTATGTATCTATAATATTGATTTGTTGAGAAAAGACCCTCCCAGGGGTCAGAGGAAACATGGTATAATCCAGAGAATGAATGATATAATGCAGATAAAATGTACTTCCTTTTCCTATAGAAAAAACAACAGTGAAATGACTATGACACCATTGTATAAATATTCACTATAATGTAGTTAATGAAGCATTGTATCAAGGACCGACTGCAAACTTGGCCTTATGGGTAGATACAGGAATTGTCATAAAGTAAATGCTTTTAAAATACTCAATTGTACAAGCATCCTGAAGGATTTGAATGAAAACTCAGTAGCTCCACTTTAAACATTATGCTAATTAGTCTGTCACTTTGAGTTTATCAGAATATATTTTATATACAGGATTCTTTTTAGTTTCTTCCCCAAAACGTCCTTTTTCTCCACATCATTACTAAGGAAAAAAGCTGAAAATTATTCTACATAAAAGAGCTCTGTTTCTTCCAGACTCTCACATTTGTCCTGATACTTTCATAACATCTCACAATTCATGGATTTCACCTAAGCATAGGCTGCATGCTCAAGCACTTGAAAAATCTCCAGGTACAATCAGAGCAGAAAGCAAATTTGTATTGTATTAACATAATCTGAAATGCACTGTTTTCCTCATAGTGGACAAAAGACACTCCTTTCTCCTTTCTCTTTGCTGAATACACATAGAACAGAACACTGTATACTCAAGGCTAGCTTGGTCGGGGACTCCCTGGTGATTGTATGGAGAGCCTACAGCACTCTTTATAAACTCCCCTAATTCACAGGTGGACTTAGTCAATCAGATCACATGGACTATCCAAACAGTCCCAGATTTATCTACTGACTGAGAATAAAGTCAGTAGAGCCACATGCATAAGCAGGATCATGGTGGGATTTCTGGTCTAATGAGCTAAATGCAGCAAACAGCAACACCCATGCCCACACATGCTGGGGTTCCTCCAGCAAGATCTGAGAACTCAGTTGAGGCAGAGGAGAGCACAGCCTGCATGTCATGCTGGGATGTTACCTAGTGCTGAGGAGCACAGAAACCCTTTCTTCGGAGAGTGCCGGGTGTCCTCTCCTTTGTTGTGTTCTGGTGGAGTAAGTTGTCTGTTTTCATCATCTTGGTAGGCAAGCCTGGAAAGGAGAGCAGAGGGATTCTAGAAAAGCAGCTGATACTGGACAGAATAACTCTTCTTTCAGCAGGGAAGCCAGGAAGTTCATGCTGTCAAATGGATGCAATAGCAAGCTAGCTTTGAGCTCTAACTGGTCCAGGAGCAGTAAGAGAGACCATGAGACAGAGAACGCTCTAAAGATGAGATCTGGGAACATTAGGTGGTAGAAGTGAATGGGGAGGAGGGGGTGCCCTGCAGATCCAAATGTCTTATTCAGAGGAGAAAGAACAAAAAAATCTTAGGTGAAAGATGTCCTTTTCCATGTTACTTCTTAAGGCTGAACTGCATTTAAAAAACCAAAATATTTTCTGATATTTGAGTTGTCTGACTAGTCTTTTGGCCTTATTCCATACATTAAAATTTTTGTAGAAAAGCATCACCTCTTCCCACCTCTCCCCCTTAATTAAAGAACCACCCAAACACCTTGACTAAAGCTGCAAAGCTCACATTTCAGTAGAGAGCAGACTTGGTTCACTACAGTATTCAATGTCTTCATTCAAATTTTCATCATAAGTCTCATCCTGAGACACTTCCTCTTGGCAAACAATTGCCAGCTGGCTGTCTCTGGAACTGGAGCTAATGAGCAAAAAAGACAAGTCAAGATATGGAGATGGTAAAGACAACCTATTATAAAGACAAGAATGACAGGCTCCATCTGTCTCCGTTTATTATACTGAAGAGTGATCATAGAAAAATCAATGACTGAACAGAGCTGTAGAGTTCACAAACACAAAGCAACAGCCTTTGTCTGTGTCCTCTTTCAGAGGAAGAGTTTTTTAAATCAATGCTGAACAATACTATAAATACATTATTGCTATGTGTGAATACATGTACTCTATAAATGTGCATATCACACTGACCACCTCACTGAACCCAAAGTAAAATCTGAGATGGGGTCTTGGAAGTACAGCTTTTTCCCTTATTGCAAAAGCCTTGGAATTTCAGAGAAGCCTCCTAGGCACTATTAGTTCTGTGGTGTATGGTCTCTCCATCCCAAATTCCTTATTCTGCACCATCTCTCCCCTCTGCCTCCTGTTAATGCTCTTCTTCCTTGCTGTCTTTTCTATCTTAATTCTCTTTTTTCTCAGCACACTGCAGAGTGCTTCTATGGAATTCAGTAGGATCTGTTTAGACCCCTAAGTGTAACAGTCCTTAATTCCAGGCTTGCTTCCTCCTGTCCCTGTTTCACATCTCAGCCCTCATATTTCACTGCATTCTGAGATTGTGTTTTCTGAGGAGCAAAGTCAAATCTGAAAGTAGTGTGAACCTTTGAGATACTGACATGGAGGTACTGAAGCCAGTGTCAGTCTGTTACTAGCATTTGCAGAAGACAGTGGTATGGCAGGTTTTTTTTCATCTTCCAGGGACTGAATAGGAAACATTATTTTATAATTTGATTTGAACAAAAAGCAGTAGGAAAAATGCACATATGCATGGTATAGAACAGCCTGTAGCACAGTGCTGGAGTCACCTTCCTACTGAGATGGGAGGTGAATAAAACTGCTGAGGTGCAGGAAGGGAGAAATCAGTACATGGCAGCTCCCTCTATTCACCAGTCTGTGTTTAGCCAAAACCATACAGAATTTTTGTATGAACATACCAGGGTGTATTGCGCTGTGCTGTGATCAGAGAGTGCCTAGATGTGTGAGCCCAGCTAGAAACTCTAAAAAAACCCCAGACCTATAAACCAGCTAGTCCATGCATCACTACCTACCAAAAAAACCCTGAGTTGGGAGCATTTTCTGGAGATATCACAGTGATCATTACCTCTTTTTTAGCCCTACTGACACCAAGAAGAAGAGCTAATATTCAGCATTAAAGGGGATTTGGACTTTCAATGGGACAAACAATGTGTCTTACACCCAGAGAGCATTAGAGCATGAGGGAGAACACGTACCGTCCCAGTGTTTCGTAGTAATGTGTCCTAATTCAAGGAAGGTACCCAAGGAAGCAAGGAGAGAAAAGAACACCATGTTAGCAGTGTCACATCAGCACAAGTCAGCAATGGGGAGATGGTAACACATGTTGTACAACTCCTGTGTCTTCCCTCAGGAAGGCATGAAATAGAAAAAACACTCGACTCCTTCCTTGGGCAATACAGGCAACTAGTGAATTCCTTCCATTTTACTGCCCTATTCTGTCTTTTGCTGGGGCAGCATTTCTTCACGTTTTTACACTACCCACTCTCTGCATTAAAATAAATAAATAAATCCATCTCCTATGTGCTATTACTGAAATGGTTAAAAAAAATTCTCCGCTGATGAAAATGGTACTAATTTTTTATTAGTCATCTCTCTGTAGACAGCCTGAGAGCTGTCCAGAGAAGAGGATTTACTTTGCTTTGCCCCATGTTGCATTTCTGAAAGCCCTGCCTCCCTCCTCACATAATGTCTTTGGTAATCTCTGTAGGGATGGGCCCCACTGAATGAAAACCCACTGGTTTCCAAAAAGGTCCCTATTGGACACTTAAAAGATGAATTTTAGTCCCTTTGTCTTTCAGTTAGAAGTCGATAGAACACCTCCCTGTGGTGAAGGAGGGATAAATAAGGTTCCTTTATGTTCTTACAAAGGCTTCTTCATGATAAAGCCCAAAGAAATCAAGTGTGTTGGTCAGTGAGAGTGCTGCTGCTTTGCAGTGGCCAAATTATGTTTATCTGTTGCACCATGAGCTTTGGAAGAAGTGGGGAACAAGAAGGCTCAATCCAGGCTGCAGGCTGGGTGATGTCTGGTGTGTCTGTGGGTGACTTCAGCTAGGCAGAAGTGCTCTAGTGTTTGCATGCATGTTCCTCTCCCTGGTCCCTTGTCCCCACTCTCTGTTCTGTGAACTTACCTTTTGGAAGGTAGTTTCCACGGAGCCTCTTGGACACGTATGGTGGGTGACAAGGGGGTCCCGTGGCCTTCCACTGTGCTGACAGTGCTGGGGTAGCTGGGTGGGCTGGGGAAGCGACACAGGGCAGTGTTGTTGGCATTGTTGATGTTGGCATTGGAGCCTGAAGATGAGTAGCTGCTGGGAGTGAAAGTGGAGTCCACCAGCTTCTCATGAGATGGAGACTCGGTATCTCCCTGGTTGTTGCCAGACTTATTGATGTGCAAAGGTCTCTGGGTGGTGAATGTCTGCGGGAACCCACTCCTGCCATCACTTTGGTAATAGCTGACATGGTTTCCAAACAAGCCTCCGGCTCTCTGTCAGAGAAACAGAAAGTATTTTGCCTTTGTGAGTGAGAAGATGTGCAAGGGTCCTGGTGTTCCCAGCTTAGCCTGTTGTTGAGGAAAAAAAATGTGAGGACCAAAGTGAGCACAATGGCACTGGTGCTCTCTCTGCCAGAGGGCAGCACATGGACTTCTGTGACAGAGAGACTAAGTACACACAGGCTGTGAAAGCTTTTGCTTTTTAAGGTATTTTAGAGGAACAGCCAGGTGCACAGGTGAGGCAAAGGTGCCTCTACACCTCCCACCAGTCCTGGGAGTGTAGGACTGGGTAGGGATGCAGGAACTGGCTAACTGCTCTCTGGTTTTCACAGTGCAGTTACAAAGCAACACTTACACATGAGAGGGAATTTGAGAAGAACACCAGAAACTATTAATCACCTGGGGGAACAAATTAAGAAAGATTTAATGAGCTAGTTATGTACTGTTTAGATGATGAGTAATGAAAGGGACTGACAACATCTTTTCTAAGGAAAGGAGGAAAATACCAAAGGGGAAGAAATATTACCCGAGGAGACAATTGCAAGAAATAAGAATGAAATAAGAAAAAGTGGCTTGCTCAGGAAATTTCCTCTCTTCACAGGAGCTCTGATGGGTTCTGGCATACTTTTTGGAAGGATGCTACTTCTGCCACTGAAAGGAGTGAACGAAACACAGAAGTGTGCCTGGCTACTGCTCTGCAGAATGTAGGGTAGCTGAACTGATTTGTTCTTCAGAGCCTCTGACCATTCTCATTCTGATTTTATTTAGGTGTTATGAGGGAAAGTTCCATTGGAAGAAGATGGGATAAACACTATGCAAAGATCTCATGATCTGGCATCCTGAGTCCACCACTCTATGGTCTAGAAAACAAGGAGGAGATAGCTGAAATACGAAGTGCATAAAAGAGAAGGTAGCACTCTTTGAGCTCAGCTACTTGTCTAACCTCTGCTTGTAAAATTGTTCAGCACCTACCCGGAAGATATCATCTTCAGAGGCAGCAGAAACAGCTTCTTTCATGGCCTTATCCAGCTCTTCTTCAGCTGTTAGGTCTCCAGAAATTGCTCGTCGGATCTCCGGCCCGATGTCATGGAGTGTGCGCAGACCAGCCTGCAAAACAGCAAACTATAGATCTTCATATCTCCAACTGGGCATAGGAGAGATAAAAGCAGTGGTATTTCTTCCTATGCACTATGAAGCCCTTTTACTTAATATAGAATCTCCAGCTTCTAGAAAAACACCAACAAGTTCTACTCTTTCATCTCCAGCTTAGAGAGGGAAAAACTCTTAGCAATTCAACATAGGAATGTTTGTTGCCAGTCCCCTGGCTTCATCACAACAGGACATAGACATAAATCCACAGGCCTGACTAAGCAAGTCTGCATGCTTTCAACTTTGGGTTCTCAGATCCACAACCAGAAGCCCTAGAGCAGCCACAGTTCCAGCTGAACTGTATACTTGGTGCCTTTGAAAAGATCTTCTTTTGAATCAGCAGCTTAAATATGGATTTAATAGCTAAACTTCTGGCATCTGAACCTGGACAGTCCTCAAACCCTTCACTGACTGGAATATGTTCCAGGGAGTCCATCCAGGGAGGTAAGCTGTGGGTATGCTGAGACTTCAGTCTATCTGTGCCAGCATCACAGCAGTTTCTAGCTTGTTGGAAATCCAGGGTAGACCTTCTTCCTTACTGTACTCTCAAGGGACATAAATGGTGCTGCTTGTATAGTCAATGGGGCTTTCTCATTCTTTCACACAGCCTGGAAGTCCACCCAGTGAACCTGTGGGGAATAGATCTCAGGTCTAAGATCCTGATGCCCCATCCATTGGATGACCTTGGCATGCAGGTATGCTTTTTGCTTTCAACTGATTTTGCCTCCTGACACTATGATCTCCCTGACTGTGTTAAGAGTGATGCCCCTCAGAAAGGGTAGAATGACTGTTCTAAGAAGCAAATGTCTGCTGGACACTTCATGCCAGCTCTCTAAGAAGAACCCAGATTTCAAATATTACCAGCAGATAAACCATGGACGTAACTCATTTGTGCCTTCCACCTACAGAGCTAAGTAATGTGACCTGTGATACATACGTGTTTCTCCCAAAGGATTCTTATGGTAATTTAAGGGGTCTACAAACTCCTTTCCTGAATAGCCGAGAGGGAAATGGGGTCTAGTGCCTCTACTGTACCACCCCTGTCCACCTTGTGCCCGTTTGTCACCTGCAAGGAGAGCGCGTTGCGCTGGGAGGGCTTGCCCACCAGTCCCTGCTCTTTACGCTTCTTGAACTTCCGGAAATACTCCTGAATCAGGAAAGTGGCGTAGAACTTCCCAACAGTCACCTCGTCATCTGCAAGGGAGTATCAAAAAAAGTTAATGCATTAAACAACCAACTGATTTTGACAGTGAATTTGGTAACGTGAGCCTTGCAATTCGCAGCAGAAACACTAGGCACTGCAGGACATCTCTGCTTTTTATGGCATCAGGATGCAGGGCTGAAGGATGGGATTGCTGTGCGGTCAGGAGGAGAGGTGCATGTGGCATTTCAATAGGCTGGCTCTGCTGGCAGTGAACCTCTGTAGCTTTGCACCTCTGGATGTACGTTGCCTATGGTGAAGTGCCTCTAACCTTTGCAGTCTCTGGTATTAGTTTACCACATAGGATCTTGCTATAACAGCAGCCTCCCAGTCTGGGTCAATGCAAGCTGCTCTGTCTTGTGATAGCCTGGGGTAATACATACTCAGAGTCTGGGCACACAGCAGCATCTGACTGACTAGTGATCTCAGACCTGATCTGGCCCTTTTCTGCATTTAAACTGCCTGCTTGTGCCTAACAGGGGTGTGAGTGCACCAAAATGATCACCTCTCTCCAGAAATGTGGTCATTGCTGTATTGTCTCTCAATGCAGACTGCCAGTCAGCCAAAGTGTGCACTAAGTTTTTATCCAGGTATCTCTCCTCCCTCCTCCAAACCCACTGAAAATTTTATAATACATGCTCTACTGACTTCAGAGCAGGTTCAGGGCCTGGCTGCAACTGTTGATTAATTGCCAAGTGCTGTTTTGTGCTGTAGCCCCTGGAGCCACCAGAAAGGTCAGTGTAGGCTGCACTGGATGCCCATGCACCCAGGGTCTCAAGAAGCCTAGCAAAGGAGTTGCCCAGATGCCTGGTAATTACAGCCTACCAGGGAAACTGCATAGAAACCCTCAGCAATCTGCTACACCAGTTCAGACTGGCTGAGGAATGTACCCAGGTACATGAGTCTTTGGCAGGTATTGTACAAAGCAGTTATGTGAGCAAATGAAAGAGTTCTATGCCATAGTAAAAATAGTTTTCTCAATATGAAGGGTTTATGAGATGGGGCTACATCCTTAACTTGAGTGTAACTTGAGGCCACATCCCTTATACAAAGTCCACATCGACCTCCCTGGAGATACTTAGCTCTGCCTACCTCCTTGCCCTTGGCAGGCACCAGGGATTGTCCACGGGAGCAAATGCCTGTGATCAAACTGAGGCAAGATCAGGAAAAAAGGCTTCTAACTCATATTTCTTTCTATTTTCTAACTCATTTTCTTCCTTCCTGGATTTCTCAGGAGTATGAACACGATATTCGTGTTAGTACAGGTAGAAACAGATCTCAGCCTAATGGAATACAGGTTACAGCTTGCAGAAGAAAGCTTGTCCCCCACATTCCACTTGATGATCATGAGATACAGGAGGACATGTCAGGTGGGGAAAAAAGAGAGATTCAGAGACTGGGACAAAATCCCGCACTCACCACCTGCGGGGGGCACCACCTGGTCCAGCAGCTTCATACTGGTGCGCTTCCAGATTTTCTTAATTATTGCTCTCAGCTCTTCGTTGGCTTGCTCCAGGTTGCCTGCAGGGTGAAAATCATCAGAGACAAGAATTAAGCAGACCCTGCAGAGGAGCAATTTAATGTCTGGCATGGCAGTCTTCAGAGGAATGTATCAGAGCTTTTTCAGTAGTGGAAAGTTTTAGACAAAAACATGCTCTGACTACTGCTAAAGCCTTCCAACAGCAAGAGGTCTTATTCCTAAGTATGCATAGTCATCTCAAGGTAGGAAGGTTACTGTGTTAATGACTGGAAGTTTACAACAGCCAGAACACCAGAACAATGGTGCTGCTTCATCCCAAAAAGCAAACCTCATCTAACACTTCAAATTTTAACTGAGATCCAGTGAAGGTTTAGTATGATGACAGCAGAGGTCAGTTAATGGAATAGTACTGCCTGGGGAACACAACTAATTGGTAGTAAAGATGTATCTAGAAATCTGAAGACCTGGGCCTGCCTGCAGTGTTTCCCAAGAATCAGCTGTTGCAATCCCTGCCTCCCGGCAGATACAAGATTCCTCACATGGCGCCAAGAGTCTGCCTTGGAGAGTCTGCACAAATGCTCTGAGGGGCACTGCAGGCACGTGCAAGGCTGTCACTACTGGACTCAGGGGACTGTCCCAGGATATTTGTCTTTATTCTCTTAAGAACAGCTTAGGCTATAACAAACCTTTTATGTTAATTGTATGGACTTAGACTTCACGTGTTCCTCCAAGGACCTCTGAGCTAAATGAGATATTAATCAAGCCTTACTACCCCTTTGAGAGTGAGTGAAGCAGATTTGGTTTATAACCTTCCTTCTAAATACCCATTTCCTCCCAAGCGACTCACCTTCGCTTTTATTTCTTGATTTATATATATTGAAACCCTTATAATTGAAGCTCTCTTCTCTCTCTAGGTGTGCAAAACCACTATCTTGTTCTCCTAAGCGTGCTGTATCTGTGGCTTTTCTTATTGCTCCCCAGCATTAGGGCTCCTCAGTGCATGGCAGAAGCTCTCTTAATCAGATGTGGTGAAGACAGGGACACTAATTAACTTGCTGAGGATGAAGCAGGTGGACAGCATCAAAGGCAGAAATCTAACTCAGGAGGGCTAATTCCAAATTCCTGCCCTAACTACTTACAAGATCCTGCTAAGGCAAGAAAGAAAGAAGTTTGAGGCTTTGAAGGTGGCTTCCCAGGAGTTCACTAGCAATGACTCTGAGAGTTTGAGGAAAAGGATGGACAAGAAAACTGCGTCCTTTCTGGGTCTCTGTTTTGTAAGACACAAGATGTCCTCAGGGGTTGAGCTTGACTTTTCCCTCAGGAAAGCCTCCTTGGTTACAGTCAAATTCTGTTTAGCACAACATCCAAGGCCTTAATATGATTTTTAAATTTTACCACTTCTTTTGGCTCAGCTGTCAGTATAATCCTGGCGCAGTAAGCTAAGGTTCTGCTGGTCTCTGCTTTCCCATGCCTGCAATGTAGTGCAGCTGCTCCTGATGCAGAGCTATTTAGCTGTGAATCACAGACCCACATGTTCTTTTAGAGCACCTCATGAATACACGAAGCCAGGTTTTGACTGAGGACCGGTATCTTTCGTTACAGCAGGCGACAGATTACAACAAAGGGGACAAGCTGAGCCCAAAATCTTGTCTGCTTTCCCCAATTACACCCACTGGTCTATCCAAAGCTATTAACAGACTTTTTGCTTCTTACCTGTCTTTAGGCCTACACCACTACTGTCACTACGATGTGATGTTAACTCATGCTAACGGAAGCATGGGAGGAGTTTTAGTGAGGTGAGACCAATGAATACAAGATCTTTTGTCTCCTTTGGACTGGAACATCAATGGCAACAACAGTCACAAAGCAGACCAGCTGTGCATCCAGTTTGCACAAGGTGAGGCTTCTTTGCCCTTCTTCCTTTCCCCGATTGCTGTTTGAGCAGACATTGATCTAAAACACTTTTAACTTTGAGACCACCGATCAATAATCTGAGATGATACCACGGGAGGCAACTGCTTTCTAGGTAACTGTTAACACTGTTCTCTCCCTAGAAGATTTTATTCCTCCAAACATCTTTACATTGCTTTTTGTACCGTGCGCTGCATATCAGTAAATGGGATCATTTTACACAAAATGTCCTTGTTGCTGTGTGACAGCTTATCACAATTTGGTGGGAACACCACTCAGCTACCTTCATATCCTTGCAGTGAGCAAGCTTCTTACCTTCTGTCTTGATCCTCAGTGCTGTTCTGACCAAGGCAAAAAGTGTGGCATTGAACATAACAGTCCCATCACTGTTCAGTGGCATGTTCATGGAGACAAGGCGCTGTGGAGTAAAAAGGAAGAGAAAAATCATGCTGCTAACACATAGACTGAAGCATGCTCTTCCTTATGCCCTCATGATGCCCTCCAGACCTGACACCCCTCCTAGGTGGGCATCCATGGCCTGTGGATTTAGTTACACAATTATAAAAGTACTTGTCATATCAACCTGTGGTCCTAGCCATGGCA
This sequence comes from Chaetura pelagica, assembly GCF_000747805.2. Classification (NCBI taxonomy): domain Eukaryota; kingdom Metazoa; phylum Chordata; class Aves; order Apodiformes; family Apodidae; genus Chaetura; species Chaetura pelagica. The sequence goes on along the minus strand of NW_009952873.1, from coordinate 2,882,813 downwards.
TGTTTGCCCTGAGGTCTCTCTCCCATTGCTAGATACTCTTGTTTTCTTCAATGTGGCTAACACTTTCTAACCTTTGTTTTCCCCAGTGCCCAGTGGGCATTTGTCTACAGTGTATTACATGGACAGAGCTTTGTTCCAGTCCCTAAACCATTTGGCTTTAAATGACACCTATTTTTCTTATCAAGAGCAAGCTTATTTCTTTATATCTCATGAGGCACTTGCAAACTCACCCGCATTAAAGCTGTGCCTGGTGCAACAGAGCCAGAATCTTTCATTTAGGTGACAGGCCTGAGGAAAGGATACTGGCTGAACCTGAAAGCTGGTCTGCTTTATCTGACTATTCTCCCTCTCCCTTTTAAAACAGGGCTGTGTGTGCCCCACAATAATTCTGTAAAGCCACGTAGAACAGAGTGAGTGCTAACGACTGCTGCACATGCAGGGCGAACTTCAGTGTGACCAGAGATGTGTCTCTGAGACAGATGTAGCAGAGTCACCAGGTCATACATCTGACATTTCTGACTCAGGTGGTAAAGAGACACCAGGGACTTAAACTCTTATGCTTTCAGGGGCTGATTTTGTTCGAGCTCTCTCCCACTTTCACGCAATGGGCCTGGCTCAGTACCAAACTGACATCTTCCATCACTACCAGTGCAGTCATAGACTGGAGGGTTTGAACCAGATTGAGACCACAAGCAGTTGCGAGACAGCAGCCTGAAGAGGATAGGCAGTAGGCCACAGAAGCAACATATATCTGTGTGCAGGCCCCAGACTTCGTGTTTTGCTCTCAGGCTGATAAAAAAACCCACAACCAAACAGCTGCAAGTGTCACATGCAAATTTTGGGACTTGCAAGGAGTTGAACAGAGAACTTCAAATGAACGAAGCATAAAGGTTATAAACATGGCATTATTCACCAGAGAGAGGCCTTTTTCATAGCCTGAGTCTCACGACCAAATAAGTGAGACATTTTCACAGAAAATCTGTTCTTGCTCTTTGTGCCTATTAATACCACACTCGCCTTGCTGTTCAGTATCTGTCAGTTATTTAAGCAAGAATGAGGGAAAACCTTAAGTTTTTTGGTGCACTGCTTAGCCCAAAGGAAATCCCAGAGATATTTTTACTTCCCCTGCTCTTCGACTGTCCTAATCTGCTTGGGGATATGTTTGATAACACAAACGCACGTGTGGCTGACTCCGCGCTGGGTATTTGGGAGCTGCAGTCAGCAGGGCTGCCCTCCCTCCTGCGGGTGACCCTCCGGCTCCGGGACGCGGAGCTGCTGCCCGGAGGAGCCGGGGAGCGGGGCAGGGAGGCGGATTCAGAGCCGTGCTGCTGTGGGCTCTGCCCCGGCTGGGCTCGGCTAGGAAAAGCCCCTGCTGGCTACCCAGCCGCGGTGCCTCCCGGCGCTCCCCGAGCCGCAGCGTGCCTTACTTTGCAAGCCACCCGGTGAGGGCAGAGCTTCCCGAAGCCGAGCGGGGGCTGGATCCGCCGGAGCAGCGTAACCACGTCCAGGTGTTTGATCCGTCCCCTGAAGAGGAAAGCACAGTGAGGGTCGTGGCGGGGCCGCCTGCTGAGACCTTCCCTGCCCCGCATTGCTACGGCCTGTGGGCCGGGTTGCAGCTTCAGGTGTCATCCCTGGCCTCTTGCATTCACTGCATTCCCCAGGACTTGCCCAGCGCTCATGTATCTCCTGCTGGTACAGAAGACCCAGCTGTCGGTCATACACCAGTCAATACTGGCAATAATTGATTTCAGTGTTTTGAATGCTGCAGTTTTTTTAGAGCATGAATTTGGGGTTGTCCCCCCACCACTGACCTGCTCAAAATCTACAGCTGATTATTTACTTGTTGATCTTAGGGCTATAGCAGACACAGTGGTGCAAAAGGTATCTTTTTTTTCCCCAGGAGCTTTACCTCCCATATAAATAGCCCCAAGCCACAGTCTTCTGATACTTGTTTATGCTTTGGGCTGTCACTGAGGCCAGCACAAAACAAAGTGCTGAACTTCCTTCACAGCTGTAGTGGGGTTTCTTTTAAGTTCTGTAAATGGCAACTCAAAAGAATTCTCTCATGGAAGGGAGAGAGGTTCCAGAGTCAGAGGTGGGGCTTCAATCATAGGATGTGGGTGGGGAAGAGTCAAAAAAGAGCTTCCCATTTATAGATGGGAAAGAACAGGATGCCATCTGGACTGAGCAGCTATCTGTTATATGGCTTCAGCCACTGCACTCTTGCCTTCAAATAAGTGCAAATGGCAGCAGCTTTTGTTAACAAACAGTATAGTTATTAGAATTCTGTCCTTATCCTCTATCCATATTAAAAGTCTCCCTGGGCAGTCACCACGAATGGGAAGAAGGGTTTCAATTTACGTATCACTCTGATAATGTGACATGGCCTTACATATAGCAGAGCCTGAGCCCAAATCAATCTTGACACTATGTCTCCTAAGGAGATCTGTTTTTAGTTTACACTGAGATCTCTTTCCACAGTTTTTGCATTATGAAGATAGCCTTGCAATTACAATTGTCAACTGCACTGTAATGCCACAGGGACCTAAGTGTACTTTAAGCCTAAGCATGTCAAACAGAGCATATAGAACTGAATGTCACTTAAGCCTTTTTGTGAGTTTTTCTTGTGTAACTTTTAATCCCTGCAAGTCTGCTGATGTGAATAACCCTGCAGACAACATAACGCAGCCATGTGAAGGTACAGGTTGTGATAGCCCTATATGACATATGACAAAATGGAAATCTAAGCACAGCAGCTCTACTGTGAGTAGAAAGTCAAATAGAACAGTCACAGCTCAATATCTCAAACACATGCAGCAATAAACCAACCCTCTAACCTCCTTTGCTTCATCTCCTGCTGCCCCTCCTTAAACAGCCTGTATCTCCCCCTGACTGAAAGTGAAGCAATGTCCTGCCAGGTAACAGTGCAGCCTAAATGCTGAGGTTTCTGTGTGTGTCTGTGCACTGATGGCTTATGAATTCAACAGCAATACTTTGGGAAGGTATCTTGTTCTTTTTTTGTTGTTGTTGTTGGTTGGTTTTGTTTTGTTTGTTTGTTTGTTTCAGAAAAAAAGAAAAAAGCATTCCTGCAGGAGGAACATGGCACTTACTGCATGGGGTCTAGAGAACAGAAAATAACAGGCCTGTTCTCCCGAGGAGCTCTAATATCCAGGCTGGGTTACTTACTTGGCTTCAGGGTCATACTCTGCCCAGATCCTTTTAAACTCATCCAGGTGGTGTGGTCCTAAAATGGACCAGTCCCTTGTCAGGTAATCAAAGTTATCCATTATAACAGCTACAAAAAGATTGATGATCTGCAAACAAGAACAGTCAGAGATGACTTGACGGATGAGGCAGGTAACAGCAGACTTTATCAGGTTCTCCCATTTAAGATCTGAATTTGGACTCATGAAACTAGGAAGCCATTGGGGATGGGTTTTCTGTTTCTCCATGCCAGCCTTGAGGTTTAATGGGAGGATCCCAGAGGTGAATATTCTTAACTGGTCCTATTTTTCTCTTCCTTACTAAATGGGCGAGGCTCAAGTTTGCTGAATGCTTAAATGTGCTGTGATGGCTTTTAGTTTACCTGTGCCTTTGCCCAGCAGAACAGGGTAATGGTGGGAGAACCTGGGATTTATCCACTATAGACAGTGGGGCTGAGATAGAAGTCCTTTCTTCTGGCCCACGACCAAAACTTTAAAAATGTTGCTGCTGTTCACTGGGAGAGTTTTGTGCACTGATGCCAGCTGCAGAGCATGTGCTGTCGCTCTGAGCAATGCCGCACTGCCAACACAGAGCAGATGCAAGTGGGATATGTGTATTCTCACAGTCATTGCTGCTGGCAGGGGAGGAAAAACCTGCTCAGCAGCCAGAAGGAAGGTAGGAGGGAAGGTGGGAAGTGTGGCTGAGGCGTTGCTAGCCTCAGCACAGCCCACAACACTCTAATTTGGTTTTCTCATTGAGGAGGAGGGGGGAAGAGTGCTCCTTTGCAGTGCACAAAGGATTGGGATTGGAAGGAGAGCATCCTCCAGAGCTGGAGGGAGGCACGAGTGGCAGTGACCAAGGTGTTGTCACTGCTGAGAAAGATCCCATGAAGAGACTTCCCCTCTTTAAGATCATTCTTCTGCTGTGCAATGCTGATGTCTGGGGGGGCAGAGGCTAATCTGATAGCGGACAGGTTTTGGTTGCTAGGGCAGACTCACCAGGAAGGCACAAAGCATGTAGAAGCTGATGAAATAGAAGACGGCGAAGCTGCTGCCACAGGAGTGATCGGCTTCGGTGGAGTTGGCCGGCTCCGACTCTGGGTCGCACTTCTTGTCTGGGAGACATGCCAGCATGATTTCCTGCCAGGCCTCACCAGTGGCACACCTGAGCATGGCAAGGGAAGACAGCATTGAGAGGGGCTGGCACATTAGCAACATGTTGCTTGCGTAAAGGTCAACGGGAATTTTGCTATTGAGGTCAATTAAGAGGAAGTTAGGCTGATGGCTGGGCTTTGACACACACTGGCATACCCTGCTCCTCTTTTTGGCTTTGTTGCCATCATAACTGTGTTCCTGACTGGTTTTGGATAGTCTGGGTATGGGGCTGTCATGTTCCAACCAGCCAGAGTTGAGATACATGTGACATGGGTATGGATTGCATGAAAAAACTCCTTGAAAATGAGGAGGGAGTGTTGAATTCATGTCAACTCTCCATCCCTTCAGCACCTCTCTGCGGCCCCAGCACACATGGCCCCAGCTGGAGCAGGATTATGTGCTAAGCTAAGTGGGGCATGGCCATGCCAAAGCACATGTGGTAGCTCATGTCCCTGTCCCTGCTAAAATCAGCTGGAAGTCATACTGGCTTGATTTGGATGAAAGGAGGAGTTTGTGATGCATATGACCATTAGAAAGCACTGAAAACTGACTACTTTCCTCCTGAGTGGGAGGACTTGCCTCTCTCCCCAGCACTGAGTGTTGGCCAGGGTCAGCTGGCAGGGTAGAAGGCTTAACAGACTGGTCATTTCAGCTGATACAACTCCCAGGCTTCCCCGCTCAAGGACATGTTTCTACTCACCTCATGAGCATGACATGGTAGAAGGAGATAAGCTGTGCCTGAGAGCAGAGCATGCTCTCAGACTGACACAACCCAGAGCTGTCAGACACCCACCTGAAAAGCAGCAGCACAGCCTGGGGAAAGGTCTGGAAGTTGTTGTTGCGGTTGATTTCTGTGGTATCGTTCAGCGCAATTTTACCAAATACCTGGCAGAAAGCAGAGGTCTTTTCAGATTAGCCCTGCAAAATCCCCAAACCACTTGTCACCTGTAGCTCTTGGCCTCACCCTGACTCTGATATTTGACAGAATCTACTTTTCTCTTAAAAACCTGATTCGACAGGTCTTTCATATTTGCTATTGCTTTCCTTGCTTGTGCTTTATCACCAGAAAAGCACTCATTTTGTAACAAGAGGTGTCTTTTCTCAAAAGAAGACATCCCTTCTTACTTCATACACTGTATGTGATATGGGACCTTATTTTAACAGGCACTCATGTGGGGAGGGGGTTCAGCTGAAATAAATCAATAACACAGAAGAAAGAGGCTCCTTCCCTGCTTGCTTATCTCTCTTCATGAGGAGGAGATGAAAGCAGAAGAACAGCAGCTGCAAAGCCTTCTGCTTCCAGCTCTGTGGGGTGCCTCGGACCTTCCCAAAACAAGGTAAAGTATGTTGCCTTGGATCTGGAGACTGTCAAAATGTTTGCCTTTCTAGCAGCCATGCTTATCACCAGCAGGTGTTTTAGGCCCCCTCCAGAATGCAGCAGTGTGAAGATGACAGCTAGGTCTGCCCAGGCCATGATGGCTTCCGGCTTCCTTCCAATCAACCATCACTTCACTGACTGGTTCATCCAGCCACAGCACAGCTCCTGCAACCATCAGCAAACCTTTTTGGGGGCCTGTCTTTGGTTATTACATCCCCACTGCAGGAGAATTTCAGACTTCTTTGAAAAAGTCTTTGGTACTTTTGGGCACCAGGATTGAGAGCTTAACAAACCTTGCCTGGCAGAAAGGTCTCTGCACAGCACAGTCAGTCAGGACTATTTATTCCCTGTTGATAGCAACGTGACAGAGATCTCAAGGACTGAGAGCTGTAATCTCGTAGCCAAAATGAGCAGCAGGAACAGAGCAGCTCTGAGAGAACATGGAGCTTCTTTTCAAGCAAATGTCACTGATAATTAACACCCCAAGAGAAACAACAATGTGGAGAGAAGCTCAGGGACAAAGATGGGAAGGCCATGCCAGGCAGGAGGGAGGGTCTGTACGTGGCAGGCTTTCTGCAGGGGTTTCCTCATGGGTGTGTGGGCCTTCCCCAGCCCCGACCACCCCCTGCCATGGGTAGCAGTGACAGCTCCAGCTGCATGGGGGAAGAGTAGGAGGACAGCTTAAATGCTCAGGGGTAGTTTGAGCTGAGGCAGCCCGTATTTTTCATTACAGGCAAGCATAGGCCAGGGAACTTCCCATACTAGAAGTCTGATTTTCCTTTCAGTCCTGCAGTTTCCCTCACACATGAGGCACTGGTGGCAGCTACTACACGTGCTTTGTGTTAGGCACCTATGAGGAGCTGTAGTTAGAGGTTTGCCTCTCATGGCCTCTCCAGTATGTGCTTCTTGGGCCATGATATGAGTAGCTTCATCCATCAGCATCAATTTGGATTTTTCCAGTTCAGCACATTAGGTAACGAGGCTTGAATGCTGCTACATTCCAAGTCAGGGCAGTAACTGAGATAAAGTGGTAGGTCTCCTTTGTGGGGGAAATTCTTGTTTTCATCAGATCTGGTATATCTAGACTTTCAAGGTAGGTGCTTAATGGAGTGAGGAAGGATTTTCCTTCCTACATGTCCCTATGTGTGAGGGAACTCTATGTGTCAGCAGGTTCAAGAAAGCAGCACAGAAAATGTCTGAGATGCCGTTTGGACAAAAAGTGGTGATAACAGATTTGTGGGCTCTAAGCAAAAAAGGAAGATGAAAAAAGTTGGTTTTCTTACTGGAAGACAGGAGGGTGGGAAGTGACCTAGTAATCTAGATCAATGTGAAAGACAGATGTATGATCTTCAGGCTGTGGATATGATTTAAACAGAGGCTTGAACGTAAGCCAAGGCTTAAATAGCCAACTTAGAACTGGTTGACAGAAAAGGGAATAGATTTACAGAGTAAAATATCTAGCCCTGGCAGTGCCCCAGTCACTGTAGACCCCATCTGTGTGAGTGCTTGGAAGCCATTTTAATGCTTTGTGTAGCTACATAACTCTAGTGTAATACTCTGAAGTGATTTTCTGTGTATCACAGGTAATCCTGTAAGATCTTGGCCATTTGAGCTAGTTAGGTATTAAAGGCAAAATTGGCAAGTTTACAGTATGAGCCTAGTGGACTAAATTACAGCTGTAATTACTGGGGGCAATTGAGATAACCTGTGATAATTCAAGAAAAAATTAGTTTTCTTTTTCAAGCTGGGGCAGGGTAGATGGTGTCTGTGAAAAGATGTGATTATAATAACAGGAAACAAATTAAAACAAGGTCACAGAGGTCAGATGAATTTTCTGTCAGCATTGTGAAACCAAGAAGCCTGTCATGTTTGAAGACCTCTGGAAGCAATTATACCATGCCATTCTATAATTTGGTCTTTGGTTCCAGGTGGCTGACTTGTCTAAGATCTTTGATTAACATCAAAGTGGAAAGTGAAACTTAGTTTGAAAAGCAGCACAGCAAACGAGGCTGGGGCTGTCACAGACTGTGCCCATGTTACATGCTTTCTTCAGTGGTCTGTATGCAACATTAGTTCCATGATGAATGCTCAGGCTAGTTCCAAGTTCATTTTGCATCTGAACAGGATGTTGTATTGATGCAGCTTCCTGAAAAACTGGCACAAGCATAAAGCGTCGGTACATTGGATCTCATCCCGTATCTGCCTTCATGGGTGTAAATCAAAACCTGCACTTTACGAAGCAGTGGAAGTTATGCCAGTGTGAAAGCAATGCAAGAAACTGGTTTTGTTCAGTGCAGCCTGGCCACAAGCTCACTGAAACATCTATTTTCAACCAATGAACGAGGCAGTAAATCAGTAAATCTTCTTTTCCACTGCTGCTGGGTCTTCCTTTGAAAGCGCAGAGGGCAGGAATGGACCTTTTACTGTTTGCATGTTCATGTTGCATTCTGCCCTAAATGTGTCGTGGTTTGGAGGGCTTTTTTTCCTTTTTTTTTTTTTTTTTTCTCTTCTCAATTTTCAAGGTTAGTTGCCATCTTACCTTACTGGGGAAAACATTCTTGTGAACCCCTACAACCACATTGATCTAGTTACTTTATAAGTCAGTTCCCAAAACTCTAACAGGAGAAGACAGACACAGTTGAGCTCTTTAGCATCACTTACCTGCATCCCGATCACGGCATAGATGAAGAACAACATCACTATTAAAAGAGCCACGTAGGGGAGAGCCTAGAAATGAAAACAAAACAAAAAGAAGAAAAAAAAAGAGAGCGAGAACACTTTGTCTCCACCGAGTTCTGCACGCTGGAGCCTGGTTCATGCTCCTGGTTTTGGGAAGCTGTGCAGAGGCGGGCCCCAACCTTGGCGTCTGTAATTTGCCAGGTAGCCACTAGGTGCCTCTACAGGCCCACATTTGCTTGCTCAGCTGGCCACCAGGCTGCTGCCGCCCAGCCCAGGCAGCCTTTCCCTCTGCTCCCACTCCTGATGCTGTAGCTCTGCTGCCTGCAAGTCAGTCCTGCCCTTGACATAGTGAAGAAAGCGGGGGCAAAAAAAAAGCGTCTACAGATGCTTACGAAGAGGAGGAAACCCTCAAAACCAGTATTACTCTGGCACTAATGGCAATGTGATTTTTTTTTCTGGTTCCAGTCTGGTGCAATAAAACCGGCAACAGCTGCCAAGATCCAAATCCAATTCTGCTACAATGGCTGGCACCATCCTAAGTACCTCAAGCATCAACCATCAGCTTTGTTCTCCGTTCAGTGTTATGTATGTGTGATGGTGTCTGCAACGCCCTAAGTGTCCGTGCTCGGCTGCCGAGGAGTAAATGCAGAGCCCTGATACGTGGAGCTGCCAGGTAAGGAAGAGGTCGCTGCAATCAGCAAAGTGTCGAGTGCTATCGGTTTCATCTGCCACCCCCAGGAATCAAGGGCACGGCTTGGGGCCTCCCGGGCTCAGGCTTCTGGGGAGGAATTTTCTACTCCGTGGCTTTTGAAATATATAGTGCTCAGACCAGAGATTTCCAGACCTTGCTTCAGCAGCAATGGGTGGACACATTAATCCTGAAAACAGAGTACAGTCCCTGATCTTGGTTTTGAACACCCCGTTTCACGGAGAATAAAAAGCCTACAACAGTATTTTAAAAAAACATATAGGATTATTTCCACATTTTAAATTTACCCCTAAGATCAGCAGGGCTAAATCCTACAGGAGGAACTAAGGAAAAATTTTCACTGACTGCTATGGAGATTTGACTAAGATTGCAGAAATAATCTCAAAGAGGTCTGGATCTTAAAATGGCAGAAATCCAAGCCTTTAAACAATCTCTGTAATCATCATTTTGAGACTCAGGGACAGATTCCTCTGTGTTTTATGGGATCAGACAAATCTGTATGTACCCACAATGCCGGTGGAGATCCACCATCTCAGAACTGGGCTGCAAATATTTTGTGCTGATCTAGTTGGGACTTGATACACCCAAGACCTAGGAAGAGCTCCTGTGAGAGTGTCCACACAGACCTGAGGTGCATAACCTTATCAGTTCTTCTGTCTTTCAAATGAGGATGGGAAAAGTGTCTTCTCTCCTGGCTGTCTGGCCCTTCACTATCTTTCCAAGTTCTTCTGCTCAGCCCACTCCTCTCCATTGATGTACCTTCCTACTCATCTCTGTCCCTTATTCCCAAATGGCTCTTTTAGCTTCCCACCTCCCCTAGTCCACTCTTCTGCCTCTGTCCTCTTCTGTCTCTGTCCTTCCATGCTGTTACTACTTTGTCCTTGTGATTCCCACGGCCTTGCCTTGCTCTCAGCACCCCTCTCACTTCCTACTCCTCCCACTTGCCAGCCTGGGCTCTGTTGCTATCTCTGCAGGCGGAAACCCCACCGAGCATTTTCCCACCGCACACTCCTCTGACGGATGGCCCAGCTTGTATGCAAGGAATACCTGCCATGCGCTCAGCACATGGTCCTTACGATGGGCTTTGAACTCCAGCATGAGTTTGTTGCTCATGAGGCTGCCCTTTGTGAGCAGAGACACTTCCTGGAAGCATGTGGCGACACGGAGAAGAGCCTGTGCTGGACAAAGTCTGCAGGGATCCCAGATTTTGACAGTGGGAGTGGCTGAGTTAAGAGCTCTCCACAGTGACTATTCTTAGCTACTGAAGGAGCCTCCCAGTAGCTGTGAGAGGAGGAGCTTTGAGCAGAGAATACCATATTATAAATGGCTAAAGGCTTTCAAGGGTAAATGCACTTAGTTGTAGAGCTTTTGTATTAATGTTTTTTTTTCCTCTTCTGTGGAAGATACCTCCCTTGATACTTTCTCCCATCACCCTACAACCCTGCCTAAAAGTGACTCTCCAGTCAAAGAGTTCTGAAGGTCACTGGCGGGAAGTACCAGGCACTCCCTTTCCCATCCATCTCATTCTCTCCAGCCAAAAGCTGTGGCAAGCTGAGCTCAGGATAAGAGTGAGCTATTGCTAAAGAGATTGGAGGGGCACAGAGGCAAGGGGAGGAGAAGCAGGAACTGGAAAGTGTGACTCTGTCCCTTGCATCAGGGCTTGCTGAGCTGTGCCAAGGGAATCTCATTCCTATGCACAAAGACAAAATGGTTCCCATTGGAGCTGCTCAAATAACAACCTGGAAGTTAGCAACCATGTAAGCAATGGAAAAAGTCTCTTGGAATATGTATGTCTCAGAAACTGTTGTTCAATATTAGATCCTCTGGCAGTCAAGGAGTGTGCAAAATGAGAGTTCTTTGCATGAGCCTGGTGGTCTGGCTACCAAGACCACCTGAGAGTGGCACTCGAAAAGGTTCAGATTGATCCCTGGTGTACACAGGTGTTATTTCTGCTGACACAGAAGTTGTGTTGATCCACAGCACTGTAGGCTTTGGTCCCAGTTTGTGTTATAGCTGGTGGAGTTTAAGTATTAGAGTGTGGATCTTATCCTTTCCCATGTGAGTCAATACAAATGCTATTGACCATTTAAAGCCTCAGTCTGAAGGACCTGGTTCCTATTTCAAGACTTGCGTATCGCACAAGCTACTCTTTCATGCTTTTGTCCAGCGGTGTGTCCTGCATCTTTACTCATGTTTACAGCACCATTGCTGCCCCTGTGCTGTCTTCTCTAACATTTTCTCTGGACCTGCCCCAGCTGACATCCAGGTTGTGCTGGCCCAGTAAATCCAGGTCAGGTGCTTGTAAAATGCAGGAATATGCTATGCTTCACCTTTAACTACCATTTTTTCTATACGTGGCTAGTTTGGAGGCTGCTTTGGGAGCAATTTTTCTAGCAAATAACTACCTCATGTTGTTTGTTCTCCCCTAGAGGTGATGATTCTTACCTACTTTGGTCTCCTTTGTGTCCCCATATCCACTCTGGTACATTATCTACCACTGAAATGCAACCTGCCTCCAGGGCAAAAGCAGCAGCAATTTAATATCCTGGCATTTTTACCAGGGCCAAAGGTGTGGGGCCAAGAAGGTAAAATTATTTCTGGATGAAAGCATGGGGGGCAGACACCTCTAATACTCACAGGAAATCCTCAGAACAAGGCCTAAGAGAAACTTAATTGAGACCCAGGCCTTCCCCAGAACTGTATATTTCAATTAAAGCAATAGATATAAAATACAGCTAAAAAAGAAAAAAAGAAAAAGAGGAGATTGAAGGGTTACAGAGAGGCAGTAATTGAGTTGAACTGAACTATCAAGGCTACCCAGGAGGGTCTCGATCAATTACTCATGCTTTAATGATGAAACTCATCCCCAAGCAGTCATCCCCTGCAAACCCCATTGACTTGACTCCCGTTTGTGCCACATGTCACTGGTGCGCACAGCTCTGACCAGCTGCCTTTGGGCTCAGGCACTTGGGTGAAACCCGTCCCCAGGAGGCCACCGAGGGGAAACAAAAGGTGTTACGTCTTACTCAGAGAGAGATAAGTGAAGGAGTACCTGGAAGGACTTGATGAAGGTCCAAAGCAGCGTCCGGATGCCCTCCCCTCGGCTCAGGAGCTTCACGAGACGCATCACGCGGAAGAGTCGGAAGAAGGTGATTGAGATGCGAGAATTTTCCTCTGCGTTCTGGAAGCCATTGGCACAGAGGCAGGAGTTACAACAGCACGGGAGGAACAGGGGCCCTGGGCCACAGAGGATGCTACGCTGAGAGCTCACTGCACTGTTCCTTGTCCTGGCACTGCTCCCTGGGCTTGCACTGCCCTGGCAGCCGAGGGACAGGCTGAGGCAGCTCCAGCCTGTCCTCTCTCCCACAGGGGTGAGCCTACTCTGCAGGGGCCATCAGTGTCTCTCTTCAGGTTGTCTGGACTTTTGGGGGTTAGGGATATGTTATGCTATAAACACCTTGGTTACATCTCCTCCTTACACTGAAAAGATACAGTTCTCCTTGGACATGATACTGAAGGAGAAAGACCTTTTCCCTGTTGACCTATCTCAGATGTTCTACTCAGGTGAGCACCTCAGCCAGCAGATCTCCTGAATCTGGTGCCAGGCATCAGCCACATGCTGCTTCCCCTGCTGCGAGGCAGTAGCAGGTCCCGGGCCGGCCGCGGGGTGTGACAGCCCACGGGTGACACTGCTGCTGGCGTCCCCGGCGCTGCTGGCAGCCCCGCGCTGCTCCCGGGGCCCCGCGGCGCTGCCTTCGGGCCTTTCACATTTCTCATGACCCCTTTGTATTTCCCACAGTCTGTGCGCTGACTTCTGGTTTTTTAAAAACATTTTGTTTTGGCTTCGCTGCTACTGTTCGAGCGTGGAGGATTTTAAAATAGTCTTTCTCCTGGCCTGTTTCGTTTTTGTTTTGTTTTGTTTTGTTTTTTTCCCTCTCACAGCATCTGCTTTGTCCCCTAAGCATTTTCCCCTGGGCCTGTAACCAGCCCTGACGTTCCTCAGCATCCATATGTGTGAGGGCCACATCTGTCTGGGCGCTGCCACAGCTCCAGGCTCACCTGGGCCGTGGCAGATCACCTGCTGCCTGGCCCAAGGGGAGGCGAGGAGCAGGAAATGCCCCGATCCCTGGCTCATCAGCCCTCTGAAATACTGCGTGAAGCCTGCGGAGCTGGCGACTTCCCCTAGCAGCACTGTGGGAATGTGACCTCCTGTCATGGGGGGAGATAACACTGTCACCCTGACACTTGACCTGCTGCGGGGCAAAGAAGTGCACAGAAAACCCCTCTCTGTCCCCACCCAGGCTGCAAAGACTGCATTTTGAGTCTAAACACCACAGAAAGAGCAACATTTAGGAGGAAGAAACAGTGCAGATCACCCTCATTGTTAACTACTCACCACTGTGTAAACCAAGAGAGAACAGACCCTTTGGATTTCCTGTCACTGGGCAATGAAAACAGCAGCTGCTTGCCCGTCTGCTCCTGATGAAACCCGAGGCATGGGAATCACCTCAACACACACTTCTGGGATTAAATGTCTAGATGAGGACATGTACCTGTGCTCTGTGTGTGCCCCTGTTTCCAAGCCAGGGTGAGCAGATGGGCACTCACCTCCGTCGGCCCTGGCTGGGTCCATGCTCCAGCTCCTGCTGTGCAGCCATGGGGGTGCACAGGGGCCACCACTACTTGCTAGTGCCTGCCTGAACCCTGTGCACAGAAAGCACAGGGTTAGGTGCTCAGGATTGCACCCCAGCTGCAGTTTGTCTGTCTGTGGTGAATGACTAGTAGATATTTTGGGTAGCTTCCTCCAGTCTGCAGCAAAGGCTGATGCTCGCGGCCTGTGCAGTAGCCAGGTGAACAGGCTGTGTCAAGGAGAAATATGAGTGCTCCCTACATCTCACATCATTCTCATTTTCTGACTTGGACAACAGGCTGTGGGTTTCAGTGAATCAGAGGGAATTGCTCTGAGGTGAAGGAGGGAATGTGGCTTCCAGGAAATAAAAAAACTGTTACATTCAGTACTCTCAGCACTACAGTCACAGAGGGCTAACTGTAAGGTCATATACCTCTCCCAATCCTACAGAAATCCTATGTCCTCTTTTTCACTTCCTCTAAGAAGCTAAACTCCCATACCACCTAAAATAGAGTTGAGGTCCAAATTTAAAAGTTGTGTGAACAGCAGTACTGCTGTGGCTGTGATCAAAACAACAAAAAAAGAAGCTTTTTTATTCTACCTGCTGCTGCATTTGTCAGCTTGACTGTTTGCATGGCAGCAAGAGGGGGACATGGGTCTGAACAGAGGTTTTAGCATTAATTCACTTTTGTTGCTGAGAGGAGTCAGCTGCTATGGGCAGAAAATAATCCCAGTCCTCCTAGGGTCCTGGAGTTGGGAATGTCTAAGCAGCAGATAAAATAGAACAAATTCCTCCCTGACGTAAATCTGCAACTTACTGGCATCAAACCACTTAGCCAAAAACACTCAGTGATGCCTCAGGAGATTACAGTCATTTTAAGACTAGGTGGCTACAGATTAGCTGGTGTTGAGTTGGGTAGCCTTGCTTGCTTTCTCCTGGCTTTCATCCAGCCTTTTGAAGGCATATCCTTGCCAGAGGAGGAAGGTTCTACAACTGCTGGGGTGGTGTGGGAATTGCCTTGTACAGCAAGGTTGCAGAATTTGTGTGCACCATTGCATTACTTTTAAATTTATTTTTATTTTTTGTGTGCAAAGTATGAACTCAAATGCTGCAGTGAATCACACTGATGAGGAGCTTCAGAGTCTCAATACTTTCTTGTCTGGAGGTTTCAACATGGAATCTCATTGCAAACTCATTCAAGTGTCACACTACTAGTGATGCGGTTTGTTGCTAGCAAGAAATCTTATTAGGTCTAGTTCTCTCTTGGTGATTCATTAGAAGGCAGAACGACAGTTAACTTGACCAAAGGAAAGCTCAGGATGCACAAGAAATACACATGTGCAGAATATTCACAGCTCATGTGAACACCAGACTCACACCAATACACGACATGGCAGCTTCATGCACAAATAACTAGGCTGGGCTTGGAGAGAGAACTCGTGATCACAGGGAAGAGAATAAAGGAGTGTGTTAGAAAGAGGGTCACAGAAGC
>NW_009952873.1:2846005-2867536 GCF_000747805.2 Chaetura pelagica | reverse complement strand
AGTGTCACAGAAGCTGGGAGGGTGGTCTGTATTTTCGGTCTTACCATAGAGGAAGAGCATTGGGTATGTTCAGCTGGCTTTAAAGAAAGGCAGACAGAAATAAGCTGTAATAAGTCTCCAATCAAGAGCCCTAGTAAACTAGGTTTTGGGTAACACAGGAGCAACAAAATGGCAGAAGAGGGCAAAAGGGAGTTTGAAAGAAATGCACAAGAGGCTGGGCTTATTCCCTAGGATGCCCAGGGTCAAAGCTGGCCATGGCAGAAGTAGGTACAACTCCCACTGAATTTGATGTAAGCTGTATGCACTACCACCACATGTGAATTGCACCCAGTATGTGCATCCAGGCAGTGGAGGTACTGGTATTGTCAAAATGTCTCTAGCATCACTACTATGAAGTTCAATACAGAGGCTGATTTAGCTCCCAAGCTCTGATCCAAGCCACATCTGCACAGGGACCAGCCAGCTTCTAGTGCATCAGTCTGATTTGTAAACCCATAATATCACAGTGCTAAAGCAACAGTTAATATATCCCACTTCCCTTACACATAGTTCTGGGTGATAATGCTGTTATTAAGAAAATAGGTTGGGACAGTCTGATCAGCTCTTGGCAACCATACAACACCCACTGCCAGCTGTGGAAGGTGGGCTGGTAAAGCTGGTTAGATTACTGTTCCTTCACCCACCTCACAGCAAAGCTCCAGGGACCCAATGGATGCGTCCTTGGAGGCCAGGCTGAGCTGATCTGAGTCCTGGTCATGCCTGGAAGAGTCTAGTTACTGCAAACACTCTGCCTGACATCCCTTGCTTAAATTCTGTGGCCATTTCCAATACTGAGAGGAGTTCTAAAAAACACCTAAGGCTGAAAATACCCTTATGTTTAAAAAGCAGAACTGAAAATTAAAGAAGCCCAGCTTTTTTGGGAGTCCTGCAGTTCAACAGTAACATAATCTTTCAGGCCTAATCTCTATCATATGCCCCACATGCCAAACCTGTCTGTTGTTACTTCTCATGACTATATTATCAAAGGTGAAAGTGATGTGTTTTTTCTGCCAATGGCAGAATTCACCCCTAGTGCCATGGAGGACTCCTGCAGCATGCTCCTGGTCTCTAAGGACACTGCAGTAAGCAAACTGGCATTGTCTTACCTAAATATAAACTGCTGTTTGGATGCACAGCCTATTTGATGATAGAGGGAAATGAAAACAATTAAAACTCAAGGTACGCCCAATTGTATAATAGTCTTTAGGGTTAACTCATTGGTTTGGTAGTGTTAGATTTCATTGCGTTTTTTTTCTCCTCTTTCACATGTTTGCTCTTGTGTTGTCTTTTCAGATCACAAAAAAGCAAAAGTTGGCTTGAATATCAAATAAAGGAGTGGTGCCCACAGAGCCTTTTCTTACAGACCAGGCATAAATTTTGATTTTTTTTGTTGCTGGGCAAACATCTCCTTTCTGGCAAAGAGTTTCTCCATCCCATCCCCTTTCCTCTTTCTAATTTTGCAAATCATCTTTTCTAACAACAGAAGGACTCTTATTCTGCATTGCTGGTAGAAGGTACAAAGCTCCATCTTCAGGACCTTTCAGGATTCTCTGTCTTTCCTGGCTGATAGTATTGATGCATCTGTGGCTGACTAGCTGAAGAAGCCTTGTAAGTTACTGTTGAATATTATGCCTGAATTGCCATTTTGATATTGTTAGTGTTTCCTCAGGAAGTGCAAAAAAAATAGTAATGTAACAGAGTAAAAAAATCTGTATAAAAAGTTATGACTATATAAGGCACTGTTGATATGTGAGGCTCAACTTGGAGGAGCTGGCATCACATTGAAAAACTAGAAACCAAAGGTTCTGAGTGTCTTCAACACTGCCAGAAAAGTGGAGTAGAAGTTGACTTACTCCTCTGTTATTCCCTGAGCTAACTGGCCTGTGTTTTAAGATGGGGTCAAATATGTAGCAAATTATATCACTACCTACCGTGAAGGCTCAAAAGCAGAACAGGATTTTCCATTAGCACTGGCAGGTGGTGTTTGTACAAACTGGTGCTATGGGCTGAGGTTCCTGATACTGGGTGTGCAGTATTTTTTGTATGAGTATATTAGGGGGAAATGAACTCCCAGCTCCAGGCTGCTGAATACATTTTCTGATATCCACAGAAGTCTTAGAAAGGAGCTAAATCCTACCATTTTCCACCAGAAGGTCACCATATGGATCTGAGCACAGATATTGGAGAACCTGTTGCTGGGACTTTCAAGTGTGGCCATTCCTAACTATGAAGCTGAGAGAGCTAGTGCCAGATTTTCTGAGAATCTTGAGCCTTGTAAGGGATGTGGGGATGCCGACTTCAGGACAAGGACAGGTACCTGACACCTGAGAACGTAGTCACATCAGTTCACAAGGCTGGAGGCATGGTGATGGGTATTGGGAATTAGAGTGCCTAATGGTCATCTAAAGTGGGCAGTAGTACAAATCTCAGAACAATATACAAAAGCAAATCCTCATCTGCTTAATGCCTTTGAGGGAGATTTGGAGAAGCTACGCGACCTAACAGAGGGCAGCTTTGGTTGTGTTTTACTTGCATTCATCTCTTCCCCTACCCGTGGTTTAACCTACAAAGGAACTTCTAGTATTATACCCTGCTCTTGTAATTTGGGGCACAAGTAGCACAGACATAACTGAGTGAGAAAAGGCAACAACAATAATAGCCAGATCAGGCAAGACAGGATCATCTGCACAATTTCCATCATAGAGAAAAGGGACCTGAAGTATAAATCACAAACAAACTCAGGGCATAGGAAGAGTGAGGTAGAAGGGAATCCACAGGCTAAGAGTGGGAAGAGAAACATCTGAGGCAGGATGTGTCTGTGTAAAGACATTCATGGGAACGAGTCCAATGAATCTGCTTGGACAACTTTTTTTTTTACTTTTTTTTTTTTCTTTTTTTTTTTTCTTTTTTTTTTTTCTTTTTTTTTTTTCTTTTTTTTTTTTCTTTTTTTTTTTTCTTTTTTTTTTTTCTTTTTTTTTTTTCTTTTTTTTTTTTCTTTTTTTTTTTTCCTTTTTTCTCCTTGATGTCAACATGTTTAAAAAGGTAACAGAGATGCTAAGGAGCAGAAGAGGTCAAGAAAGAGAAAAGCAGGTTCTAGGAGCCAAAGTAAAGATTCAGTAGGGTAAAGGATCCCTGAAGCATGTTTGAAAACCTCCTCAGAATGTTGTTGCTGGCATGTATGGATACACCTGTTGGTGTACTAGAGCACCAACATGTCCAAGAGACACACTGCTTGAGATGCTGCTGACCTGTGTGCATCCTTAAAGCCCCTACAGGCACAAAAGTGGAAGACATGGCTTATGCCATCATGAATTCAGGATCCCAAGTAAGGAAGTCTATGGGAAATAAGGCTTGTTCAATGGAGATACTTAAAATCTAAGAGATCACAGCAGTGAATAAGGTAACTGATAGTACTGTATTCCTGCTAATTCTGCTCAACCACCGAATAGGTGGGAGTGAGGCTTACTAGTGACTATTTGCAAAGAACATACCACCTCGAGATGGGTACAGAGAGCATCAGAGTCTCCTGAATCTCCATACTGACTGACGTATCAACCAATGTCTGATCTTGCCATCAAATCAGGGAAATAGTTTTTAACATGTTGTGTTTCTGGATTTCCAAATCTGGATTACAGCATGAATGCTTTGAAAGCTAGGAGAGGATACAAATTGCAGTTCAGGAGAACAAATTTCAATGTTTCAAGCGCAATTTCCAACAGTCAGTATCATACAATGGTTATGCTTGTAATGTAATCCCTTCTGAAATTCTGAGAAGGGATGACTTGGCTCTTCAGAACTGTAAAGACAGGAGCAAAAATATGAAAAGACTAAAGACTTTGCACTGCCATGACAGTATCAAAGCACCCTGAAATATCCATGGCTTAGAATATCTTCTGGATAGACAAAGATTGTGAAGAAAGCAATAAAGTGTGTAAATAGATAGATTCCAATGAAGGTCTCAGTAGAAAAATCCGGAAAAGAGATATGGATCCCACTTCATTCCTGCAGAACACTGGAGATGGATGACCACATTGACAGGTTTTGTGTTCACTGGGGTTTTGGGCTGGTTTGCTGACAACTATAATGGCTATTGAGAGAAGCAACACCTAGAAATGCCTGAGGGGGAGCTCCATGAGGTTTGTACATCACACATGCCTGCTGAGTGTGTTTCAGTAGTTGTAGAAGCCTGACTGCCACTGAGGTGACGATGCAGGCAGGTGGCTTTCCCATTACCAGCACAGTGGATGATCGTGATTTTTTTACACACTGAAGATGATGAGTTCAGCTCCTCCAGAGGATCCAGCCTCTGCTTGGAAGTCTAAGCGGGTATTTCCCGATGTTTGAAGAATAAAATTTCCTTGCTGATAGGTTTGCTTCCTTTTTATTTTCTAACAAGACTTCTTCCATTCATAGAGAGGAATCCGGTTTTACAATAGAGAATCCAACCTTTATGTTGTGGAGAACTTTGGTCTGGCTCTATCTGGGGAACATTTAAGTAGCTGAGCGCACAGTGTCATTATTGCTTTATTAGTCAGAGTCAATCTCAGTCAATGCAGTGGTTCAATGGCAGCCTTCTAATTTTGCCTGGTAGCCCTATGTTTGCAGAGGTGAGAGGAAATCTGTGAGACTTTGGCACCATGATATGACAAAGTATCTTCATATTTCTCAAGAAAACAAATGTTTTGATGCTTATGTTGCCTTTTGTGACAATCAATCTGGAACGACATTTCTCTACTGAGGAAAATAGGGCTTGTGAATGAAGCTTTTAGGAGACCTTTTGCAGTAATTGGTTATTGGTGATGGATGTCTGCTGTTTCCGTGATTGCTGTTGACATTTGGAGAATGAAAAGTTACATATGAAGATGCTGTATCTGTTGGACGATTGGCCAGTGGTCTGTCAGCCTTCTCCCATGAGGAAGGGGATGACAGATGTTCACCTCTTGCTTTTTTCTGCTCATTGCAGGAAGGATGTTTCTGACACACTGCACTGTAGAGTTTGGCTGAGCAGGTTGTAGTGCTTTGTAGATCCTTTGCAGTTCTAGGCTATCAGTCTTTCCTAGCTCAAATTCTTTGTATCTTCCATGACTTCTGCCTATTTTAGCCATACTGCATCTGTGACCTTCTCGGACAAAAAATGATGGACAGAAAGAGTAATTCTGGGGAAATGAACTCATACAACCACAGGTAAGATTTTGAGGGGAATTAGAAGCAGTTCTGTTAAGGGATACTTGACGAGCAACTGTGATTTGATTTTGTTGCTACACAAAGTGAAAAAGAACTGACAGGCTGTTTCAACTGCTTGGCAACTT
The DNA here is from genome assembly GCF_000747805.2 of Chaetura pelagica. Classification (NCBI taxonomy): domain Eukaryota; kingdom Metazoa; phylum Chordata; class Aves; order Apodiformes; family Apodidae; genus Chaetura; species Chaetura pelagica. The sequence continues at coordinate 2,862,188 of NW_009952873.1, read as the reverse complement.
TATCTTGACCAGATGCAGAAGACACAAATAAGGCAATGGCAAGCCAATAGGAGTACTGTTCTGGACACTTTTCTTTCACACATGTGGGTCACACTGAGATAGGATCTGCAGGGACATGAGCTTCAAGAAAAACAAGAATTTACTGGAGCATAGGAGAAAAAGAGGCTTAGAATTTATCAGTGCCATGGAGACATGATAAAAGACACTAGGCTCTCATGTTTGCAGTGTCAAAAGTCTTTGTGGAGAGCTGGAAAGAGTCAGGGTTTCAAATCAACCTGGCTGCTGGCAGGTAATAGTCTACTGGAGAGTTACCACAGCTGCCTGCAGAGTCCTCAGTCTGCCACTGCTGTGTGTGGATTTAATCACAGGAACTCTGGAGATAATCCACCTGCCACCAAAGTCTGTGAAGTTATTATAAAACCAGGCAGAAATGTATCTGGTATTTCTCTGACAAGGAATACTACTGGATTGCAGATGGCATAATTCTCAATTCCCCAAACCTCACAGTGAAATAAAATTATTAGCAGGGGAAAGAAAAAAAAAAAAAAAAAAGCCAGACAAGCTGCTCAAACTCTGCAATCTTCCATTGAGTGTGCAGTCCTCTGAGAATTTCTAGGAATATTTTGAATAAAACTAACTAGAATTACTTAGTTTTCCTACAAAAATATTTTCTGTTAGAAGAATGCTGATGCTGAAAGTGAAATGTTCTGTAGAAATATGCCAATTTTGAAAGAAAAGTTTTTAGAAATGTAAGATTGAAATCTCTTGTTTTTTCCTTGCACATTATCAATCTGACCTTTCATTTACATTAGAAATGTTATATAAATAAGAAAAGAAATCTCAGACCAAACTGTTTATACTTAAGCAAATGGTTTTCATTTTCTATTAAAATGATCTTTTACTGAAAATTTTGCAATTTAAATTTTAAATTACATTCCATTTGATTCTATTTTAAAACAGAAAAAAAACCAAAAACATTACAAGGGGCTTTCATGAAGCAAAAAAAACAAGCCCTCCTATAACTCTAATATGGGTGAAGCACCAGAAAGTTTTTGATCATTTTCATAAACTGAGGTTTGGTTTTAATGCCTATTGGAAAAGGCCATCTTACAGGAAAACAGGGAATTCAGGTGTTAGATGCTGCCTTCACTGGGGAAAATGGAGAACACCTTGCTGAATTCCCTAGAAAAAGCCCTGAGTTGTTCCAGTGCAATGTAACATGCTCATTCTCAGCTCTGCAGAAGAGACTGAAATCACTTGCACTAGGGAATTAAAAGTTTATTTGGTGCAATATGGGGAATTAGGAAAAATGTGACACCTGCCATGAAGTTTGCCATTACATTTCTGCCTGCACTGACTCATGTGGGCCAATAGACACTGTGCCAGCTCACACAAATGCAATATATATGCATTTATACTTCACATAGATTCCACATGATCTCAGATCCCATGGGGAATGTTAGCATATCCTATGCAACAAAAGCCAAATACAGTCAATAAGTTAATAAGGTCAAGGTAACTTTTAAAGCAAATAAGTCCTGTAGCTATTAGTTTTCCCCCTCCATTTCCTATGTATTCCACGATTTTGAAATTCTAGAGCTTGCTTTTCTAATTAGCTTCAAATATGCAAATCATACCAATTTGAATAGCTTATTAATTAATTTCATATATATATCCATGAAATTGTCAGACAGTAATCTTACAGTTCCAAGTGCTTAAGGTAAATATAAGGAAAGTCAATTGCTTTAATTTGGTTATGCAGATTACCCTAGATTGACAATTACTGGACAGTTAATGAAAGAGTAACTTTTTTCACAGCTGAAAGCTCTATTTTTTTATTTTTTTTTCTTTCAGTGACTTTCAGGAAAGCAGAACAATTGGTAAAGTGTATCCATGCAAATTATTCTTAATTTTCAGGATGTTTTAATAATCCTCATTAGCTCTGACTAAATTATGAGTTCAAGTCTTATGGTAATCAAGCATGGGGGAGGGGCGGGGCTCCTGAAAAACACGTAGATATTAAACACTGTCAGAGATGCAGTGCTCAACTTAGGAACAAGTGCTGGTCTGACTCAGGAGGCAGGTGCAGATGGCTTGTGTTTTATTATTTGTGTTGTGGGACAGGTAGCCAAAAAAAGCCCTAGAACATCTGGAGAGGAAGGCTCTGAAAATGAACAGAAAGAGTTGTTGAAAGGCTTCTTGTGTACAGGACCTTTTTTTTTTTTTTAACTGGTGGAGCCGTTTTATGGATTTTCCAGTGTGAGTGTCAGCTGAGGAGAGGTTTTGCTGATTTGAACACCTCTGCCAGAAGCCATGTGTGACAGGGTGGACTTTTTCCATTCAGCTTGCCTTTCCACTTGACCGATTTTTGATCCACAGGGCAAGGGCTCCCAGAGTCCCAGCCCAGAGCAGACTGAGGTTACTGACCCCAGAAACAGACTAGACCACTAAGCAAGATGGAGAGAGAGCAATTGTGAAAATTTAGAGTCTGCAGGTCTTCATGTTTCTTCAGCTGTATTACCATCCATGCCAACGGTTTTCTCATTGCTGTTCATGCACAGTCAAATGTGCCTCACTCTCTTTCCTATGCCAAAGTTAATATGGATTTTAAACACCAGTCCCAGCAGTGTATTTATCTCTGCTTTGGGAAGGGCAGTTTTCTTTTCCACTGTCTCTTTAGGAAGATTTATATTCTTTCTTACATTGGTCATTCTTTTATTTTCTTTTTCTTCCATTCTCTAGAAGGCAGGGATGGAGGGAGGGGAATCTGTGGGGCTGGTTTTCCAAAAGGAGTACAGCTTGGATCTAGTTTTGACTCATTCTTAATGACAGTTCTTTTCATATCCAGGTTCTACCATCCCAATTACCCACATAAATCCATCATCTTGACTTCTTATCTGTAGCAATGTTGTGAAAACAGCTGCTCTGAAGGGCTGCAAGCAGAGACAACTTATCCTGCTAAGGTTCTTGAGTACTAAGACTGTGACACTGATTTTGATCTTGAAATGAAAGAGACTGTTCAAAGCATTCATAAATGCTGCTGTTTTTTCCATTCCACTTACCACCCCACAGCCTGTCTTGGAAATGATAATGGCAGCAGAGTTCTTCTGTAAAGTTAATTTTCTGAGCCATAGGTAGGCAGGAGCTTTCCTTGTCTCCACCTTGCAATGCTCCAGTAGTAACTGAGAGGCTGAGTATCATCTACTGGTTTCATATTCCCTAGGGTCTGATGATTTGAGGAATTAAACTCCCAGAAGCAGGTCCTCCTTTCATCATGGCTGTGCTTGTCTTCAGTGCACTGAACATTTGAGCATTTCTTCAACTACTTGTTAATTACTCATTAAGGAGCTGATAGGATTTGCATGATGTGGGGAAAGGATAAGGAAGAAGAAAGAAGGGACTGAAACTTTGTGCCCTCTGCATATTGGTGTTACTGGGATGTCTCTGGGAAGCCTCACCTGCCTGGAGCAGAAAGGAGGCTGGAGACTTTGTTGGGCTCCATCTGTGAAGAGGGTTGCAGGGAGCTCAGTATGAGGGGCTTACTGTGGTGTGGTTGGCAGAAGCTCGTGAATCTGGAAGGAGGCTTCAGTAGCATCTTTACAATTCAGATGAGGAGTTAAGCTGCTGATGCTAAGGTCAGATGGAGGCCTGTGGGCTGCAGCAAAATACCCACTCCTCAGTATGATAACTCTTCCAGGCACTAATGGAGCCAGACAGAGACTAGATCATGAGCAGGTTTTTCCAAGGAGGAAGGCAGGCAGTCTACCAACTCCAAGACTCTGCATTCAGTGCTGCCAGGATCCTTCTTTGGCAAGCCCAACAGGTCTGGGGCAGGGTAAAGATGAATGAGCCATCTTATCCTTTGATGAAGGTGCTGAAAGAAACTGCACATGCCACTGAAAACAGGAGAAAAGCCAATCTGCTTTCATTCAAATGCAACAGGACTGTGGATTGCAAGAGGCAGTAGACAGAGTTGAACCCCCTGTTATATTTTGGCAATGTATCTGCATGAGGTAGGATAGGCAGAGATACCAGCAGCCCAGAGAGAGTGCTACAGCCCATTTTCATTGGAGATTTGTAGCAGTTAGTATTTAATTCCCAGACTGTGTCTTTTCATTGTCTTCTAAATTAGAAAGTTATTTAATGTTTATTCAGAATATTTCCTAGAAGAGAACAGCCTACAGAGTCATACTGGATTTCTGTATGTCAATATGGGATACAATAAAGTCTATGAGCCATTCTAGGATTGGAAATGCCAGTCTCAGGCATCATTAGAGCATGTTTGAGGTGGTCATATGTAGACGTCAGCTAGCTGTTACAAAGCTACTGAGCAACAGATTTTTTGCTCTACACCTCTTACCAAGAATAAATTATTATTGACTTGATGAATTATTTGGTTAAAAAAACCCCCAGTACTGCTCACTGTGTGTGATTTACTATGTTCAATTTGGGGCAAACAGTGACACCATTTTAAAGACCCCTGTAAACATTTCCACTCAGGACTCCAGACAGGTTTGTGCAGCAAGTCTTTCAGCTATAAGGCTGTCTAACTTTCTTTTTAATGCTTTTACAGTTAGGTTTTAAGAATTTTAATGATTTGTTCTCCTGGATTATTTATCTTCTGTTTATCAAATTTTAATTAACTAGAATGTGTGTGGTTATATTTATCTACTAAGGCAAATTTATTTTTATGCTACTCTTTAATCTTCCTTGCATTCTGAAAATTCCATGCACCTGGAATAATATCAGAAGCCGAGTATAACGGGTAGTTTTGGGAATATCACAATATCAAGGTATTATTTCAAAACTGGGTAGTGTTGAGAGTTTTCCAAAATTGTTTTCCCCACAAAAATGACACGCTTTCTTCTTATGGTGCTAATATTGCTAGTTATCACTAACAACTCAAATACTCGAGTAAACTGAGGAGGGAGTAATTCGCATTTACTAACCCTTTTCTGCCAAAAGCCCATAATTATTTTTTTCGGTTTACTCTAACTTTCTTTTTAATGCTTTTACAGTTAGGTTTTAAGAATTTTAATGATTTGTTCTCCTGGATTATTTATCTTCTGTTTATCAAATTTTAATTAACTAGAATGTGTGTGGTTATATTTATCTACTAAGGCAAATTTATTTTTATGCTACTCTTTAATCTTCCTTGCATTCTGAAAATTCCATGCACCTGGAATAATATCAGAAGCCGAGTATAACGGGTAGTTTTGGGAATATCACAATATCAAGGTATTATTTCAAAACTGGGTAGTGTTGAGAGTTTTCCAAAATTGTTTTCCCCACAAAAATGACACGCTTTCTTCTTATGGTGCTAATATTGCTAGTTATCACTAACAACTCAAATACTCGAGTAAACTGAGGAGGGAGTAATTCGCATTTACTAACCCTTTTCTGCCAAAAGCCCATAATTATTTTTTTCGGTTTACTCCTATTTCATACAGCTTTCCTTACAGAAAAAGTTGTGCAGTTGCCCAAATCACATCTATGAATGGGCATATCATATTAAGAACTCTGGAAACACACTCAGAATATCAACATTTTTAAGTCACAAAGAAAAAAGAGGAGGCCCCACCTTCGTGACTAAAGTATAACATAAATAAGTATAACAAAATAACTGTTCAAACATGGTTGTGGTCAGATAGTCTTACCATACTTCTTTGTCACCAACACATGTACTGGAATTGTTGATTAAGCATAAGAGGTGATCAAGTTCAAATTGATCTAAGCCTTATTTGGGGAACAGTTCAAGGCAGGTCTCGTGATATTCACCAAAGGCAAAATAAATTACAGTGTACTGGCATTTGCCATTGCTACAGCACACAACCATGCTTCAACTTGACTTCCTACATAGAGAAGCTGGGGCCACCATGGTGTGTTACCTGGATTATTCTAGTGATAAAAACACCACCAGATATTACAAAAAGCAAACTTCCCCCCACCCCCACCAATTTTATCAGTAGTTTTTCCAAAAAGGAAACAAATCATATATACATACATATACACACACACAGGGATAGCTCAGGACTACATACAACTTCTAGGATGGCAGCAGTAAGGGTACAACAACACAAGATGTCAAAAGAAGCCACTGTGCTTCTCCAGCCCTTTGCTACCTAATTTGGAGGCCACTGCTACCCAGATGGCATTTGAGAAAGAGAGAGAAGGAGAGAGGGAGAGAGGTGTTTTCTGCCTCTTCTGGAAGCTTTGGGTAAACGAGCTTGCAAGTTCTAGGAACTGCCAAGATTTCTGCCCAGTGGCAGCCGGTGGCCAAAATCTCAGCAGCAAAGGGCATGGAAGCAGAGAGAACCAGACAGGCAGAGACAGACAGACAGACAGACAGACGCAGCGACAGAGATGAATGCCAGTCCCAACTGAGGTGCAGGCTAGATGTATGTCGTCCTTCCACGGATCCTTGCTCCCATTGTGGGGGGTGTGTGTATAGGACTGTGTCACAGGGGCCGACCGCCCTGGTCCTCACGCAGGCGAGACGTCCTGGGACGTTCTGCCTGCATAAGGACCGCAGGGTTGAAGCCTCTGCTTCTCTGCCTTCAGACACATTGATTGAGGGTGAAAATGAACTTGTGAGGTTTAGTGTGGCTGGAGACGAGGGAGAGGAGAGCAAGGGAGAAAAGGAAGAAAGGCAGGGGGTGGGTTAAAAGGGAGAAGTGCAGGAGAAGGTGAGAGGGAGACTTGAGTATAGGCTGTCAGATATTCCAAAGAATGGGAGCAGGAGCCCATGACAAACCATATGAAGCCTCTCAACACCAAAAGCAAGATGACTGTAAGGAAAGGCCCCATGCGCCTGGTCTAAGCCTGAGCTGCTTGACTTCAGAAATTAAAAAAACTGAAGGAGAGATCACTGAACAGGTCTCCAGGTATTCCTGGGGGCTGAATGCTTTGGTATCTCTCTGGCATTACCACATCAGTACTCGGGAATCAACCAAGCTGCAACCCTCTGCAGATTTCCTATCTGAATTTGGAAACCTCTTCAGAAGTGCAAGACATAAAGTACTCAGCTCTTCTGAATACCTGACAGCTAAATGCCAAACCACTGCCCAGCAGGGCTGGGCACTACAAACATGACCAACATTTTCTAGAAGTTACACAGCAAGATGGGTTTGGGGTTTCTCTAACCTTCTTCACAGGGGTGCTACTTCCTGAAGCACTCAGGTCCTATGTCTCCCAAATACCACCATGGATCAGAACACACACAACACTGTACTTTCCCTTTTTTCTCTTCCTGTCACCTCACCCATTAAAAAACCCAGCATTTCCATCCACTCTCTAGCCAGTCACAATGCTCACTCTTAGGAAAACCTGTACTGCTACAACAGGACAACTTACACAGGGAAATATTCCAGTACTTCACAGAAGCCCACAAGTCACCGATTCCCTAGTCCTGACAGTTACCCTCTTGTATCCAAGCACACCCCCCTGGCTCATCACATCTGCTGTATCACATTGCATACCTGTCATGAGTACCTCCTCCTCCTCTGTATTTCCTGCAGTGTTCACAGGCATGCTCAGACACACAAGTATGGTCACTGAGTAGAACAGGCAGGATGGATACCAGTCCAGATGTTTTTGCTCAGTCATCCTCATGCACTCCCAGACACGGCTGACACATACAGAGGTACCTGCACATGCAGACACACTCAAGAGGCACCAGAAAAAACCCTTGGTGACAGGCTCACAGGTAGGCACAAACCCTCCCTCCCCAACATCCTTTCCAGACAGACAGAACCAAACACACAATGTCTCCACTGTCACTGGTATGTATTCTGGTGCTCTGCAGACACACATGCTTCCACCTGAACATGCCTCTGTAACTCTCACACATCTGCACACTTCCCATTGCAGCTGGATGGGCCAATCTCTCAGCTGGCCACAGGGACCCATCCAGCTCTGTGGGCACTGCTATGAGCATTGCTTGGTGGCAAACAAAGACTTAGCCACAGCACACCTTTGATCTTACACTGGCAGGGGAAAAGGTAAAGAAAAAAGGACCCTGTGGACCAGAGAGCTGTTGGCTTTTGTCTCTTACTGAGAGGAAGGATGTTACACTAACAGCCTTCCCAGTGACTCAGGGTCTGGCTGTTTTTCTTTCATCAATTTGGGCACTGTAGCACAGAGCACAAATCAAACTTGATTTCCTCCTTTGATACAGCACAAGAAATAGTAATGAGCAATTTTCTTTGCCTAGAGGAGGGGACAGCAGGCTGTCAGTCAGCTTCATGGCACTCAACAGGCTGTGTTTGCTGATGTGGAAAGGAAGGAAATGCAAGCCTAAGCCTGGGGTTACTTCTGGGATAACAAATTTGGTGTTTGTTGGCTTTTATTCAACTCCTATAACATTGTCTTTCCTGTTATTATTATCATAGATAGTAATAAGTTTTACCACCTTGAAGTTTTCTTCTAAGGAACTTAAGAGTGTTTCATAAACACTACTGAAAATGCTTTCCTAATGTAGGGAATAGCAATCTCCAGTTTACTGGGGAAGCTGAGGCATAGGGATCTATTCAAAGTCTAAGGGATACAACCTGCAGACCCTACTTCCCAGGCCCCATATATTACATCATCTCTTATCTTAATCCCCCCAAGTTGTGCTTGGTTTTAGCACCTGAAGAGAGTTAACACATGGTAGATGTGGTCTCTTCCAAGAAATTAATTTTTTTTAAAGGCAGATTAAAGTGTCCTCCCCTCTCACGTTAGTTACTTAATGAGTGGGCTTAAGAGTGGCCTGAAGTAGAATCACTGAATGTTTCCAGAAAATGTTGAAAAAAATCTTCATTTTGTGGCTAGGAAGTTAGCTGTATCATACATACTAAGAAGCAGAGCTCTGAAAAGCTCTGAAAATGCAGCTTGAAAATAAGACAATTTAAAAGTGAATATTGACAGAAACTGTACCACTCTGAAGTTTTCAAACCCACCAGATTTTAACCTGTCATGTGCCCCCTGCACTTATTCAGTGGAGTGAGTTGCATTTCTATCTGTCTGTGGAGCTGCCTGGGGGGAACCAGGGAGATGTTCCCAAGTTGCAAAAAGCAAGTGGGCCTAATGTGATGCAACTGAACTTACCACTTAACCTATCTCCACCCTGTGGGGTGTTTTAAGTGGGAGCTTCCCGAGGACTCAGAAATGCTGAAGGCAGCCTGGGGGCCTATTTCATGAGTACATGCCTTCTCACTGTTCTTGAATGCACAGCCATGCTAACAAAAATATGCTGAGCTTGACATGCAAATGTACATTTAACCACAGGCATGCAGATGAACATGCCTGCATACAGGAAACTGTCAGATATAAACACCTACTCATAAGCAGATCAAACTTGCACAGCTATATAGCCACATTGGCTCAGAAAACATGTTCATAGACTCAGCTACATACACAACAAACCATGTGTTTCCATCAACAATCCCTCACAACACAAACATGTATTAAATATGCAGGCTCACATACACACTCTCTGTCCCACTCCCATGGATTCATGTCTGTACACTCTCCCATGGATTTGTAGCACATACACAGGCATCCAAACACATTCAAGAGCATTTACTACAACCAATGGGGTACACACACAAAAACCCACCCATGCACACTCACATATATCTTAATGAAGGTTTTGGTCTGGGAAATTCCTTTTCAAGAAACAAAAATAATTGTCAAAAGGAAAAAACCCACAGAGCAGAGGGAACTCCATAAATAGATGCAAGTGCATACCTACATGTACACTGGGGCCAGGCAGTTCAGGGTTTCACCCCAACTACAGCTGTCTCAGCTCTGCATCTCTGGGTATCATTCCCCCCTGAGTGCAAACATCTGGTGAACCTCACAGAGATTTCAGGCTTACATGTTCATGGCCACATATCAAACTGACCTGCTCCAGGTACCTTTATCTTCCCTAACTGACCACAATGACAACTGTTCCTTAGCTCCAACAGCAGCACCTTCCAAGACAGATGATCTTCAGGTTCTAAGGAACTGGGAAGAAACATTTACCTGCATTTGACCAGGCTAAATGTCTCCAATTAATGGAGTTTACTGGTGTTTCAGGGTTTATTTTTTCTTTCTTTTTCAGACCCCAGGTCTCATGGAACAAGACAAGACAGTGTACAGAAACACAAGGCAGGGTTTGCTCAAACCCACAAACAGCAAGAAAGCAACAAGCTTCTGAGGAGAAGGGGAGAATTGTATCTGATAAACTGCCTCACACTGCTTGGGAAGATGACAACTGTCTGTCCAAGATGGGCTGCTACTTCCAAAGCCCACCTGCTACAGATGTAACACCTCAAGTGCTGCTAGCAGGAAGGGAATCCAACAGGACAAACCAACATACAAAACATTCTCTTATTCAATAAGTGTTTTAAGTGCAAAGGGATTTCAGAACATTTCAGAACAAACTTCATCCATAGCTGCTGCTCATTTATCAGTGCATTGAAAGATTGTGCAAGTTTTTAGTAACAAACATTAGAAACTAGTAGCATATGACTTGCCTAGATAAAAAAACCAGAAGATTTAAACATGCCAGGTAACAAAAAAAGTGTGCAGAAATCTGTAAAAACTGTATAGAAGGAACGGATTCTTTAGAGGAAACAGAGGGACCATAATGAAATACTGTTTAAAACCCTAAATAAGGAGTCAGGGCCACTCCTGCTGCCTCCTCAACTAAGACAGGTGGTGGATGTTTGGACAGAGGCACCCTCACTTCTCATAGACTTCTGCAACCAAAAACTGGATTCCAGGCCTTGGCTGACATGAACTTGAATTCAGACAGCAAGTGGCAAAGAGAGGGAGCCTTGTTAGTGGCAATTAAACATATCAGTATGGATAGCCCTGGAGACTGAAGATCTGAACACAGCACGATTAGCAGCATCGTGACCTTCTTGACAACATGCTGAGAGTGAATGAGATTTATCCTGCTTAAATTTAGCATCTGAAGGCTGGATGTCTAGACAAACCTAACAAACCTAGACAGTCTCCAGTCACAGGTTGGGCACCTCTAAAGAGAAATTCATTTCCTGTCTCCCTGTTATTTATATGTACAGGGAGACATCAGTTGGCCTGGGGAGTTGTGCATTTCTCTCCACTAACTCTAAGAGGAAGCCTGGGTGACTGTTGTCCTTTTGGATGACTAAAGTTTAATGAGATGAATGTCAAAGTGTCTTAAACCATGATGTAAAAAGGTCTTAAATTCATGTGAAATTACAGTGAATTTCTTCAAATGGATCCATTAGATTTTCCCTCCAGTACAGGGTTTCTCACTATGGTAGACATTAATTTATTTATCAAAACACAAGGATTTCCCTCCTTTCTGCTAGGAAGACTTGTGTTTGGATTCAAATACAGTTAGGGAAGCCTTCTTAATGTTTACCATAACTCTTCTCCAGTTCCTGGAGTATTCCTCAAATACCATGTTCAGTTTCGCCTCTGTGGATAAGAATTTAACTTACCCACAGTCAGAAGGCTATTGCCATGTTTCCCATTTAGTTTCCTTATGACAAGTGTGGCATAAAAAAAAAAAGCTTTTGTTGCATTCTTTAAAATTAACAACTTCAGCCTGCTGATCATTGTAACTTTACAAAGTTAGCCCAGTTCTAATATGTCTGTAGTAAAAAGGTAATGAAAATTGTTTACAACATTCTGTGGGAAATGTTGCAAACAAGATTCTGTGTCCAAAAAGTAGGACATTTAAGAGATGTAAAATACAAGTTCATTTTCTGTCAGAAACTATTTTCCATTCTCTCAAAAGACAAATATAATAGACTAATATGAAATGAAATATTTAATTTATTTTAAATCAAAATATTACAACATGGATAAATGTCCCTGTTTCAGAATGTAGAAAAAATGAAGTTGAACAGAAATTAAATAGAGCCATGATATGAAAACATTTTGTTTGGAAAGTTCAGAGTAAGGCACTTTGATTTTTTTCAAAAAGTTGCCTACATTTTTCCCTAAACACAGCACTAAGTGAAAACTACACTGGCCTTTTCTGCTTGCAATGGGTTGCCTCTACAGTACACAACAATTCCAAGCTGGAATGTTTATTCAACAGCCACATTGTTTTGTAAATTAGTTATTGATTTGCTCTTCATTAACATATTTACACCAACTTCCTTTCAATCCTTCAATTTTTCCGGCCTCGCTGAACTGGATTTTGCAGGGCCAGTTTTGTCAGTACTCAGACACCCAGTAAGTTCTTTTTATTATTTCTTTTAGGAGCCTGTGTTCCTCCTGCCTGTCCTTTGTCTCTTTGTCCTGTAATTCTATATCCATCCACCTCCAAAAAGAGAGGAAAAAGCTTGCCTGATATGATTTATTCCTTGAACTCCAGCTGCTCATTTCAGTCTCCATGGCTCATTCAGTCCTTCACCTGTCTGCTGAGATGGGCACCAGTGGGGCCAATCAGTGTCAATTCTGCTAGTGGAATTTGTGAGTTGGAACAAACTGGGTTGAAAATCCAAAAAAATAGGTTGAAACTCTGGTCTTTTTCTTTTTGTTGGGCTTTCTGTTTTGTTTTTATTTCATCTACTTTTTTTTTTTTTTTTTTTTTTTCAGAGTAGCAACTGGATATTAGGAGCAGGGTGCTCTAAACAGAGGTGATTTGGTCCTTACTGCTTTTGGAGGGAGCCTAGGTGAGGAGGCACAGGGAGGATTCATGGTTTGGTTCCTGCAGTTCCACCTCGAAAGAACTGACCTTTAGATCTCTGTGGGATGGAGTATTGAACTGCCATGGGAAGCAAAGCATAACACTGGGGAGACCAAAGTGCTGGCCTGGGACTATTCTAGCAGCTTCCCATGGCACAAATAGCTTTTTCACTTACACTCCACGTTTCCCATCACTTTTCCTGCTATACAGTTTAATTCATGCCAGGCAGATTATGAAGGGAAGAAAATGACGCAACAGCCAAAAAAGTCCTTTAAGTCGTTCCAAAAATTAAAACAGAATGAAAAAAGAAAACAAAACAAACAAACAAAAAAAAAAAAAGAAAGAGCATAAAAATCAAACAAAAAAGCTCTGAAAACAAACTCAAGAGAAAGGAGGAAGGGTGAGGCGGGGGGGGGATGTGGGGAAAAAGAACCCGGGAAAGACAAATGAATGTTAGAGCAGGCACGATCATGGACAGACGCCAGCTACTTACGTTCACCTCGGTGATTGCTATATCAACAATGCTACCCACAACAATCAAGGCGTCAAATGTATTCCATGCATCACAGAAATAGTGCTGCATGTGGCAGAGAAGCCAAGGAGAGATAGAGAGAGAGAGAGAGAAAGGTAGGAAGGAAGGAAGAGAAAGAATGAGAGGGAGAGAGAGAAGTGAAAGAGAGAGGGAAAGGGAGAAAAGAGGGAAAAAAAAGTAAAAAGTAAAATAAAATAAAAAAAACAAAACAAAATGAAATGAAACAAAAGCATGAAAGAGGGAGAGAAGAGGAAAAAAAATAAGAAAAGAAAGAGGTTACGTGGGCATATTAAATAGTCTCTTACCACTCTACAGTATTGGTTGCTCAAACCTCTGTAACGTTTCACAAGATGGAGGGTATCAACAAAAGCCTGGTTAGTCAAAGTTACACTAAAGCATGTCTACCTTTTGGAGGGAAAAAAAGCACACACACCCCAAACTCTGTGCACTTTCACCAGTCACAGCCTTGGGGCAAGCTATGACAAGTGAAAAAGAAGGAGGTATTTTCCCCCCCTCCTTTTTTTTATTTTTCCCTGGGAGAAGGAGAAGGACGACGGCAAGTTCAATAAAAGCATGACTAGAGGGAAAAAAAAAACCAACAGAAAAAAAAAGAGAGAGAAAGAAAGTGAGAAAGAGAGAGGAACAGCAGAGGAGGAGGAGGTGGTGGTATCCTGGGGAGGGTAGAGTAATACTCACATTAGTTTCACTGAGAATGACGTCTATAATGCTGCCAATTACGATGAGGAAGTCAAAAACATTCCAAGGATCACTAAAGTAACCCTACATAAGGAAGGGGCAGGCAGGATGGGGATTAAAAAGGAATGTTAGACAGACAAAAACAGTTCAAAATTATCATTAGAATTACTGCCCTGATACTTCAAGGGTGTTTCCTCTTAAGACTACTTGTTGCATCTCAAGCTGTAGCTCAGTCCTGTCATCCCTGACTTGTGTGAGCATCCACTATCCAGCTAAGGAAATCCCAGGGCAGCCACCTTTCCCCTCCAGCGCGAGGATGAGGATGAGGGGCGAAGGGAAACCACACAGAGCGCTTCCAGCACGGCTGCTCACAGGAGTCAGGCTTGTAGGACCAGCTCCTCCAGACGTCTCCAGTTACTACACAGCACACTTCCCTGTTTGGCTTAGATTTGGCTGGGGGAAGAGTACAGGAGTGGTGTCATATGGTTCTCCCAAAAAGCAGTTCCCCTTCTGCCAGTGTGAATCCGATCTGCACTGCAGATAAACCGCTCGGTGCTGGCACTGGGAAGGGCCGCCTGCCACGTCATGGTGTGGCAGAGGGCACAGTTGAGCTGGGGGGTGTTCCACTGAAACCCCACTGGTTGTCACCATTACCTTTACTCAGCCACAATGAGTATTACAACAGCGATTAGACTAACAGTTTCGATTACTTTAGCTTTAGCTGCTCTCTTAACATGGCAGAGCAGTTCTGTCACTCAGAAAGCATGTCTGCACCACAAAGTGAAGGTATGAATGTAGCATGTGCTGGTGCCTACCACCAGGAAGGGGTAAAGCTGGCTTTAGCATGTGCTCAGAGTGAGACCTGTTGCTCACTCATGCTGAAGATACTGCCACAGCATCACTGCAACATCAGCTGTCTAGGACAAGCCATGGCAGATCCACTTGCACGTGCTAAACTCATATCTCACCTTGCAGTGTGGAGTTACTTTGGAGCTATCTCAAACATCTCATTGCCTTAAGCAGGGCTCAAGAGATGCTAATCAGCACTGCTTGCTGTCCCCATCCTTCATGAGTTTGGGCCATAAGGATACAGGACCCTTTTGCAAAAAGTCCTGTTTAGCCCAGGAGGTGAGTTTCTGTACCTAAACTTCCCATACAAGTTAGCGTCCTGAGTAAAGAAAACTTATCTCGGCTCACTGAACACCTGTGCCTACCTTCTCCCCTTGTTCTGCAGTCCTAAAATGAGGCAAACATATCAAATCTTCCATACTCCTTCTCTGTGTTTGGTTTTGTGAGCATGGGCTAATCTGACCTCCCTGTTTCCCAGCTGCAGCATGTTTCCAGAGAGACTGAACCCAAGTTGCACTGCAACTGCTATTCTTAGCCAGAGAGTCAGGTCATGGGTAAAATGTGAGTCTATGTTCCCAGGCAGCATTGCAGAAAGCAAAAAAGAGAAGAAGAAAAAAATAAAATTAAAAAATATCCTAGCACTGGCATTGCATGAGCCAGGCTTGGGAACCTGAAATTACTGTGGGTTCAACCATCACATGGAGTAGGCACTGGCAAAAACTGTCTGTTTAAATGCTGAAATGCTGCCTCCAGCATGTCTTGAGCCCCACATGTTTGGGGTAGGAAAAATAAATTTAAAAAAAAAAAAAAAAGAAGCAGAGAAAGCCACTGCCCAGCTGGTATAGTGGACATTGAAATCTTCTCCTCAAGACCAGGAAAAAACCTAAACACTTTATTCTGCAGCCTGAAATAGGCATCTCTTAGCAGATCTATACTGGGAAGAGTAATCATCCCATGGCTACACATTACTACACAATTAGCTACAACAGGGAGGAAGGAAACAGGAGCAAAAGCAAATTTAGAGAGTATTATTATTCAGCGTCCAGCCTAGAAAATACACAACAAATATTAGAATGAATTGTGATGTCCAGCATCGTTAGCAACCAGGTGGACCTGGAATAAAACTGTAATTAGACTTCACCAAGAGGAAGGAGAGGGAGAGAACAGCAGATTAAATTGTAAAGGCAATTTTTTAAACAAATAAAGGACAGACACAGATCATACAGAGTTGCAAAAAGCGCCTTTGCAGCCTGATGCGACCTTGGCAGAGAGAACAGTGGCAGGATCAAATAGAACAGAGTAGAAGACAACAGACCCAATCCTCCTGTCCCTGTTCATGTGTGCAGTCTTGCTGAAGGCAATGGCAGTGCTCACATGCTAAGTGAATACATATATTCAGTAGCTTGGCTATCTTCCATTTCATTCTCGAATTGCACAGTGTAGGAACT
>NW_009952873.1:2827583-2845775 GCF_000747805.2 Chaetura pelagica | reverse complement strand
GGAACCCGAACAACTTCAGAAAAAACAGTTTGCTTTTGGGCAGCTGCAAGGGTGAAGATCCAAAACATGTTCTTCAGGTTTTGCCCATGAAAATGATGAGTACCCGTTTTTATATCTGTGGTGATGGATAGGTGTTTGTGTTTACTATGCTGATATCATATTTTAAAGAAAGTTTTTGGGGTAACCAGATTCAAAATTTCACAATTTATTTGTGCTGAGTAACTCCAGGCATAGAGCCCAGTAGCCATTGCTGCTGGTAAAACAGTATTTGCTGTTGGTGTGAAATCAACAGGTGACAAGCAGCATCAAATCCTGTCCTCAGATGACCACTGAAGGCAGTGAATTAAATTTTGCTCCTAGTTGCAGTAATGTACTCTCAGTGGAAACAATGACACTGCACTGACACAGCTGGCACATCTCAGGAGAGACTCAGGGCTGGAAAAAAAAGCTCCCTTTTTCATTGCTATCATAAATAGCTGCTCTAACCTTTGTGACACCACAGCATAGATGGAGTCACTCTGCTAACTTTTGTGGAGTTGCTCTGGATTTACACTGTGAGCTCTTTGTCCCAGAATGCTCTTGCTGAGTCTCATCAACCAGCTCCTTGCTTGAAAGTCACGGGCTGGTTTGGTCTAGGATCACAGAAAGAGCATTGCTGTGGTATGTCATTGTGTGGCTGTAAGGTGGACTCAGAGAACACTTCCTCTTGTAACTCTTAGCTGCATGGTAGAGAGGAACCATGGATAGGAATGCAGTTTTACTCAACCCCACATCCAATATGCCAGTGTCAAAGTAAGGAAACACATTAATTAAAAAACCTTCTTTTCCTCCTCACCTCCTTCCTCTGTGTTTCAAAGAGAAGGGTGAAAAATAGGAAGAAATTTAAACAGTAAGAGAGCTCAAAGAAAACAGAGAACAGAAACATTTAATTTGTGTGCAAGGTAATGGAATCCTTCCTTAAAAAGCCACTCTCCTTAGAGCCATGAATGGCTCTAAGTAGCCATGTGGCTACTTAGCTTTGGATCAGACCTCATAAGGTTGTCAGGAGTTACAAGTATATGCCAAGGGTGGACTACCCCCCCTTTGGGGCTTGTCTCTTGTGACCTCAAAGTACCTCTTCAAGCCACATTCCTCACTGGAGTGTACCAGGGTTGCTAATGAAAGACAAGCTGAATGAAGGAAGTGCTTTCACTCTAATAAAGAGGTTGCATTTCCAAACTATTTTTCCCACCAGAAAGTTCTGTATAGTTTTCCCAAGGGGGGGGGGAGGTCTGACTGGAAATGAATTGATGGCACTGTTTGTTTTTGCAGTACAGGAATTTAGAGTGTAATACCATATTTTACCCTTAAAGGGAGAAGCTTGACCTTGATTTAGCTGTATAATTACACGTCATATAATGATAGCCTCAGGGGCTTTCTGGGGAGTGGTAGTCCCCATCCCTCTCTTATGGGATATCTTTGGAGATCCTTGAAGCTTTTGGGGAGAAAGGAGGACAGAAAAAGACCAGGAGGATTGGACTGAATATTCAGGAAGCATGAAACAGCCCCACCATTAGATCCCATTTTCCCCCCATTTTTTTATTTCCCCAAAGGTAGCAAAGAATAACATATCATCACATGATCAACAAGTTAATGAAAAGCTGAGCATAAATATGCAGTAGCTGACTGGAATGGAATCTCATTTGTGTGAGGCAAGCAGACATTATAGCATTTCAGAATGAGTATGCCAATCATTTTTAGGTTTCCTAGTCACTGAGACTAGCTAACAAAGAAGTTGGGATTTGTTTTGCTACTCATAGAGCCACTGAAATCTCTGGAGACCAATGTTTTTACTTCTTGTGAAGATGAGATCCTAACTGCAGTATGAAGCCTCCTTAACAGCAGGGAAAATTGCTCATTGGAGCCTATCCAAAGGTCTGAGCTCAAAAGTCACCTGGGGCCCATAATAAATATGTCTGGTGGCCACAGATGCATGCATCTGTGCACAGGAATCCTCAGGGGAAAAGTGCTGTTGAGTCATGGTACCAGCTGGGCTTTGAGCATCCAGCCTGGTGGGAGCTGCAGGGTCACTAGTGTGTCAATTGATGTTATCTGCTTTGTCCCAGGTTTTAATTTCCATCTCTTACCAGGTGGCTGGTGAAATGTAACAAACCTCTCTGAGGGAAAACTCTCTAAAGATGAAGAGCACAGCAAGAATCAAGGCTATTCATTGGGTGAGATCTGAATATAGGTCAGATGGTCCCCAGTGGAGGACGGTGCTGCAATGTCACAGGAAAAAAGGGAAACACATGCATGTGTGCATGTATGCTTGCATGAATACAGAAATGAACCATTAAGGAGGAGAAACTAAGACATATAGATAGCTACACAGCCTAAAAGAAAAGCAAACTATAGGAGAACCTTGCTATCACTCATCTGAAATAAATCTGCATGTTAAAACAACAAAGGAAGAATCAATCTTAATCAGATGGAAAGAATATATAGGAATGAAAGGGGTTGATACCCTGATATTCAGTGTGATCTCTTAGCAAAAACTGATAGTAAAGGGCACCAAAGCAGACTTTACTGGGGATTTGCAAAATTAGATGAACTGCTAGTTTCACTGATGGCTGCTTAGTATGTGAATCCATTTCTGAAAATGCTGCAGGCTATTTGGAGTCAGTTCTCAGACTTAATTAAGAGAGTGTTTCCCTGAAAGTACTTTTGCAGAAGGGATGGTTTCATAGGAAAACAGTACAGAACCAAATTATGTTCACACTGCACTGTGACTCTTGGCATACCTTCTCACAGCAGATTTGAGTGATTTTAATGTATCCTGAACAATCTTACAAAGGTAAATAGCTCCTGACACCAAATGGAGATTTATGTCAGATGCAAATTCTGTTATGCTAAGATACCATTTAGCCATAACAGCAATCAGGGAAATTAGCAGAACCTAATAGAGAAGGAATAAAGTGGAGGATGCAGCTGCTTGGAGCTCCTGACAGGCTGCAGGAAAATAGCACCTATTTGCATGCTATCTATCAGCTCTCAGCCATTGATGGATTAATTCTGAGACAGACTCCCTGAAGTTCACCTACCAGTTTCTGTAATGAGTCACTGCTGCAGGGAATTGCACAAGGCTCCCCTATACTCCATCATATCTTTCGTCAAACAGGCACTGAGGAAAGGAGCTTTTCAGCTCCCCTGACTGCTCCAAAGGTCTGGTCAGCTCTGAAGAATCCTCCTGCCTCTCTCTGCTTATTCCATAAGAAAAATAGTCCAACTTGTAGACCAAGGTTGGTGCTTAATAATGTCAAGGTTTTCCTTCATCCTCTCTCACTTTGTTGCATGCTGTCTGTTACAATGAGAATGTTGGTCAAAGCAGATAGGTGCCCCTTGGGGTCTGAGGGCCTGTCTGGACATACTGGACACTCTGCTAGACAGAAAAAAAAAGTAGCTGAAGCACTTGAATGGCTCTGTGATCTGGGAAAAGACCCCAAGTATTTATTTCTAGGTCACTGGTAAAAAACTGGGTTAGCTTTAAAAATGACCACCTTCTGCTTATTGTTTGAGAGTCTGTAGGTCCTAAAATCACAGGACCATCACAGGAAAAAAAAACACCAAAAAACCCTGCTGCCTCAATCAAGGTCCCCAAGCCATCATTTGACAAATATAAACATTTATGGAGGCTGGAACTATATAATCTCTTGTGTCACAACAGAGTTTTTTTAACACTCTCCACACCTACTGATAATTGACAAAGCTAGGGAGACATGCTTAGAAAAGTCTTTGGTATAATAATATCTGTCCTGTGAACCGGGAATTCCCATTTCCAGATCTTGCAACCCAGTTCATTCCATCAGAACCGCATTTTCTAGATGCTTCCATAACCCCACCCATGCCCACCTACATGGTAGTATGGTTATCTTACATCTTCCTGTACTTCATTTACTGCAAAGTGGCTAGTAGCAGACAAGCCCTCAGCCCTGTGGAAGGCTTGAAGTGCAATGTTATGGATCCAGATCCTTCAAAGACTGAGAAAGAAGCATGGCAAAGGCAATGTGCAAGCAGTTATTATGGAAGTATCTCCTCTTAGAGGTGGAAAAGATTGTATTTCAAGGCAACATGCTGAGAAGGCCTGAGGAAATGATAACAGCAAAGCATGCTGAAACTGGGTAACTCAACTAGCTGACCCTGATATCATTTTAGGCCTGGATTACTCTTAGCTGCCTTTGAACGGAGGGTAACGCCTCAGAACAGTGATGTCTGAGACCCTCTTGATATAAATGCATGAAAGTGGAGGCAAAATAACAGAAAGCTCTTTTATAAATTCTGCTGTCCACCTAGAAAAATATGATAAACATTCTTGATTTTCCTACAGGTGATTTGTGGCTTGGTGATACCCTGTGAGAAGTTGGGCCCTCTTCCTCATGAACATAACTACATTGCAATCGTTTAACAATTACTGCCCTGCAGTCAGAAACCAGACTTCTCAGCAAACAGAAACAAAATCAACACCAGTCTTACTGGAAAGACTGAAAAGCAAATATGATGGTTTGCTATATCTGAACAGATCCTTCATCAAAAAATGCGTTCCAGGAGAATTTTGCTTCAAATTCCATTAGAGAGAAGCAGTAAATTCTCAAAGACTTTGCAAGGTTTAGAAAAAGCAGGTCTTGGTGGAGGCCAACAAGTAACTCTTGAAGACAATTAATCAAATCAGCACCATGAAACAGGCATATGAAAAGAGCAAAAGGATGGGTTTGCTATTTAAGATAGTCTGTCTTCTAAAGTTGGCCTGACATCCCAGCCTGGGGAAGAATGATTCAAAAGAAGTAAAACTCAACCTGTAAAAACAGAAGTGGCACATCTTTCAGAGTGAAGAGCCACTTACTGTTGTGGGAAGATGAAACAGTGCAAGTAATGGGTGATGAAGCATCCTAAATACAGGGCTGTACTGGGAATAGCTTGTCTGTATGAACCATTGGAAAAGTCTAAGGACTGCTCTGGTTGTTATGTGGGCGGTGGATACTAACTGGAAGAAAGGCACAATCTTCTAGAAATAGGCAGGTAGGAAGGACCAATCAGTTTTGATTAGTTTATTATTTTCTAATTTATCTCCATTATCAGAAAAGGCTTCATTTTTTAATAGAGTAGTTAATAAAATAATGCTTAGTTTCATGTAATCCAACAATCATAACTTTCCAAAAGAGGATGGTTACTCTCATATTACTGTTGGGGAAGCAAAAATGTAGAAAACTAAAGTTTCCAAGGCCCTACCAAAGCCAAATGCATGGTAGAGAAGAGAAATCAACTCTTTTAGACCTCAGCTAGGTGACCGTTTGGCAGTGGAAATGTTATTTCCTAACACGATGAACTGTTCTTAACAGGGCCTATATTACAGTGTGTTATCTGATACAATTCTTACATGAAGAGAAGATTCATATCTGTTGGAACTTTTGACCCTTTGAAACAACCTCATACGAAGTGACAGAGGGTTTTTTCTTCTGAGAGTGACAGCACATCAGCTTTCCCTGGAACTGTTCCCTTCACATGCTGCTGCTGACGCTGTTGATGCTGTTGTGAATGAGACCCCAGTTCACCATCCCACTGGGCTTTTAACACTGTGTGAATAATTTTCTGTATTAAATAATTAAGTGTAATAGCTAATACAGTACTTCCCACACTGTTGCATTGTGCAGCCATATAATTATTTTTGATAATTTTTAATGACATTAAAACCCCCAAGTGCCAGACTGAAAATAAATCTGTCACAATGTTGCAGCAATATGCAAATTCTCTGGGTATGTTTGCTGTGAAGGAAAAGGTCCCCTCTCATTGAAGCTCTTCTACAGCTTCTTTAACAGTTTTTCCTGCCTACTGAATTGATCCTTCAGAAAACTGGAGGATTGCTTACCTCCCTATTAAAAATGTCACATTTTCTATATAGTAATTACAGGATCTATTTTTGTGCAGGAAATTTCTGGCCTTGTCCTCTAGGAAAGAGAACATCCAGCATTTTAAATAAATAAATAAATAAATAAATAAATAAATAAATAAATAAATATATAACAGGGGAAGCAGCAGAACAAACAGCCATTTATTTCCCACCAACTTCTTCCATCACAACATGAAAGGACAAGTTTTTTTGCATGAAGAGGGAAGGTTGTTCTGTATATTAATTTCATTCTTGGCCTCTTTTCTGGATGCACCAACAAAGAAACCAGTGAAGATTCACTCTGTTAATGCCTTTCGACACATAAATTTTCCATGAGGAAAGGGGAGACAAATGTACTTTGTACAGGATGTCAACTGGTGTTCAGAAGGAAGACATGGATTTTTCCTGACCCAGATTCCTCTAGAGGTATGGGCAAGGATGTACTGTGAAATTCCATTTCTCATCATCCATTTAGTAGCTTCTGTTACATTCACCTACCAAATGTTTTTCACACTGCATGACTTGTTTAGGTGGAGTCACGCCTATGCCATCTCAAAATATAAGCATATGCACAATAGAAAAACTTTAGTCTGACACCACTTTCTTTTCCTTCAATGTGTTGGGAATGGCCAGACTTCCCCTCCTACACATGCTCAGGAACTGGTGAGGAATTCAGTGAAATCTAGAAGTATCAAAGAGGATTCCCTGTACTTCTACACGACAGAGAAGGCAGTTCTTTCCTTGCTGACTCCTCATTTGTGGAAATTATTGCTACATCAACCTAATCCCTAATGTTCTATTACAAATTTACTTTTTCTGTACTAACTGAAGGATTGGTGGTTTGAGGCTCTACAGTTACATCAGGTATACTGTTTAACTCGATGGGCAATACTCTAAACCACCAGGATGTGGTCTGCTCTTTCATTGTCACTTCCTTGTAATGTGTTGGCAGCACAGATTCCTGAGTAGCTTTGATTTAAGGCCTGGAATACCAAAAGCAGCTGCTTTGGCCCTTTGCTGGTGGGATGCCCTTCCATATTCTGCAGGAAAGCCTCAGCGTGGGGCTGATGTGAGAGTGCTGTGGCAAAGACTGTGCTGCAAGATGCCCAGTTTCTTTCTTAGCCTCTCTTTTCTCTGCTTTCTCCTGGAGATATGGGCAGATATTCAATCAAACAAGCAGCATCCAGGAGTAAGTCTACCTGATGACCCTTTGTTCCAACCCCCTAACAAGTGTAAAGGGTTGGGATGACCTGATCATCTATGTCCTGAATAATTATCCCAAGTATTTATTCACATCAAAGTCACCTAAACGTGCTGCTCTGACATTGAGTACTTTTAGTATTTACTTTTGTAGAAAAGGCTTAGAAAAGAGGCTCATTCTTCCTCCAAGACCTGTGGACATGAAAGACCATAGGGTCAAATCTACACATGATATGCATGCTATTTAAAATGCATGAAACTCCTGGCAGACAGGTAATCACAGTGGAGAAAAAGCAGAGGAGCGATTAATGAGGGGTTAAGATTTTTTCCCTTTTCCAGTGTGTTTCCAAAACCTTTGAGCCTGATTCAGCAATTTCTTGAGAGTGTTGGTCTGGCTGCACACACACACAGTACAATGTCTGGTTATGCACTACAGAGATGTTAGGGATTTCTGGTCATATGGCTGCTTGGCTTATTGGAGCAGCTGCAGTTAATTCCATCTGGGCTACTGAAGATCCAGAGGAATCATAGAATCATAGAATCATAGAGGTTGGAAGGGACCACGAAAAATCATCTACTCCAACACCCCTGCCAGAGCAGGGTCACCTAGAGTACATCACACAGGAACATGTCCAGGCGGTTTTTTAATGTCTCCAGTGAAGGAGACTCCACAACCTCCCTGGGCAGCCTGTTCCAGTGCTCTGTCACTCTCACAGTAAAAAAAATTTTTTGGATATTCACCTTGAACCTCCTATGCTCCAATTTGCACCCATTACCCCTTGTCCTATCACTGGTCATCACTGAGAAAAGCCTAACTCCATCTCCCTGACACTCACCCCTTACATATTTGTAAACATTGATGAGGTCACCCCTCAGTCTCCTCTTCTCCAAGCTAAAGAAACCCAGCTCCCTTAGCCTTTCCTCATAAGGCAGATGTTCCACTCCCTTCATCATCTTAGTAGCTCTGCGCTGGACTCTTTCAAGCAGTTCCCTGTCCTTCTTGAACTGAGGGGCCCAGAACTGGACACAATACTCCAGATGTGGCCTCACCAATGCAGAATAGAGGGGGAGGAGAACCTCTCTTGACCTACTAACCACACCCTTTCTAATGCACCCCAGGATGCCATTGGCCTTCCTAGCCACAAGGGCACACTGCTGGCTCATGGTCATCCTCCTGTCTACCAGGACCCCCAGGTCTCTTTCACCTACACTGCTCTCCACCAGGTCAGCCCCCAACCTGTACTGGTACGTGGTGTTTCTCTTCCCCAAATGCAAAACTCTACACTTGCCCTTGTTGAACTTCATCAGGAATGTTCAATATGTTCAGACTTCACCCAAGGAAGAAAACTGGGATGAAAAAATAAAGTATTTCTAAGGGAATGAGCTGATGCATTTTGGACCCAAATGCACCCAACTTTTATTGCAAATTACTCTGATGAGATGGTGCACAGGGAGGGTCTGTGGCTGAGATACTGATGAACATGGAGACCTGGGATGTCTGCCAGGGAGCTTCAATAAAATGTAGAAGCATGAAAAAGATGGTCAGCAGCTTAAAAGCTGTGGGGTTTAATTAATTTTTAAATTTTCTAAAAATCCCTTTCCATGTTTACTTTTCTTTCAGCTCTGTATCTGCTTTTGTTTTCCTTGCGTCATTTTTTGTCCAATATTTTTTTCTGCATTTTATTAATACTTTGCTTTTTCAGGGTCTTGTGCTTAATGCTTTTTCCTTTCTGCCTTTAAGGATATTCTGTCTATTCCCACACTCCATTATCTCTAGCTTTTATTCCCCTCCAGGTCTCTTTGGCTTTTTTTTGTTTGCTTTGTTTTTGTTTGGTTGGTTGTTTTTGTTTGTTTGTTTTTGTTTTTTTTTCTCCTGAGACATGACCCTTCCTGTTTGTTTAGTTTCTTTCTTTCTTTGGCTCACACACACTCTTACCTGACTATGCCTAGTACTCTCCATTCTCAATATTTCTTACCCTAACATCAAGTATCTTCCTTTTTGTTGAATGAAGTGTATTTTTGCCACCCCCAGATCCTGAAGCATGTTAGCTTTCTCACCCCTTCTTTTACCTTTTAAACACTTGTTCCAACCAAAGGCAGGGTGATGGTTGGAAACTGTCCTTCCTATTGCACTGGGCAGATGATTCAGTCAGCAAATATTCCATGTCTAGATGCTGCCCCTCCAAAACAGAAAGGGTAAGACTGAAGCTGAAGAGAGGAAACAATTAGATGACTACTTAGGTTAAGAACCTGCCAAAACCAGCTGAGAAATTCTGCAAAGAGCCTTTTGACTGCCACAGCTGTGTGGTTAAACTCCATGAGAGGGAAGCAGCTATCTGCACCATGGGTTCACATATACATTTACACAACTAAACTACTTATTTTTACCACCATAATTCCTCCCAGACCATGTTTTTTAACTATATAGGATTCCTGTGTCTGTTGGATGGATCTGAAGCATTTTTCAGAGCTGAGCAAAAGACCACTCTATTGTAACTAGGTTTTCTTGACATTTTTGTTTCAATGTAGAATGTCTTGTCTTTCTCCATATAAACCAGAGAGATAAAACACTGTGATGGATGATGCCAGGGTAGTATCCTAACCTATATGAGTATTTCTAGAGGTACTGGAATGAGAAAGTATACAAACCATTAGATGTCCAAAATTAGCCAGCCTTGTTTCTGTAGTGCAAGAGGATAGATTGGATATGAATTCCAGTTGTTTGTGAAAATGCTGAACCCTGACTAAGGGATGACAGATTATAGTTATGGTGGGAAAGAAGAATGTAAGTAGTATGAAGCAGCTTGTGTGACTTTAGGAAAGCCTGCTCAAAGATCTGTTTAAAGGCACAGATATATGAGAAACTGTGTAGTAATAAGGGAAGAAAAACAGATGAGTCATTTTTGCAGGTTTGAGAAGAGATATCAGTGCATCAAATGCATGATAATGCAGATTGAGAGAAGTTTAAAGAGCAATAAAGATGGGCAAATGCATCAGGGGAGAAAGAAATACTGAGGACATGTAGATCCATCAGGAAATGGAGACTAACCATGGGTGACAGTCATAGCTTCTACTGCTTAGAGGGTCAAAGCTCTTCCTGGGATCATGTGGGATTCTAGGCCTTGTGCTGAATGTGAAGGTTGTTTGAAACAGCATGCAGAAATCTGAACTCTGCTACATGAAAATGACATTAAAGAATGGCAAGAATTCACAGTAAAGCAGCAGTGATAAATGGGGGACTGAACTAAATATCTGAGGCAGGACAGATGGCGTTGTTACAGGGTGCTTTAAAAGTAACATCTATAAACACCCAGGGAAGAAAGGTGCTGACAGTGTCTTGTAAACAAAATAAACTTGTGATCTGTAGTCTTTCTGATAGTCGTAATTCCGCAGAGGAACCCCCTAACATTTCCTTTCCACACAGTCCTGGATTTGACAAAATATATAAACATCTTTTATATTTTTATATATTACATTTTTATATTAACACACTTCACTTTATGCATGGGAGTAGCTCCACTGACATGTCTTCCCTAGTTTGAGATGAGAGGGAGAGCAGTTGAAAATTCATAGCTCTTGGATTACTAGTCCTGCTGTAGGTAATAAAGGGATAGATGAAATGTTTCCTGGGAGAAAAAGTAGATGTGATTCATCAGTAAAACAGCCCATTCCAGGGAGATGGAAAGATCTGAAATTCCTGGAGGAATATCAATCCCCATATTAGCATGTACGTTGACAGATGGCACAGCTTCATTTGAATAGGAATTTGAAGTTGTTGTCTTTTATTTGAGAAGATTAAGCCTAGGCGGGTTTTTTTTAGAGCAGCTGGTCCTTCATGGACTGGTGCTTCTGGGGATTTCTTCCTTATGAATCCAGGGCAGTAGTGACTGTGAGCACCTCAAACAGCATAGCAGCTCGCATTGCCTTTGGTAGTTTTCTCTGGAAAAAGCACGAAGCAGCAGCAGTTTGCTCCATGCAGGAACTGGAAAATAGCTCACCACGCTGGCTGGAGAATTTATAAAATTAGAAAAACAAAGCAGCACAAGGCCTTGGCTCAACAGCATTACTTTTAGACTGTTTGTCTCTTTTGAAGTAACTAGTCTTGAATCAGTTTATGAGTGTCAGCCAAGACAAACACTCAGGTCCATTTGGGAGCTTTGCTTCAGAGCAGAACATTAATACTCTGTAAGGAGATGCAGTGCATGTAAGTGGATGTTTTCTTTATCAGCAGCCCTAATAATCCCAAATCACTCTTGCTCATTGTTAGCACACCCTCCTGTCAAGACTGCATCAGACACAGACGAGCTGTCTTACATACTGCTTATATTTATCCTGCAAAAAACCTGGGAGAACTGATTGTCTCCTTGTGCTTCAGAGAAACATGGGGGCTCTTAGAGTCTGGTCTTGTCCCTTGTCCCCAGCCTGTTGTATGCTGTCTATCCCAGCAGCAGCTGCTCCAGCTAATGCACCTCTCTATAGCCTCCTTGGAGACTAAACAAACCAAAGCTCTGTTCCCAGAAGATGGCCAATAAAAACAAGAGGTATCAAAGGGACTTACTGACTAGAGCAAACTATCTCAACAGTAAGAGTATCTTTAGTTAGGAAAGCCCTTGTCTTTCTACCCCTTTCACATACTTTCTCTAAGTGTTACAAGATGAGCCCTGGTTCAGATTTGGCTCCTTATTCCTACAGTTGGTCTTTCAATAAGTGAATCTGTGCTCTTACTACTATAACTGGTAGTAAGGCTGGATTATCCATGGGGATTGTTTTTTACAGTCAGGCCCACATGTGACCCTACCTAATGTCCATGCAACTGACTACATTTGCTTGTTTCCACCTTTACTATCTAGAGTGACAATAAGAAGGATATCTCCTCACAGACTGGGAGTGAAGAAATAAAAACTGGATACAGTAAAAAATCTATTCAGTCAGAGATTGCCACCCTTTTTGTTGTCGTGCGTGTAATAACACAGGTGTCCTGGTCTGGCAACAGGTTGCTCTGTGGTGCACGATATGATTTAATACGATAGCGATTGCCACATCACTGCCTGCAGCAGGAGCTCCGCATATTAAGGCTCCCCCCAAAGCTGTGCTGCAAGGGCACTTCCCTGTGGTGACTTCTGTAAGAAGCTAAGGCAACAGCAGCTCTGAGCACCTCAGAGATCTGTCCCAGTTCCCTTAGCAATTCCCTCTGGTAAAAGTATGAATAAACACCGGCTTGTTCTGCCTTGCACAGATGGAGAAAACGTCGATTTTCTGCTGCTGCTGCAGGCCATTCATTCCAAGGTGCCTTTAGGAAGTGGCTGCACAAGGGAGAGCTCTGGGGGGGCTGCTTCAGAGTTAGAAGTCAGTTGCTGTGCTGCTTGCTGCAGCTGAGGGTTAACTGCAGCAACCACTGGGTCAAGCACCACAAATTTGGAGAGAACAGCATGAATGTTGCCAGCTTCAGTTCTGTGCTGCCACATTCTTCAGGGACTTGTTCCAAAGGCAAGGACACACCACCTTCAGCTACACAATTTTCCTGTTTTCTTGTTGTCAGTCATAAAGCTTGCAGTTCCCTCATTTTAGGGTATTCTTCAGATAGAAGAGAGTGATGTTTGGGCCCAAATTCAAAATTAATCAAAGCAGCTTAAACAAAGGTCAGTTTGTGTTTTATTGCTCTGGAAATAGTGGCCAAATCTGTTCTCACAGAGATCTCACGAGTATTTAAGCATGCCATTTCACATGTAGGGAACCCTAGCATAACTTAGCATCTCACTTCTTTGTCTCGGTAACTGGACTGGTTAGAGGGGAGAGGATGATGGCTGTGCTATAGTGATGTTCATCCAGGGGACAATTAAATCTTTTTGGATTTTTTCAGCTGGTGTTCCTGGGGACAACCTCCATCTGCAAATATACAATTTGCATTGCATGATGGGGGGATACAAGGTCTGGCCAAGCAGAGAGCTGAGGTAACAACTTTCTCCACGCTGAGGGACTCCCACATCAGAAGGTATTCCAGACAAGCTTCAGTCCTAACGTGCAACCTAAAGAAAAGCAGATTGTGCTCCCCAATATCTGTCCACACCAGACCAAATGGCCATCTGGGAGAGGGGGTTTTCTTCTTTGAAGGGAACATTGGGTCTATAAGAAGCAGACAATCTTGTACTGAACAGACAATGGCAAGTTACACAAGGAATTTTGATGTTTCCAAAGTTGAGCCACTGAACTTGTACTAAACAGAATCGAGTGCAATTCACTGCTAGAGGCAAGTTTTTTTGCTGTATTTGTTTTTTTCACAAGTTCATTCCTCGTTTTATTCCCTGTAAATCCTATGGTTCCATTAAAAAAAACCAACAAAACACAACAAAACAAACTTATTTTCCTGAAGGTATTTGATTAAAATAGAAGTTTAAGAGTTAGTACTATTTCTAGCATACCTGACAGACTGGGATTTGAAACAGATTTATTCTTTTTGCTGCCTATTCTTCCAGGATGGGCAGGACCCCACCCGAGGTTGCTTTCTGAACCTTAGTTTAGAAGACTTTATTCATACTCTACCATTCTGGTCACAATGAAAACGTCCTTTATATTCTAATTCTTACTATAGTAGCTGGGGATTTAATTTGGAAATAACAGAGTTATGGAAAACTGGTCACAGAGAGACGTAGTGAGATGTTCTGGTCCATTCTCCTGTCCAAAGGCAGATTGTACATTCCTAAACTGTTCCTAATGAAAGTTTCCCCTAACTTAATCTCAAAACCTCAAACTACGGAGATTCCACAATCACTTAAGGCAATTTGTTCCAACATTTTGCCATCCAGACGATAAATGTTTACTTTCAGTTCATTTTGCTTAATACTTTGCTGCACAGCAAAAATTGAAAAGGAGATTGAAAACAGGAAAGTAAGACACAAGAAGTAAAAAGGACCTGCAATATAAAGTCCAATTCCTTCCTGTTACGAGACAACCATGTCAGGTAAAGCCTTCCCTGTATACATATATTTGAACTGATTGAACTTTTCCCAGAAATGCTCAAAACAGCTTCTGCTGAGAACCTAATCTTCCTAAAAGTTAAAAATCTCCTGTAAAGTAGGACCATAAAATCAGAAGAATGTTAGAAAGTCTGTAAGATAAATTTCTAGGTATATAATGTGCAGATAGTATTTTTACAAAGTGCCAGAAGATTTGCTTTCTAACAGACATGGCAAAATCTCAAAAGTGAAAGGAAGTTTCCTTCTGAAATTACAATCCCATCTGAAAGAGATTATGATACTTCTGTTTCCTGAGACACTGGTTGAGATCTCACAAATAAAAAAAAAAATATCAGTCCTTTACTAGGACTGTGCAAGATGCTCCTAACTTTCAAGAGAACTAAATCTGAGAAAGGACAGTGATCAGTGATATTTGGCTCAGGAAAAAAAAAAAAAGTGACTCTTCTAAGAAGAAGTCCTAGAAAGTATGGAAGCAGAAGAGAGGGGCGAACAACAGTTCTTATTTTACCAATGTCATAACTAATGCTTCTGACAGTATTTGCTAACTCCAATGTATCAAGGTATCCTTCAAGATACAACCCTATGTATCAAGGTGTCATTGAAGATATGAAGTAGCCTAAGGTACCCATGTTTAGGTATCTGGCTTCCACTCCTCATGACACACCACTGAATTTAAACCCCAAAGAGGAATGCCTTGCGTAACTTTTGATTATGTGAGATCAGAATCTTTGCCCTTGTCCTGCAGCAAATGTACCAACTTAGCTGGAAGACCTTGTAGGTTATAATCAGACTCCATGGTGCAGTTACACTAGCAGAATGCCACGACCCAATGGACAGGACCACAGTCTCAGACAGGATTTGCTAGGGTATTGAATATTATCAATGAAGTCTTAAATTCAAAACTAAAGTAATTCAAACTATCATTGAGATGTTGCCTTCCCAGAAGAAACATATTTTCCAAAGCTCATGACTCAAAATGAGTTATGCTTGATTAACTTCACTTGGGCCAGGAGACTATTCATGGGATGCTATTTATAATTTAAGGAAAGTCAGAGGGACCACTAGAATAACATTCAGAATAGAAGACATGTCATAGCCTAACATAGCATCACTATCATAACTTAATGAAAACAGAGAACTAGGAAACTTATCTATTAGCAGGTGATTTTTATTTTTAAAAAATTTTTCTTTTTTAGTGTGTCTACTCTCCAGTGAACAATTTATGAAAAATATTTGAGACTCCAATCCAGAGAGCAACTGTCCAGCTCAGTTATTGGTGGGGTAACAGATCAGAAAGTTTCACCTCCTCCTTCTCCTCACAGCTGCCCCGCACACACGTGCACACACACACAGAGACCAGGAAACTCTAGACCTGTAGCACCTACCTTGGGTTTGAAGGCAATTAATTTCAGGACCATCTCAACGGTGAAAAGCCCAGTGAAGAGCATGTTGAGGATGTTCATGGCTTCCTTGAACATGCAGCTCTGACCGTAGTGCTGAAATACAGCGTCATGGCAGCAGCATCAGGAACTGGCATAGCAGTTAGTTAGGAATCCACAGAGCCCCTGCTGATCTCCCTTCATGATAAGGTCCTCTGAAGTAAACCTCACCACACTGTATGTTTTTTCAAATTAGAATTTCCATCTCCCTTCACACATAAGCATTTCCATATGTCTAGGCATTTCTGCCATCTGACTCTGGATCTTCTATCTTTTAAAAACATCTTTTGCAGTCAGGGTTACCAAAATCACACTTACCATTCCACTTGAGGGCTCATTATAAATTTACATAATGGTCCAAGGCAGTTTCCAATTGTGTTTGTTATCTCACCCATCCATAACACTTGGATTACTTTTTTGTTTGATTGCTACTGCACAGTGAATAGGGGTTTCACTGAGCTGCTCATAATGATACCAAGCCATTCCCCAAGTAATTACACATATTTCAGGATTCTGCAAAGTACATAAACAGCTCAAATCATATCTTTCCAATATGCATTATCTTGCATTTGTCAACTCTGAATTAAATTTGCAATCATGCTGCCTATTCACTTAACTTTATTAAGATCTTATGAGGTTACTCTCTGTCTTCTATTGATTAATTCAAACAGTGTCTTCTGCAAATACTGCCGTCTCACTCTTCATATCCCTATTTCCAGATCATTATATTTGAGACTGATTGCACTGCCTTATTCTAAGGTCATCTTCCAGTTCATGTTACAAGACCCCAGTTGTTGCTGCTTAAACTTCACCAAGCTGGGATGAATTGTCATATTCTGCATTGGCTCAGAGCGATTTATTTAAAGGAATTGCAGTTAAAACAATTTAGCTGCAGCTGAAAGGTGGGAGAAAAACCACACTGTTGATGTGCTTTCAACATTTCTTGTAAAATTTTCCTTGAAAGACTCTAGGATCAGCAGGACTATGCTTAAACACTTGGAATTTTGCTGGAATGTGTCTTTTTGTGTTTGCTGTCCCTTATATTGTTTGACCCAAATCTGGCCACAGTATAAGACTTTGAAAAACTGTACTTTTCTCAAATTGAACATAGGTTTCCTCAAATCTCTGGAGATGCTGTGCTGCCTGTGGGCTCACAAACATCTCACAGCTTCTACGTCTACCTGCCCTGGGCGTGCACCATTGCCACTGCAACTGTGCATGCTTCAAAGCTTCAGCATAAATACAACAGTCCCGCTCTGTTGCTTCATGAGAGCAGGGCAGTAGATACTTCAGCTGAGAGCAGAGCACTTTCTTGTGCTCATTGTGCCTCACTCCTGTGCTGATACCTTAAGACAAGACCACAGGGGAAGCATTTTCAATGGGCATGTTAAGAGTTTGACCAGATGAAGAAAAACTAAGGTGAGTGTGTCAAGAAATCTGTTTGGATTAGACTGGAGGCAATGAGAGAAAACAAGGTGAAAACTGATTG
Organism: Chaetura pelagica; assembly: GCF_000747805.2. Lineage (NCBI taxonomy): Eukaryota > Metazoa > Chordata > Aves > Apodiformes > Apodidae > Chaetura > Chaetura pelagica. Next base: position 2,828,753 of record NW_009952873.1, on the reverse strand, counting down.
TGAATATAGACTTAGACTGTTAGTGAGTGATAGGGAATTGAGGCTAGATTTGAGGGGGGGCCAGAAGTGGGGCAGACTGGGTTTGATCCAATGGAAAATGTGGGATGCTGAGGGCAAATAGGAAGCTGGTGTATGAGTGCATGGAGTTAGACTCGCAGAAGGGGACAAACTAGAGAAGGGAACAAAGTTCAGCAGACGATCAAATGGAAAAGGCAGAGAGAGTTCATAAAGGATGTCCATGGAGGGGTAACAGCAAATATGGGTCTGTGCAGTGAGGAGAAGAACTGATTGAGGAGTGGGTATTTGGACTTTCTGGGGCACAGACCAGGGAGGATGGTTCAGAGGAGAAGGTTTTGACTCCTTCCCCTTTAATGCTGTTCCACCTACACATGGTAATCTACTACCTCTATTTGCTATTCTTGTAGATCCACCTGCAAATGTTTCTCTGGTGGATTCACACTGGATACTTGGAAAACCTTACCACAGTAAGGAAAACACAGGCACAGCATAGTGGGTACTAAGACAAACAGCAGCATCAGTAGTGAAGCAAGTTAGTCAGGAAAGGAAGGAAATGTTTTGATGGAGCTGCTCTGGCCTTTACATCATGGGATAGACAATATAGTCTCTAGAATTTCTTTCTAGACAGCTTTTAAAGTTCTTAACTCAGAACAAAGAAGAAATTTGGGGCTTACTATCTTCTATCCCCATTCTGTTGATTGCTAAAATATTTGCTTTCTATCTTTTAACACAGAAAAGCCCAAAATTTAAAATTCAGATCTCAGGTGAGTGGCAGTTCTGGGCTTATCTCTGCATTTCATAGAAGACAAGTCAGAACCCAGAATTCATTTTTTAAAATGGGTCTGTTATGTAACTGTTGTTTTTTTCCACTGGTTTGTTTTTAAAGAGTTAAAACAAAATTGTTGAAAGTGTCAGATGCAAGCAGGAAGAGGAGAGGCAAATCCTTCATTTTATCTACATGTTATCCAGAACAAACACAGTACAATCTTTTTATCATGCCCCTGCCCCTCTCCCTCAATACATGGTGTGAATGTGAAAGTAGGTCTCATCCTTGGCCACTTATACATTTTGCCCAACAAGGACTAATAATTCATCACCTGGAAGGTTTTCTGCTTGCTTACTTACTTGCATGGCCAGGCAGATGGTGTTCAG
>NW_009952873.1:2812469-2827338 GCF_000747805.2 Chaetura pelagica | reverse complement strand
AGCAGGATCAGAACGAACATCAGGTATTCAAAATAGGTGGAGTTGACCACATACCAGACTTTGTACTGGTACTGGTTTTTAGGGATGTATCTCCGCAGGGGCCGGGCCTTCAGGGCATATTCTACGCACTGGCGCTGGGAAAGAGGCAGGGCAGATTTAAACATCAAATACAAAATACAGGGTTGTTCAGCTACCTCCAAATGTAATAAAAAACACAATGTATTTCAAGTCTTCTACTGAAACGAAAATGCTTGGTAGAAGAATTTCTTCAAAGTCCTACTCTGAATTTGTACATTCCACCCATTGAAGAATTCCATGTGCAGTTACTTTGGCCAGACACACTGTCATGCTCATCTAATCTCAGTGAGTCAACTGGTACAGCAGACATTCTGTGGTAAATTTTCAGCAAATTTTACAGCAAGTTTTTTCACCTGACTCCTGAAAGATGATGGTGAAGAGACCTTAGTGCTTTATCTTGCTAGAAACTTTCACATATTCCTCTCTGTATCTATTTATCTCTTAAATGCTTATTCTCAATACATTTTCTACCTTTAATGGCAACAAGTTATTGTAAATTACCTGGTTTTTGTCCAGCTCACAGTTCTTGTACTCTTGTTCTCCTTGCTCCTGAAATGTGACGATGACGAAACCAACGAAGATGTTCATCATGAAGAAAGCAATGATGATGATGTAGATAATAAAGAAGATGGAGATCTCAACCCTGTGATTATAGATGGGTCCCACATCCTCCATGTGGGAATCAATGGACCTATACAGCAACCTGAAAGCAAACAGGAGCCAAATGCAGAGAAAATCTGCAACTGCCTTGAGGCCTTATAGGTGATGTTATAAAATTTAACTTTGTGATTTTCTTCTACTTGTATCAAAATTACATCACTCACAGATGAGCAGACTTGCACTGATCTGAGTGCAAACTCTTGCAAAAGAGAAGACCCAGCTCTTACTAACTTTACACGTTTTAACCCGTTCAGGAGTTTTCCAATTGAACAATTAAAATTTAAAACAAAAGCATGCCCTTCAGTTAGCAGAAGACAGGAGAGTCTGTTGTTGGAAACTGAGTTTTGTGAGAAAAGGGGATCTCAGCACTTTTTACATTTGCTAAGACTGCTGTTGGCATCACCTGGTGACACAGCTCAGGGTCAATCCCCTGATAACCTGCACGCCCACATCACTCTGACAAAGTGGAGTTGTAAGAGCCTTTGGTCCCTTGGCACAGACAGCACAGCCAGGGAAGACAACCCGTGTCTGCCCATACTACAGAGACAGCACTGCTGTATTCATATTGCCATGCTGACTCCATCAGGAAACTAGCCACATCTAGCAGTACTTCTAAGTACCTGGCAAGCATTTTATAGCCATTTACATACATAGTATTTGTAACAAATGTTGCTATCATTGCTAATACTGTCAATAATTTTTTAAGATCTAGAGACAGTTCTGTGCACTGCAAGTACAGGAACAGCAATTCCTGCAGGCCCTGAGGAATTTACAAAGTACATAAATAGTACAATACTGCTGCTACTATTGCTACACTTAACACTTTAGACTTCTTGAAATACTTAGAATGGGAAAGATCATGCTCTGCATTGCAATTTTCTCTGTTGAAATGAATGAGGACATTACTGCTGGTGCACAGGGGCAAGAAGCACTCACTCTGGCCAGCCCTCAAAGGTTGAGACAGTGAAGAGGGCCATCATGGCAGTCAAGACGTTGTCGAAGTCAAACTTGCTGTTCTCCCAGCTCCGGGGCTGTATCATTGGCTGGTTGACCTCACCATCCTTGTATGTAATGTAGTACCCTCTGTGGATCAAAGCAGAGGGAGAACATGGCAGAGCTATGCTTCCAGTACGAGGCCCTGACAGTGGGTGGCCAGTGAAGGGTGCTAACTGGGAAAGGTCAGACTCACTTGCATTCTGCCTCCGTCTGCTTGGAGCTATCAGTGCAGCTGTACAGCTTGCCCTTGAAAAGAAAGAAAGAGGAATGAAGCTTCCTTTACTGACACTGCAAGGGTTTGGACAGGTTGTGTAGCAAGGAGACCAGGAGTTGGACTCAGTGATTCTGATGGGTCCCTTCCAACTCAGCATATTCTATGATTCTATGAGACTGTATTTACTAATTGCTTAACCAACTATGAGTACGTATAAATGCTCTTTTCCAGGTACACGTGATCAAACTGGATTGAGTTTCCTGCACCTGGGTAGCTCATAGCACAGGCTTTCATCTGCTTGCACAGTACTTTAATGTGTACTTCCTCAGGGCCATGACCACTGAGTGCTGCAGAACACTAGTTGTCAAAAGGGTGGTGAAGGGCAAAGAAATAAAATCAGAGGTAAAGAAGTGAATGAGTAACCTTCCGTGATTATCTGGCATGCCCTTTCCTCTCCAAGGTGGGAGGCAGACAGCTGGCTAGTACCAATCCTTTAGAACTGCCCCCTTTGTTTCTCTGGCACTAAGTCATGCCACAATCTATTTAGGGAAGAAGGTTACTGATGTTAATGATGACTTCTTACAATTACAGATGAAAGGCAGGAGTTCTGAATATACCTTGTCCAGTTTTGGGGACTTCCTGGTAGCAGGAGTCCAGGTAACACTGGTAGTGCTTCAAGTATTGTGTCTTTCACACAGAAGTCTCCATCTCCACTTCCTCAGGCTTCTTTATGCTTTTTTTATTCCCAACCCAGAATCCAGCTCAGTGTAATGGCTGAATGAATGGGCCCAACATTTTTACCTTAAACAACTGAACTCCAATGCAGGCAAACATGAACTGCAGCAAAGTAGTGACAATCACAATGTTTCCGATGGTTCGGATGGCGACAAACACACACTGGACCACATGCTGCAAATGGAAGATAGGAACAAAAGTAACTTCCAGGGTTGTTTTGAGCTGCTCTGGTTAAGGGAGAAGACTGAAAATACAAATAAAAGAATGCAATTTAACTACTGCCCATTGAAAGGAGTAAAGACTGACTTGTTATGTTCCTCACTGTACACTTAGAAGCAGGCAGAAAGGGATAGGAAAATATCAGGGTTCAGCCCTCTGAAACTTCCAGCAACACCAACTTAAATAGTTGGGCACCCACCAGCACAGATTAAACAGCTTATCTAATACAGCAAGGCTATGTTAAAATAGGCTTGTGAGTCCTTCTATAACCCTACCAAACGACATCATTTAAACTTAGTGGTGATACTGGGCCACCCAGCTGGAAAGCAGATGGCAGAAAAAGACCTGGGGAACCTGGTAGAAATCCAAAGTTGAACATGAGACCTCACTGCAAAGGCAGCAAATGATATCCTGGGATTCATTAGGCAAAGTACTTCCAGCGGGTTGAGGTAGGTGATCCTTCCCCTCTACCCAGCACTGGTGAAGCCACAGCTGGAGCACTGGGCCCAGTTCTGGGCTCCTCAGTACAAGAGAGCCATGAATGTGCTGGAGGAAGTCCAGCAAGGGGGCACAAAGATGATTAAGGGAGTGGAGCACCCCTCTCACAAGGAAAGGCTGAGAGAGCTGGGACTGTTCAGTCTCAGAAGATTCAAGGGAACCTTGTCAAGGTATATAAATACCTGAGGGGAAGGTGCAGAGAAGATAGAGCCAGGCTCTTCTCAGTGGTGCCCACCAACAGGACAAGAGGCAATGGGCACAAACTGAAACAGAGGAGGTTTATCTGAACATGGGAAACACCTATTTATTGTGAGGGTGCCAGAGCACTGCAACAGGTCCAGAGAAGCTGTGGTGTCTGCCTCCTTGGAGATATTCAAAAGCCACCTGGGCATGATCCTGGGCAATTTGCTCTCAGTGGCCCTGCTTGAGCAGGGTTGTTGGGCAGGACAACCTCCAGAGGTCCCTCCCAACCTCAACCATTCCATGATTCTGCTGAAACACTACTTGAACCATTTTTAAAGTCCCTGTAGCTTGAAATAACTTGAATTTGTAGTTTACAGAATGCATTGGGACCCTTCTAACCTTTAGTCCCTTGGCTCTGTTGATGGCCCTCAGTGGTCTAAGAACTCTCAGAACACGCAGGATCTTCACCACATTGATGGCACTGGACCTGAAAGAAAGCATTGGAAGGTATGAGAGATACAGCAATATAGGGGATGCTCTGCAAGGGCAGATGCAAGGGCACTCTTTCTTGTTTGAAATCCTACATAGTCTTGGATTGCCTAGAACAGTTAGAGAGCCAACTCTGTGCTACAGTACTTCAGAGGTAAGGTAACTACTCCCTGATGTTATCTTCATAGTTCTTGCTTCCTGCTCTGGGCAGGCTCAGTGAATGCTCTCCTGGCTTTCACCATCTCTGCTGTCTTAGTGAAGGGGATGGAACGTGGGCAGGGTATTTTTTTAAGAAGGGCAAGCTGCCAAATACTCCGTAGATACCTAATGGAAATTGTGCCAAGATGTAGTCATCACAAGACACTTTCAGATAAGGCTCAGAGAAGCACTCTACTGAAATATTCATAGAAGAGTGTGAACTCCAGATGACTCCAGCATTAAAGGTATACTGTTCATCTGGGGTTTGATCCTGCAGCATGTTTGGCCTCTGATCCATCAAATCAATTAAGTGTGTACATCAATTTAAGGATGTGGAAACTCCCACTGCATTGATTAGGATGACTTACGCATTTAATTTTAAGTACCAAACACAGCTATTTACTACAACAAAGCTCTTTGTGTCTTCCAAGACTAAAACCCTGGCTGAGAGTCTTCTCCATGGTGTATGACACCAGGCCCTCCTACTGATTTTGGCAACAGGTTTTTTTGCTAACATATTAACAGTCTGGTTAGGTCTGTAAGAAAGGATAACGGGTCAAAATGAGCACTGTGCCATTCTTAACACCTTGACTGAAAATCCAATGGACCTGACAAATCCTTCTGTTTGACTTAGCAGAAGGAACACAGCATACATGAGCTCCTAACCTGTAATGGTAACAATGGGGACCTTGTTTTTATCAGATGTGATACTACTTGGGAAACTCCCCATCCAACAAGACTAAATTTATAAGTAAAGTAAAAAATAAGTAAAAAATAAGTAAAAATAAGTAAGTGATACTACTTGGGAAACTCCCCATCCAACATGTAGAGTTCCACAGTCAAGTAAATTTATAAACTTATTAACCAAATTAACAGATCAACCAACATGAAGTGTCATGACAGAAGCAGGATCAACTGTCTTTGCCATTAGTGTTCTGCAAATGCTCACAAAGTATTTGATGGTCTTCCACTGAATAATACCCACAATATCTTAGGAAGTAACAAAATATCACCACCCTATGTTCCAAAATGGTTATGAGAACTCTAGGAGGGAACAGTAAGTCACTTAATTGTCCCGAACTGATACAGTGAACCAGAGATCTTGGAACAAAGCTAAGTGCCATGATTCCCTATGGACCAAGTTTCTTGTTCTTATTTGCTCTTTCTGGAAGTTTTTTCCCCTAGGTGACTAGTTTAGCATTTCCCAATTTACCACCTCCCCTCTTGGAGTTGAATTTTAATGGCCTTGAATAATACTTCCAGGCTCTTGAGAAAAATCTTACCCAGATAAGGTAATGAGACTACCACCTCCCAGCCTGGCCCTATGAACCCCAAAAACCAGCCAGTTGAAATTAGCTCACTCACTGGATCCCAAAGGAGATGAGAGAAACGCTGACCACCAGCAGGTCTAGGATGTTGAAATAGTTTCTGCAGAAGGAGCCCTTATGAAGGAAAGCCCCGTACGCGGTCATCTGTGGGAAGGCACATGAAGACAAACACACTTTGCCATTAGCATCTGTTCAGAAACCAAAGCCACCTGGTTGTGCTCAGAGCATATAATCGGGAAGGGGTGGTTATTTCTAACACAGCAGGCAATTTACCCCCAGGCCCCAAAGGAGAAATTGAGTCCCCATTGAAAGGAAAGAGAATGAAGAAGACAGCAAGGTAACTATGAAAGACCATGGGGAAAGCAAACAGTAAGTACAGTGAGGAAAATATGCACTTTGAGTGCTTAGAATACATAACATTTATAGTCAGCAAAGCAGCATAATGACTGCTTGCAAAAGCTACTCTTTGCAATTACATGCTTTACTCTTTTTCTTGAATGGCAGAGGACACTTGTGAGTTATGAATTTTTTTATATATAAAGACCTCTAGTTTAATCAAATTTAAAAAAATAAAATAAAAAGGGTGCTTTTGTAATGTTTTCCAGTGCTTTGACCAGCTGCAGTGGACAGTTGAGCTCTTTTCTCTCCATGAAGAAAAAAAAGAATCCCTCACAGATTTGAAGGTCTAGAGCTGAACTAAAGCAACAGAAGGAATTCCTGCTCTCTTCAGTTTGATCCTTTTGTTCAGCTCAATCCTGTATTTCTTTTCCTACTCCTATCCAGCTTCCTCCACTTTTATTCCAGAAGCAGCTGCGTTTTCCTCTTGGTTTTTCTCATAAAGCTCAAGGCAAGATTCCTTGAGACAGAGTGGTTTCTTTGTGGAGGTTATAATTATAAACATCACCCAGTAGAGGAAGGGAAAGGTTTTACATATTTTACAAGAGACTCTCTGCCCCTTCTCGGTATGAAAGGATACTGAAAACCTGCTAGTATTGGGCAGGATGTCACAGCTCCAGAGTTGGAATAAGTGATAGTGTAAACAGAAATGGGTTTCAGTCACAGTGTCAGACCTAAACATTTCTGAGCTCAGAATTTGAATTTTAGGCTGAGCTCATCTGCAGAATGTGACTAAACGAGTCTGGCATGGTTAAAGAGGGTGAGGTGATGGGGATATTTGTACCACCTACCTTAGACTTGGTGAGCAATCTAATATAGCTCCTCTGAAGAAACCCCATTCCCACAACTGCTAATCTCCCTCCATTACCTGGGTTAGGAACACAGGCTTCTGAATTTGGTCCTCTGGATCTCATCTAAGTTAGACGTCTAAAGTAACTTGAATCAGATACCGTGAGACTGTTCCTCAATTGTGAGCTCTAGCCAGATTCCCAGCTGAGAAGTGTGAACTAAAAATCCAAACTGGAGTTTTCTAACTCCAGCTGATGGCTCAGAATTACATACCTGCTAACGGTTTTCAGTCATGCCTACCTGTGACAACCTTATTCAGAGGAGGGTGGAAGGGCACATGGCATGTCAGATTATTTGTTTCACCAAACATCCGTGACATCAGGGAACTGACTATAAATCAGTCAGACAAAACTTAGAAGGGGAGGAAGTATAAACTCTGGTCTTAGCTTAGAATTTATACTTATGGACACATCCAGCTGGGGAAGAGGGGAGGGGTTCTTGCCATAACAAAAAGTGGTAAAGATGCCCTTTACTGGTTAGATTTTGTATGGCAATCTTGAAAGAAAGGAGACACCATTGAAATCAGGAGGGGAAGCTCTGCAGAGTTTGAGTTCTATACAAACTGTGGTTTTCTAAAGTCTATTTTGTTACCTCAGAAGAAACTCTCAGAGAGTGTACAATCTACGTCTGCCTCCCAGCTACAGCATTGAACAAGCTTTTAGGATGCCAATTAAAAAAAACAACAACAAAACCAAAACAACTGGTGATCACCTTGCTAACATTCACCAGATTCTGTCATGGCAGTGTGAGGGTTTCAGGTGTCATCAGCAAAATGAGGGGAGATGAAACTTGTTTCTCTACAGCCTTGAATATCCCATGGGCATTTATCCTTTTGTTTCTTATCATTTACACTAATTTTGCTACTGTGCAAAACATTGTGCTCAATGCAAGGCAGCAGAAAAACATGCCCTAAGGAACCAGGCAATCTGTGGGGCACGAACTGACAGGATAAAAATGGAAGAATTTTTAAAATATCTGTAGTCCTTGCACTCTTCTCCCACTTGAACCCAAAGAATATCCAGGGGTGTTGACAGAAATCCACTGAAGTTAATAGGAGGACATTGGGAAGGCTCAGGTACTATGCAGTGCACTCCCCTGATGAAAACAGCATTATGCCAATTGTTTAGGTTGGGTTCTGCCTCCACTGAAGCCATGAGTGTTACTGTTTGCTTCTGAGGGAACAGAATTAGTAACTCTAAGTTCAAATTGGTACCTTGAGCTATGGTTTACTTTTACATGTTACTGTGATATGTTTTCCTTTTTTTAATGGGCCTTATTGATCAGCCATTTGGTATGTGCATGTTCAGATTTATTGTGCAAAAACAGATGCACACAAGCCTAATACGTAGGCCTCTTTGGAGAACGCTATGGCTTGGGTGAATTTAAGTCATATCAAAAAGGTCATCTCTCTACAAAAAATATGCAGGGGCTACCCTGCTTTCCAGACTCCAGTATGGATACTGTTATTAGGGTCCTGAGCTGGAAAATTTGAGCAACTCTGAGCTACTCCCTGCCAGCACTTAGAACTAGCTTGCTGAGAAAAAAAAACAAGCTGCCAAGTGAACCTAGCATTTAGAAAGCCAGAACTTTGTTCAATTACTGTTATTTAAATTATTTGCCGGCCAATTTGGTAAAATTAGAGTTAAGAACAGGACAGCCTATTTATTTTTTTCCAAGCTAAACCATTCTCCTGCACATTTCTCTTGGTATAGAGCATGTTCCTGGGCAAAACTAAGCCAGGTTTCAAACAGGCAATGCAGCAATTTTCATTCGCAGCTACAATCCTTGGTGTTTCAGTGATTTGTACTCCAAGTTTCCTCTCCACACTTAAAAATTGAGCTTCTGCACTGTGCTGCCTGTTTCCTATGTGACTCTGCACTCTGTAACCTTACAGAAGTCATCGGCTGCCCTTTGGCCCAGCCTCATGACTTGTGCAGAACGGAGACTTTCTCTTTAGGTTGGAGCATGTGTAAGAGGAAGAGTGTGTGCTCAGGATTCGTTGCACAGCAAATGAATCCTGTTTTGGAAAGACTGCGTAGCGAAATAAATGTATGGGGTGATGGCCTTTTTCTTGGTCCCCTCTTACTTTTCCCAACAAGATCATCCTTTCATTGCAATTCTCCTAGAAAGTATTGTCTTCATATAGACCCTCAATTACAAGTTTGAATATCAAATTTTCACATAAGACTTTTAAAGCAACTATCAAAACAATAAAGTCAAAAGATAAACAATCCTTTGTGTAGAGATATTAATGGTGTTAAAAAAAGAGAAACAAAAGAAACAAAAGAAAAAAATGAAAACAGAGAGCAATAGAAAACAAGAAAGAAAGAAAGAGAGCAGGAAAGAAAAAGAGCAAGCAAGCAAGAAAGAGAACAAGAGAACAAGAAAACACTCAAGAAAAACTGAAAGAAAGAAGCAAGAAACAAGGAAAGAAAGAATCAAGGGAGAAAACAAGTGTATTGCTCAGATTGGTTACCTTAAGAATAATTTCTAATGTAAAGATACTAGTGAAGACATAGTCTGCATTGCCTAGGATCTGAAAAATAAGCACAATTGGGTTAGTGGTACTGAGCGTGACCCAGGAACAAACAGGCGTGTGTGTTAGCAACAGATAGTGGCAGAAAACTAGTAAGCTTGTGAACAAGTAATGGTAGAGAAGATGGGCACTTTACCTTCAGAGCAATTTCAATGGTGAAAATGACAGTAAAAACTATATCAAAATAAAAGAGAATCTGTAAAAACAAAAGGGAATAGGAGTGGGGAGGGTAGATCAGTGACTGATCACTTGAATGGGAAATCACAGTTCAAAATCAAATCCATATGCCTTTGGACAAGGGAAGGAGGAGGAGTATATAGGAAATGGTTTTGTAACGACGTCCTGTTCAATGCGGTGAAGGTCCTGGCACAGAGGACAAGCACATTACATGAAATCTTTTCTGAGTTACAATCCCATGAGGGCTCTAGAGGCAAAATAACATTTTGGGGCTTTTTTTGGTAGGATTTTCTTTCTTTCCTTTCTTAAAAAAAAATTATTTATTTATTTATTTATTTATTAAATAAAACTCTGATAGACAACAGACAACTAAAGGATTTTCCCAAATAGACTTCCAAACTAAGAATACAAGAACTCCTGGTCTCTCAGTGGAAAACATGACACCTCCTCTTCTTAACTTCCATTCAGGCTTGTTCTGTGCCTCTTACACAGGAAGAACAGCAAACTGCAAATTCATGCTCTAGCTATGTTTGGTTTGGTTTTTTTTTCTCTCTCCTGATTTGCCCTGGATTAGGGTGAATAACAAAGACTCTGCCAATTGAACAGAATCCCAGCTTTTGTATTACAAACATAATTTTATCCTGTGCTAAAGGTGACTAAAATAGGTCTTGCATCTTTCTATTGGCATCTTGGATAACTGGCAAGCCAAAACACCTATCATTCCCATTAACGTAGACCCAGTACTGGGAATGCTGGTGGCAAGCATAGCAGACCACAGAAACTTGCTCTGAAGTGTCACAGAAGGTAACAGCAACTCTGGAAGTGTAAAGTGATTTTCAAAGTAACAGTATCAAGAACAGAAGTGTCTTTCACTGCTGATCAGTTGACATCCCACAAAAGCAACTGGGAGCTTTCTAATTGACTGATGGGACCAGAATTGAACAGTCTTTGTTTCCAACATATTCTAATATTCCAAGCAATTTTAGTGCTATTTACACTAAATATGCTGAAAATACAAAGTGTCCTGTCCTTGGATTACTGTTGTTTTAGCTTAACCAAGTCCTAGACCAGAAGATCAATATATGGAAACTCTAGAAAAATTGACATTTTGTGAAATCTAAATCTTTGCTGCTAAAATACTAATAAACATACAGCAGGAGATTCCCCCATCCCATAGGCATTTATTCTATCTCAGTGCCCATACTCTTAACTCAGACTTACAGGTGGCTAGATTCTTACAGCCTGGCATGCCAAGGGCAGTGGGGTAGCTACTGCAAACTACAGGGTTATTTTACATTGCACTATTTAAGCGTGATCCAAATCTGGACTAATTTGCAGACACCGAATGTCAAATGGGGGGGAATCTATCACCTACTGCTGATGTGCAACTCAAAATTCTTCAGGTCACTGCTCAGTTTTTGACCCCAAGTTGTTCTCTCATTAATGCTGTCTTGGGCTTTATTGATTTTTTTGCAACTGAGAGAATTAAAAAAAGGGCCACTTCAAGGATAGAAAAATCTCAATTGCATCCTATATTAATTTATACACATTATAACTGGAAATGTCCCCTTGCCTTGCTGCCTTGTAGGTCTTGACATTAGCTTATTATATCAATGGAATCATTTCATAAGCAATGGGCCAGCTTCATGGGTACTCTCAGGCAGTTTTGCATGACTCCATCAACATAAAGGAGCCATAAACTTGATTAAAGTGGATGATTAAGCTGTCCCTGCAGCTGCTCTACATCATCAGAGCACCACAAAGCAGCTAGAGCATACTGGGGTGTATCTGGCCCCTAAGCTGCAGCTAGTAAAGATGTCCCTTATAGATTAAATCATGCCTAATGAAAACGACCACTGCTCCACTTGTGCAGGCAGTACCATCTATCAGTAGGCACATTTATTATAATCTAAATATTAATTTACTCTGGAATATATGAAAATAAGTGAACACCTTGCCAAGGTGCAAACAGGAGAATACTTTGAGCACATAAAGACTTAGGACTTGCTTGGGCTTCAAAGGCTGTTTGAACAGATGGGGAGGGACTTCCTAAAAACTTGCTGCCTGAGCCCTGTGTGACACCAGAAAGACACAGCCAGTAGCCTGATCTAGGACAGAAGCAATGTCCAAGCCACTTTGCTAGGCCTTGCTGGAGGAGGTTCTCTCTGTTCCTGTCTTCCTGCTCTGGGACAGTTAGTGTCAGCAGCAGCACTAGTCTGCATGAGTCGTTGTGCATTGGTTAATGCCTGATTAAGATGTCCCAGAGTGCAGGCAGAGGCAGTTAGTTTGCTTTCAGCTTGCTTTCTTTCTTTCCCTCCTCAGCCTCTGTGAGGGCACCGGGCAGGATACAGTCTTACTGTTCTACTGTAAAAATGTAAAGGCAGACCTCATCTGCAACCCAAACATCTTGTCACTGGACATGGTTGTATGATACATTTTAAACATCTTTACCTGCAAAAATTAAACACAGATTTTCATGCAACATCAGTGGCTTCAAATACATGAGACAACACTTGGCCCCAAAGCATCAGCTCTTTCATCCAGGACAACCAGCTTTGAATATTTTTTTTCTCATTTAAATCTTCCTGCTACAGATACTACAGCAGCTTCTGTGGCATGTCAGAAGTCCCTATGCCAGCTGATATCGTGCTGCAGCACTAATACATACCAACAAACATGTATCCCTACATGGTGGGTACACTTAGCTGTTCACAAGTGGGTCATATTTAGGACTCTCCTTCAGGACAAAATGCAAAGCAGCTTTGAAATAAGGTCAGGAGTAAACCTCCATTAACACCTTCTCTGCATGCACATATGCAATTAAATGCATGCTCAGGCCAGGATATTTCAGGGAGGTTCAACACTGAACCTTAAATTAAGGTTTTATTATTAACCAATAAGTAGTCCCACTATTAAAGCCTACCAAGCTCTTCCAGCTTAAAGGCATCAAAATGCTACTTCAGACACCAAAGATCAGAAGTCTTACATATGACTGATAACTCTTCTGATTTTGGCAATGACCCCAGAACAATGGAAACTACTACTGGCAAAATTAAGGATTTACTGAACGTTTCAAAAGGCTAATGAGAATGGTCAGAAAAGAAGGTGAGAATGTATCTCTCTGCTGAATGCCTTCCTCTCCTTGCCCAAGACTTGTGAGGAGAGAACCACAGCATATTTTCTGAGGATTATCTCAAATTTAATGATAGCTTTGCAGTTTGTGTTGAAATAGCCTTATTCTAACCTTGATGACACCCATTTCCCCCAGAGTGACTGCATCAAACTCAGGAATGTTACTCCTCATTTACACCAGTGTGAACAATGTGAAAATGAGGCCCTGTGCTTTTCAGTACAAAGAAAGCACTTGCAAGGGGAGCAAATGTTTCAAAAGGAACCTGCAAATCACCCAAATTAGAATTATCTGTATTGCAATCAGTGTTTCCAAATACTATTCCTAACACCTTAAACCCAGGAAACAATAATTTTGATTCAGCCTCCTGTCCTTCTTTCCCCTACACATGCTTCTGAAATGAAATAGAGGCCAAATTCTGCCCTGACTCATGTTCCCTGCAAAACTGGATGATTTCATACGCAGCCTACAAAAGGCACAAATCAGGGAAGAGGGTCATTCCCAAAGCCTCCGGTGTGGTCTTTTCTGCCTTTCCTGGCTTCAACTCATGATCTGCTTGTACCACACTTTGAGTACACAGCGAGGACAGGAGGATGGGAAGCATACTTGGTTCCTAAAGGAGAGGTGCCGGACAGGGTCCTCGGCTGCCAGAGAGATGCTGCTGAGCAAGATGAAAAACAGGATCAGGTTGGTGAAAATGTTATCGTTAACAATTCGATGGCAGTGGACACGAAACCTGCAAGAGAGAGGAGAGGCACAACTTTATCTCTCAGAGAACAGCAAGACCTGGACAACATTCCTCCCTCCTCTTTTGCCAGCAGGACTGCCCCACAAGCAGGGAGAACCATGGGCCCAGGCAGTGGTGCTTGGCCCTGCTGGGTGCTGGGCAGCCTCGGCTCCCCACATCATGCAGTGATGCTCACGGAGTGATCTGCTGCCTGCAGGACTCATGCTTGGTGTGTTTGAATGGAGAACTGTCACTCCTTCCTGACAGAGCCTTTTGTGATTCAGGTGTGGTCTGAAAACCTGAGAACCCTCAATTATATCCCTTGCTTTCCTTCACAGAACCATTTCCCACTCTTTTAGGGGGGAAGCAGCAGAAATGGGCTTTTGGGTGGCCAGTGTTTTTCTGAGCTCTTTCTGGGGGGAGGGGCTTTTTACAAGGGCTTGTAGCGAGATGACAAGGGGTAATGGATTAAAACTGGAAGAAGGGAGATTTAGGACACATATTAGGAAGAAATTCTTCAGTTTGAAGGTGGTGAGACACTGGAACAGCTTGCTCAGGGAAGCTGTGAAAGCCCCAACCCTGGAAATATTCAAGGCCAGGTTGGATGGGGCTTTGAGTAACCTGATCTAGTGGGAGGTGTCCTTGCCCATGTAGGGGGTTGGATCTAGATGATCTATAAGGTCCCTTCCAACCTAAACCATTCTATGATTCTATGAGCTGGAGTGTCACTGAGTAGGGGCTGTGGGGGACTGACCTTGCTAACAGAGCCCAGACCTGGCCAAATGAATCTAGGGCAGGCTGGCACTTGCAAAGGGCTTCTGGGAAGACATCATACCATCCAGGCTGTCTGCTAAACATCATAACATAAAGTGCTTGGTGCTCTTAGTGAGTAGCCAGCAAGTAAAGAAGTAGCAGTCTCCCATCAAACAGCAGCATGCCTTAGGAGACCCTTACAGCACCTTCCATATGTTGGTATCAGGATACAGGGAGTTAAACCTTGTGACATTCCTATGTATAATTCTAGAGGCACTTAATTAATCTATTTAGCTCTACTTTTGACTGTTAAGCCTCCAAGCCCCTATTATAGCAATTTTACAGATGATTGCAGAGGTTAATTTACTTCTTCAATAAGTGACAGTGGGTGGGTGGCAAAGCTGGCATTAGAGTCCATGACTCCCAACCATTATCAGACCCTCGCTTTGCACATACCCAAGTAGGAGTGGCACAAGCCCTGCTGTGGAAAGACTGGGTCTGAATTCAGCTGTGCTTGTGTCCTGCCTTACTTTGGGGCTGTGTTTGGAGGCCAAGTCCCCAGGGGAGCTGTTGGGATAATTTCTTGGAAGAAATTCCCCTGTGTCATAGCTCAGACCTTCACCTACAGTACTGGACTCACATCTGTGCTGAAAATACAGATGGGGATATGTGAAGCCACATTGCAAGAGCCCAAGGAAAGAGT
>NW_009952873.1:2789711-2812212 GCF_000747805.2 Chaetura pelagica | reverse complement strand
AAAGAGTGTGAGAGAATTATTTTTCTCAGCCTCCCCTCAGAGCTCCAGACTCTCATTCTCCTCCTCCATTTTCTTGTATGCTTGTTCTTGACACTTACTAATGAGCTGAAACACACAAACTCCCTACTGGGAGTGGATTTTGAGCAGCCATTAGGACAGGAAGTTCCTATCTCACACCTGGCTGACTGCATGATGGCTGGCTTGCAATTCGGACCTGACGATGTTGGAGAATTCCAATTAATGATTTGCCTCCATGTCCCTTATTTCTGAAGTTTTCATTATTTGTGTCTTCAATCAGCCTTGCAGGAACCCTGAACCCCCATTGAATATTGCCAGAGGGCTCCCCATAGTCATGCTTTCATAAGGATATCATGCCAGTGCCTTTAAATGAGAGACTGGTCAAAGAAAGTCTCTGGTGTGAACTGCTGGAAGGGAACTCTGCACCACGTGACCTAAGGGGCCCAGTGTGAAAGGGGTACCTTCTCTGCCTCCTTCTTCCAGCTAAGCAGTCTCTTAAATACCTGTTGTTAGGACTGAAGATGAAAAAAGCACTGGCATCAGGCATGGGCACAGCCTTCTCCTTGAGGTGCAGCTCAGACATTGGGCGAGGCCGAGGGCCCACAGGCATCTCGGGTTCTTCCTCATCTTCCTCAGCTGCAAGAAGCATTTTCGTTTTTTTTTAAATGCAAAATATAACCCACATTAATGCCGGCAAATCCACGATATACCCAGAACAGTCTTCTCAGTTGTTTCACTCCAAAATAAGCTTCTTTAAATGACTAACTTGAATCTTTCTTGCTATGGCCTAAATCTATTTTCTATTTTCTTATTTTCTATGGACATAGAAAAAAAAGAATGTCCTTCCTCTTGCCGAAGGCTTTTACATACTGAAATACCATTATTATGCCTCTATGAGGATTTCTGGTTCCTAGAGCAAAACAAGTCTTTCCTGAGGTGGCATGTTCCCTAGGTCTCTGATTATTCTTGCTATTTTCCTCCAGTTTATCTGCAGGATTAACACACAGTTGTGGTTTTACTGGTGCAGAGGAGTGCTGGATCACTTCTTATATCTTATAATACCATCTTTCTGTTTACATGTCCTTCATAGGCACTTCCTTTAATTTCTGATTTGCAGAAAGCACAGATTATTTACCATGGAACACCTCCCTAGCCTGTCACTCCCTCCTCTGCATTTGTGCTGGCACCTATTCCCAAAAGTGACCTTTTGACCTCATCCTTATTGAACTGCATCTTATTTTCTTCAGGCCATTCCTCCAGTTTATCAAGATCTGTTTTTCTCCTCTTTGTAAGGCTCTCCACAGAGCCACTGCCACATCTGGAGTTGTGTCTGTATGTATGGACTATGAGCACTTTGATTTACACCAATCAGAAATTGCTCCCTTTCATAATTCAGTGAGGGGAAGATTGAAAAGGCTGAGAATGAGGCTGAGACTCTTGAACTTGATGCCTATGGAGCAGATTTCCAGGCACTGTGCAGATCAGTGAGCACCCTCAAGGAAAAAAATGCAGAGATGGCAAAGTGGTGTGTGAAAGAGAGTCTTCCACCTTCGAGGAGTTGTTCTACCTGCTGAAGTCAGGTGCTGTTTTGCAAATGACATGATAGAATTTTGCTGTTTTGAAGATTCCAATCCTCTGATTAAACCAGCAAGGCAGGAAAAAAAATATTTTAAGAAAGGAGCCTGACAGGTTGGATGCAACTGATTAATCTTCCAGACAATACAATGGAGGAAACTAGTTAAAAAGTTTATTTTGAGTCCATGGAATTAGACTAGTGTCAGAAAGTTCTGGTAATGGACACATCAGAAAGAACAGATGAATCCACAGAGATTCTAATCTAGGTGTCAGGGACAAGAAAAAAGTGGCTTATTCAATGCCTGCTGTTACTA
Organism: Chaetura pelagica; assembly: GCF_000747805.2. Classification (NCBI taxonomy): domain Eukaryota; kingdom Metazoa; phylum Chordata; class Aves; order Apodiformes; family Apodidae; genus Chaetura; species Chaetura pelagica. The sequence goes on along the minus strand of NW_009952873.1, from coordinate 2,810,305 downwards.
CATGCAAATAGGATTCTTTACAATCCCAGAAGCAAGAGTGCAGGTCAAATTCACTTGATAGATTTTTGCAAAATGTTTGTGCTGATATACAGAGAACCTTTAAGTTAACTTAAGAACTTTTTAAGCTGGTCTATTTTATTTTTTTTTACAGCTCACTTTTATATTATAATATATTTTATAATACTCTTTCTACAGGCTTTATTAGTTAAAGAAACATTCCTTCAGAATTACTTTTGTGTATAGTACGTGTAAAAATGGTGTTAACGTTAATGCTCATATTTATATATTACAATACTTTGCACTCACACGTTTTATCTACAGGTTTCAGAGTTGGCTGACAATAAGCAAGGTAAGCAAATTTGTTTATTTTTTAACAGTCCAGAATACTGATGCCCATGATCATGTGAGATATTTGACACTCTTACATAAAAGTCCAATATTCTGAGTCCCTGTTCTGTGCCTTCACTATTGGATTATTCTTTTTCTTTCACTTGGGACGATGCTTAAGAAAACTTTTAAAGGGGTATGGAACAATGCCTCAGGAAAACTGACTCTTAGTTGAAGGATCAACCCAGTGAAGACTCATAAGGGTCATTGCTCATCTCCTCTTTTCCCTCTGTCTCCCACACAGCAAGATATATAGTAATGATTCTGGCAACCACATACCTTCAGACTGGAAAACATATTCAGTTCCTCAGCCATAGATTAAGAATAATGTTCTAAATATTTTTTTATTTAAAGTAGGGTCGAGGGAAACACTGAGCCCCAAATACACAAAGAATACCATGATTACAGCCTCAGCTCAGGTCAGTACCTAAGCTAAGGCACATGCACATCAACTACTGTGCTGCACAGTTGCCAGCATTCGTAGAAGCAAAGGTCAATGTGGCTCTCACAGGTGGGCTGGGCAGCACATCAACTACAATCCAACACTTGTTCTTTGACTGTTTTCTATACCTAAGGTATCTTTGCTTTTAAGAAGTGACCCTTCTAGTCAAGCTTGCCAAAAAATCATAAAGAGGCATGACTCAGAGCTGGCAAGTTCAGATCTAGGTTTGAACTCTCCTTAAGTTCAAGGAAATTCTAATTTGGGACTGTCATCTTTAATTACATTTCATTAGAAAGCTGATGTCCTTTGGTTGTGAGGCCATAAGCACACATGGGCTATCATGCAGCATCAGTGAGAAATTCAATGATGAAGAGTTGTTTTTTTTCTCTACAAAAACCAGAACTCTTGCATAAGGACATTGCTTTACTTCAACCTCCCATGAATCATTCCAAGCTTTTATCTTCATCTGACATTCTGAATTCTTTGTCTGTTTCTGTACTAGACCGCAAGACTAGCTCCCTGTCTTCCTAAAATAAACATAACATCATAGTAATCCTCCTAGTATACACAAATCTCTGGAAGAATGAGTCTCTCTCTCCAACATAGGGAATAGGTGATCTAATTAGCCGCAAGTACATAGTCTATTCTAGGGGCTGAAAGCAACACTGTGCAACAAATAGAGTCAGAAGAGTTTACTGAGAAAACTGGTTGAGGCAGTGGAAACCAATAGGAGATTTAGCAAGGAAGGTTGAAAGAATAAAGAAAAGCAAGTGAAGTGACAATTTCAAATGGTTTCTAAGCATGGGGTTAGGGTGAAGGATGTTTTCAGAGGATGGAATAGTACAAAGCCATGGAAAGGTCACAGGCATCAACAGCTTAAATCACAAACAGAAAATAGGCAGAACCAGCTAATGGCATCTAAGAAACCACAGGGTGCTTGATTCAAAGCACAGCTGAAATGGATCCACATGCAAATGGACAAGGAAAAGGTGTTCCCAGTCAGGCTGTATATGGTTGCACAGCATCTGCTGTAGCACAGCTGCACCGATGAGCAACAGGATTCTGGACTGGTCAGCTAGCTACAGAGAACTGGAAAGGGATACATATGGGCATCGGAAAATTCTTGCAAGTATAGCCTTGCAGCCTTGTTCCCCAGAACTGACTACACCATGCAGATGTGACATGCCACATCAGCTCTGGAGAGGACTTTTGTATTTCTGAGCTTTTTACAACAAAATGGAATAGATGACTATGGTAAATCTGATCTAACAAGGGCTTTACAAAACTTTACTACATCTGAGCCTTATGGTTGGCTTCCATGAACTTTGAAAGAAGCTGCCAGGCAATTTTGTGAGTGGTTAGAGACAATTTTCAGCAAAAAAAGCTAAGATTTTCAGAAGATTAGAGAGAGAAAAATTAACTTCACTGTTCACAAAGCCTTGATAAACAATTCAGGGAACAGGCTTGTTTAGAAATTACATTATACCATGGCAAATAACCAAGACGCTGTTCCTTCACATTTCTCATATTTTAGGTGACAGGCAACCTGATCAAACCTGATTATCCAGTCAAATTTCAGGTTCCATTTAGAAGCATGTAAAACAGGGATTGGCACTCCAAGGCAGGCATGAAAAGTTTTTACTTAATTTTCTGCACTCTAATCCTACGCATGGCTGCAGATAAAATGCCCATGACACAAAATGTAGATGTATTTTTTGTCATATAGTTCACACACTGGACTATATCTAAGCTGTCCTCAGAAGGTAACTGAAACACTGTTCTACCAGTAGAATTCAATTTGCTATATGGGTGGCTGAACCTTCACTTGAAAAACAATATAGTAGTCTGCAAATCCAAGCCAGCTGTGAAACAGCTGTTTTAGTTTGTGCTTCTCGCTGAAGAGACCCCCAAGTCCCTAAGCATCCAGGGATGCATGTCCCGGAAGTGCCTGTGCCTATAGAGGTACTGGGAAGATTAAAGCGAGAGTGATCTGCCCCAGGTAGTCTTAAAACAGTATTGTACGGTGTTGGAACCACACCCTCTTCCTGATAAACGGGCTATAAATATGGATGAATACAAGTATAGCAAATCTGGTGATTTTTTGTACTGAAAATCAAAAGTCATGAACAGTTTTAATTTTTGCTTGTCTTCAGCCCTTGTCCAACTATTTAAAATGAACTGTGTCATTTTCACTTGATCACATCAACATTTTATCAGACATTTATTAGGAATTATGGAATAGAAAAGAATGTGTTTTATTACTATTGCAGCCTGCTACATAGTCATAGGAACATGGAAAGGCAGAGAAGGAAAGGATCACACAAGGCCCTCTGGTTTAAGCCTCTGCAAAGCCAGAACCAGCTAATTACTATATCTAAGCCTTTTCTGCCAGATATGTTTCTAACCTGCTCTTAAGAACATTCAGTGATGCTGGGCTTCCAGAAACACCTTCACAATCTTTTCTAGTCTAAACAACGGAAAATTCTCCCCTTGTGTGAATCTTAAATCTGTTTCTTCTTCATAACGGAGACAATTCCCCTCCTACCTGTAGCAGCTTGCTATGCATATGAAGAGATTTCTGCTGCCTTACATAGCACAAATGACCACATTTCTTCCAGTCTTACTCCTTGCTTCCTACTAGCACTATTGTCACCATGCTCTCCTAGGTGCCTTCCAATTCATTCCCATTTTTCCTAAGCAGTGCATCTGAAATAAGGCAGGTTATCCCAGCTGAGATCTTATCAGTGATGAACAGAATAAAATAATTGCTTTGCTCTGGTTAGCTTTCAATGGCCAGTTAGAAAAAAAACCCAAAACATAAGTGGAATAAAGGATCATGTTTTCACCGTTGATAAATCTCACTACTTGCTTGTCTTTTGAAAGACAGCAAAATGTTGGCAGCTGTTGAGCTTGTGATCACAAGATTCATATTATTTTCTCAAGAACTGCTACTGAACTAGCTGGGACCTGTTTATTCCTGTCTACACGTAGAGCCTGACACTGTCAATTTTATTAAGACCATTTATCCAGTTCCTCAAGAGCTCTTTGAATTCTAATGCTGCCCTCCAGCACATTTCCTATCCTTTCTAGCTTCATGTTATCTGCAAATGTAATATGCATATCTCATCTTCCATCATTCAGGTCATTACAATGAACAGAACTGAACTCAGGATAGGCCCTTGAGTCACTGCTGCACTCAGGGACCTCACCTGGGCCATCACTACTCTCCACATAAAGGCTTTGACCAATATCTCCCCCAATAACCCAGACCATGTTTTTCTAGCCGGCTTATGAAAATGTTTTAAGAGAGAGTTAGAAGCCTCAGCAAAGCTAGAGAATGACATCTACTTCTTTTATTCTGTCTACAAGTCTTGTCAGCCCCTTTTAGAAGAAAATAAGGGTGGTTTGAAGTGATTTGTTCTTGGCAAGTGTATGTTGGCTGCAAGTCATCTCCTTATCTTACAGTCATATAGTTTGTTTTATCATTCGTTCCAGCACTTTTCCAAGAATGGAAGTTGAACTGACTAGCCTACAATTCTTCTGCTCCAACCCCACGTCCCATTAGCTTTCAGGATCTCTTGAAGAAAAACTGCTCAAAGTTCTGAGATATCCTCAATTGATGTTTTAAGCATCCGAGGATGAAATTAATTAGGTCCAACTGACCTGGAAACTAGCCTAATCAAGCTCTAGCTTGATTTATTTTTTTTCCCCCAATTCTGGGTGAGAGCTTATGTATTTTATTAAGAAGTCACACTGTCTTTCTTTAATTTATTTTCAAAGTGCAAAAAGACATTCAGCATTTTGTCTCTCATGAGTATATGTTGTGGCTCTCCCTTGATCACTGACTACTGAGAAAATAGACTGAAAACAAAGACATATGCATATTTTCATATACAGCATTTGGTATATTATTCAAATAAAATATAACTAATCAGTATAGGGACTGCAAAAATCAAGTTCATGCCTGTGCAAACACAGGTGAGTGCATCATCCTGTCCCATTGCAGAGACACCACGTATTCAGCACACCTGCCACCACAGTCTGGCTTTATACGCATTAGCAACTAGAGCTTCTCCTTGTTGAAATAAAGGATTCAGCAAAATACAAGGAAGAAGATAAGTACCTGGTCCTTCTGTTGGGGGATATGGGCTCTTTTCTTCATTTTCATTGGGCTGATAATCATCCATGTTGATCTGACAGAAATGGAAGGAGAAGAGGCAAAAGCTTTATCAGACAAGGCAGAGGGTTTTCAGTTTTTCAGAAACCTGAGCTGTTCATGCTATCACTACAAAGACAGAGCTGGCTGGCAGCAGACCTTACCTTGGTAGCAGGGGGGGATTCTCCATCAGCAGTGATTGATTTCAGCTCAATTTTCTCCTCCTTTGTCTCCTCCTCCACAGCTGTTTTTTCTATCTCCTGTTTCTTTTCAGGACTAGCAGTCCTAATAATTTCACAAGATAAAAAGCAAAGAGTTACAAGAGGTGAAAAGCTGTTTCCATTTCAGGAACTTCATGTAGTACAGCACACACCATGAGAATGATCAGCTGGCTGGCACCTCCATTCTGAGTCCAGCTTACATACCAGCAGCTTCACCTTGTCCTCATCTGAAGGCAAAGGCAGAGACTCTGGTCTAATTCCATGTAACATCTTTTATTTTATAGCTTTCTCAATGACACGTGTTTGTGTGTGAGTGGGTGATTGTGCATGCACATATGGGGATATATGTGCCTGTGTGTTTGTGCACATGCATGTTCTAGGTCCATCAGTAGAGATTTCTTTGTCAACTCAATGGCAAAGGCATGAACCATTGTTGAACCATTGTCAAAGCATTGCCTTGTGCCCTTCCACTAGGTTACCTACAAAAGTTTTGCCCCTCACTGCACTCCCAGAGCCAGGGAGACCTGCTAACTGGCATGCAGGATGAAACAGAAAGATCTGCACAAGAGATCCCCTTCAAGCAGTCTGGAAGATAGTGAACAGAAATAACATTAAGGCAAGGCTTCTCCACTGTTGGCAGCTGGAATGACAGAGAAGCCCTATATCCAGCTTGTGCCTCCTAAGACTCTGCAGAAACACTAAAAGAGTGGCAAGAGAAGAACAGTATGTGGCATCAAAAGAGAAGGAAGCTGCTGAATCTTGTGTCAGGGGAACAACAATCTGAAAATATGCCTTGTGATTCCAAGCCATCAGAAGGTAGCAGGGAGATTCAAATGGGATTGTTTCACACTCATTCTCTGCTGATACCCTGAAAATGTATTAGTCACTCAGACTTCTCCTCTGCTCGCATCATTGCAACTGTGGGGACACCCAGCTCATTACACCTTCTTTTCCTTTAGTTTGAAATATTTTACATAAAAGTTTGTATTTACATAATTCCATACATAATTATATTAATCACATATATGTAATCTACATACACCCACAGAAAAGTTATACCTATATGTTACATATACACATACTTACTTGCACACATATATGTGCATTATGTGTGTGATTATACCCCTAGGAAGGCATGCATATGAGTGTAGGTATGTGTATGCAAATGGTTTTACCTAGCTAGCTTTTTCCTTTCTTTTTCCTCTTCCTCTTCTTTCTGTGCAGATGTTAAACTCTCAGCATCAGCAAGGTTGTCCACAGCAATGGCCAAAAATACATTCAGCAGAATATCTGTTTGTTTGCTTAAAGAAAATGGGCTTTGAAAACTGCAGAACAACATTATGCCAAAGGTTTCTAAATTAAATTTTTTTAGCAACCTGTCATCATATCTCTTGTATTTTCCAAACTTCTCTTTCACACAAGTGTTCAGAATGTGCATATACAGTATGCATAAATCTACATCTTCCATTCAAACAGCTAACACACTCTGCGGGGTTTCCAAAATTTCACAACAAAACAACTGATATATAACATCTAATTCCAGACTTAATTTCAGTTTCTGATTTCCCAAATGGGTCTTGCTTCATGCAACAAATCTCACTGAAGATAAAGGGAATGCTGAATGCTTTTTATTAAAGCACTCCTATTAGAGACCCTCAAATCGTAAAGCACGTGGACTTTTCTGTTTTCACCTAAGTATTGAGTTGAGCAACGTCACTGTAGGAATTCTCTCAGACATGAGTGGATTTTATCGACAGCGAGCACAGCCCCCTCATTAGTATTTCTGAGACAACCAAAACCCATTCATTTACCCTGGGCATTGAAGAGTTGAGCTGACAACTCTGCCATCTCCTAGCAGAGAGTCCATGCACAGCCTGTCATGTCCACATAGTATCCGATGGGAAAGGAGTTACAACTGTTTACTTGTCTTGCTGGTCAGTATTCAGATCTTATGTTACAAATCTGAACATCAGCTTCTGACAGAGCACTGGATCAGGCTGCCCAAGGATATTTTGGAGTCTCCTTCTCTGGAGACTTCAAGACCCATCTGGATGTGTTCCTCTGTGACCTGCCCTAGGTGTTCCTGCTGCAGCAGGGGAGTTGGACTTGATGATCTTCAGAGATCCCTTCCAGCCCCTATGATTCTAAGATTCTTCTATAAATTTTGTGACAGTGGGTCTTATTACACCATCATAACTTTTAAGTAAACCCCAGTTCAAGGCTTAGTCTGGAAATAAAGCCACTCCCCTGTTTCTGCTCCAAGGTCTAATGGCTCCAAAGTCAGCCAACATGTAGAGCTGGCTCACATTTTCCTCTGCAGTTCACAAGGAGATCCAAATTGTAGGGTTTTTTTAAGCTGTCAGGCAGACTGCCTTCCTCGACCTTCAGATAAGTGGAATTGCACCATTTCACTTTGAAGAGAGGGCATGCAGGTCAACCAAAATGTCAGATAACAGGGTTTGAGAGATCTGAATTATGAGGAAAGGCCAGAAGAGCTGGGCTGAGACTACAGGGCAGCTTTATGGAAGAGTCAGTATAAAAAGAAATGTCACCTCTGACACAGGAGGGCCATTCATTCCCATTCAGGGAAGCAGAAACTAAACATGAACAAATTTGGAGCAAACTGAGATACAGAACAGAACCACAGATCTATGTTATATGCAAATTCCTGTGAAAGACACTCACAGCCTAGCAATGCAATATGCCTTGTACCTCCTGGGATATGCACAGTGCCCTCACTTCACCTTGAAGCCAGAGAGAGCTGAAGTTACTAACACCAGCACAGACTGGAAGATAACTGAGCACAGGGTTTTCTGTTTAAAGAACACACAGATTGCAGTAACTGAAATGAAACACAATTCCTGTTAGTTTATACATGAATTAATATATGATCTCACATATATCAATTATGTCAAACATATGTTACTCCTTATTACAGCATTTGTATATAGCATATTGCAGATTATACATATTTTTATTCCACATAAGACTTGGATGAAGGCACACGGAATATAGTACTGAAAAGGCAATTAAAACAAAAATATGCAGTAAGTACAGTAGGCACATAGAGACATTAGTTTCTGGAGAAGACAGGAAAGAAAACATATGAGAGAATTAAGAGGAATGAAAAATAAAAACACTAAACATGTACAGATACTCAATAAAAGCTAGCATACAGAGCTGGCACGTACCTGGCTCGTACAACTGTTTATGTGCCTGAAGACTTAGTACTAGCTAAAATTAAACAAACTTGTTTAACTTTTGTCAGTGCAAAGCCAAAATTCAGACCTAGGGAAAAGGTAAAAATGTTAGGTATGAAATTCATTATTTTCTGACATAACAAAGCAGTAAAGGGTAACTTTAGATTCAGCCCCACTTGGAGAAAGACTAGCATGAAAGGATACAGTTTCCACAAATGAAGAGGATGATGAAGTAAATACAGACCAACATTCCTGGAAAAGAGGGGCCGCCATAAGCCATGATCCCATCATACATCACCGAATTCCAGTCCTCCCCAGTCAGGATCTAAATGACACATTCCCACCAATAAGGGATACAGTGTTAGACCACACAGAGAATTTGAAAACCCCATTAACATAACAAAGATCTCTCCTATCCTAGAGAACAACCCCTCCCCCAGGATGGCTGGACACTCTGGCTGTGTCCATCTAGAAAATAAGTAACGCCCTCCTTCCCCCAGACAGAGAGAATGCAAAGAGGGACTGCGCTCAAAGTGTGAAAATAATAATGAAGTGTCCACTTGAAGAGGATGGCTGAAGCCAAATGGCTGTCCCAGACAATTCTGTTCAACTGTCCCCACCTCTCGCAGGCATTTCCCTCCATGTGCCTGCTGTTTCAGACAGGCTGCACAACCCCTAGTACTGAAGACAGGCCTCAGCACAGCCTTCTCTGCCACTTCCCTTCACCTTGGCTGACCAATCCCAAAACTGCAGCCAGCTTAAAGGCCATTTGATTACTTCTCTGGTGCTGTGAGCAGGTATTTGTTCCCCAGTACTGTGAGGGGCGGGAGGACAGCTGCAGGCTTGGGCTTTGGCATGCAGGTGCTGCCCTGGGAGATGACAATGGCCATTCTCTTGTCCTAACCTGCTGAGACCTGGTGGCCTTACTACATACAGGGGCTTTGGCTTTGGTTTGCCACTTTGGGAGGGAATACACCTGTGCTGGCAGCACAGCATGGCACCTTGCTCCTGGAGCTCTTAGGCTGATGTCCAGCCTCAGGGACTGCCCAGCTGCAGGGAAGGGTGCAGAACCTGCTCTCTGTCTCACCCATGTAAACACAATGTATTGGCCCCATTGGGACCACTCTTGCCCTTACCTGAAACACAGTGAGGAGGGACTGGGGGAAGTTGTCAAATGTACTCCTCCTGGTCTGCATCTCATCAAAGTTAAATTTGCCCCCAAAGAGCTGCATCCCCAGGAGTGAGAAGATGATAATAAAGAGGAAGAGAAGCAGCAACAAGGAGGCAATGGAGCGGACTGAATTCAGCAGTGAAGCCACAAGGTTACTCAGGGAATTCCAGTATCTGGAACAGAAAATAGAGACAGTTAAAATTACTTCAAACCAAGACAGGTACTCATGGACTGCACAGGATATTGGTTCAGTCTGTCTTCTTTATATAAGCAGGCATTTCCAAACACCCTGTTAAGCAGTGAATCATCAATGTGCTTCCCTAAGATAATGAGACCTACTGCAGCTAATGAGTGATTTTACTACCACACGTGTACATACACAATTCCCTCCATCCCCCACCCCCTATGCACACCCAGAAGATTATTGCAGCACTCTCCATCTAAGGCTCTGCGAATCTTTTATCAATATACAGTGACTAGTTCTTGCTGCTTCAGTGAGTTACATTCTAACCAACCTCATTACAACACTCACAGATGTTATGGCAGCCAGAATCCCTCACTCCAGAGAATGGCCTGTAAGTACTAACAAGAGCAGATGGAGAAAGAGTTTGGATGCAAATACAAACTTGTCCAAAATCTGGTGTGTGTGAGTATGTGCTTGGGCTCACTCACAGATAGACATGCCACACTTTCTGGGACTGAGAGGAATGAGCCAGATGTTAAAGGTCCTACACACCCACTGATGATTGTTTTATATGGGTCCTATAAGAAACTACATTTGTAAAGTCCAGCATTTCCTTTGCTCTTGGAAGAACACACCACCACCACTGTGCTTTTTGGTATCAAACCCACTACACTTCCTTGGACAGACTGCAGAACATTTTGGAAGGGCTTAGAGCTAGCTTCAAATAGAGCTGGGTAAGATATTTCCAGTATACTCAGTACACCCACTCACCAGCTGATGAAAATCACCAAAAATCAACAGATGTTTCTTATGTTTTCTGAGGCTGATATAAATTTCTTGGATATGACTAAGCTGAAGTCCACTTAGACCAGTTACTGAGAAAAGGACAAATTGCTTGTGACCTCACACAAAATGACAGAAAATTCAGACTTCTGCTTTTAGAATAACTACCATTCAAGGGACAGAATAGCTAAGACTTGCTCTCCCAGCATATTCATGCTGGTGCCCAGATCAGACTAATGCATGATGCAGAGAAAGGATCTTCTTGACCTCATGGTCCCACTTAAGGGTTCAAAGAGATGTGAGCAGCATTTTCTGCTGCAGCATGTCAGTTGGCTTGCATTCTTTGCCAGCTTGCACGGTAGCCACGTGTTAGAAGAGGGATGTGTTTTTCTGAAGAACCCACCACACTGCCCATGAGTCAGCTTTCACTTTGGTCTTGTAACTGCTCAACCACTCCTAATTTACTGTTTAGTTGGTCATGGCCACTGCTCTTTTAGATGCGTTTGAGACTGATAGAGCTTTTAGACAGGGCAGAAGCGTAGCTGTCATCTTCCAATCACCTAATTTTGAACACACATTACTAGCAAGCTTCAACAGCTTTCACAGGTCAGCAAGCCTACAATGTTTACCTGCAATCTCTAAGTTTTCCTTCTAGCATCATCTCTTGTGGCCTACCACTATGCTTTGAGATCCCAACGTAGTAAAAATCTTCCACTTCTTTCTCCCAAAGCCTGTAACAGTGAAATTTTCTTTCCTTAGAGTATTTTGAATTTCTAGACTTATTTTCCTCAGAGACAGAAGTTCCACTTGAGAAGAATGACAGACTGGTCTAGTGCTCTTGCTCCTCTGAAGAAGCCTGCTCCTTCAACATACTGTTCTGAAGGCAGTGTAGCCATTAGAGAACAAGGTTCTTAAATTCCCAGTTAAATTAATGTTTTTTAAATGTCAGCATAAAAAGAAAAGTTTCCTTATCCCATGGAAAATAGGAATGATTGAGCAGTCCAATCACTTTATGAAGGTTAGCAACCTGATCTGCAGAGGGACACCACCATATTCTCTGAAGCTCAGCAACTGGTTTATCTCCAAGGGCTGAGCTTCAAAGAGAACTGTGATGTTTTCCTTCCAGCTCAGCACTTCAGAGAAAACTGGAATGCTTTAAAGTTTAACTGCAGTGAAAGAGATGAACAATGAAAAACTGCAGAGCAAAGGTAAGGGCATGGAAGCTGTGGGCTCAGTGCCACCAAATGTCCACACTGAATGTGCAATGTAACAGCCTGCTCTATTGGCATTTATCCTTACAGCTCACACACTTTCACTTTGGGAGGTATGGAAAGAAGGAAAATTAATTTCTGATGAAACTTGACTGACTTCAGCGTCCTTAAACCAGAAACTGCTGTGGTCCAGAATATCTCTGCAAGCCTTCCAATGTCAGTCAGGACACATTTTCTAGATCTTTCTCGCAGTGCCCTTAAGACACATACAGTAGAGTTATTACCCATCTGAATAGTCTCAGTGACTTAAAGCTTTAATGCCTTGCTATCTCAAAGCACAACTGCACAGACTTTTATCAGCTCTGTATTTCTTACAAATGGCTCAATACCTGAGATTCAGTTTCTTATGTAACTATCAAACTTAAGGCAATTAACTAAGATGACCTGGTGATAAGATGGGTGTTGTTTTATCTGTGCACTGAGTGCTAGCTAGAAACACAGCATCTTTAGAAAAATAAACAAACCTATCAGCAAAAAGAAAAAAAAAAAAAAAAAGAGAGAGAAAAAGGGAAAAGGAAAAGAGAGGTTTGACTTGACTGTGATGTGAAAATCACAATTTTCTTATCTTATTGTCCTAGACGCCTGAGCTGAGGTTACCATCTGTCACATTAGGTGGCTGCAGAAATAACAAGAACACCCCCTCAGTGACATCTGGGGTTACTCAATGAAACACAAGGCTTTTAAGACAGGAATGGATGAAGCCCAAGCAAAGAAAAAGTCCCACAGTACTTCGCCCTCTTTGGTTAATATACTACAAAGAAAAACCAGTTACAATAAATCTCATGGAACTGCTGGATAGAATCAGAGGTTTTGGAGTGGGAGGTATGAGATGAAGCACTGCTGCTTCCTCAGACTTAGGGAATTACTATATATGTATGTATGCATGTATATACACACACACAAATGAATGTGCTTCTTGACATCTCCCATTTGCAGACCTCAGACCCTTGAGGATGCCAGTGATGAGGCATTGCAAAACCCCAGTGTGTAGGATGTGATTATGATCCCTGTTTCAAAATGCAGAGATGATGCAGAGAAGTTAAATGATTTGTTCAACATCTCACACAAAAGTCAGTTGTAGAACTGGATTATAACTTAATGTATTATTTTATTCTCTTCCCTCTCTTCTCCATTACATGCCACTGTACTAGCAAGCACAGATGCTGAGCTTGAAACAGTAGCAACAGCTGGCAGTTTCATTGTAGGAAAACTTCCCACATTATATGTCCAATATCAAACCACTTTGAAAGCAGGAACAAAAAAAAAGGTGCCCCATGTCTCCTCTCTGGTTAACAGTGACATATCTAGTAGCAAGACATAGGTATAAAGTACCAAATTTCAGTATGCTTTTGCAAACAAATCCGTTTATTTTTAAGTATAAAGCACTAAATATAGGAATTTATAAAAGAGTAAAGGGCTATTTATAAAGAGAAAATAATTTGTCTTATAAGAAAGGAAGATTTTCTGTACAGCTCTGTGAAAATCAGGGAGAATAACCCAAAGAGATTATATTGTCTGCTCATCTAATGTACAAAACTAAAGAATTCTGAAGACTATTTATAATTTTGGAAGAAGTATTTGCTTTTGAAATTCTAAATGTGGGTTCTAAAATGATCCATTGTTCATCTGATTGTGTATTTATTTGTTTCTGTCATGTTAGGGAGCTTTATCTGTGTTTTTCCTAGAAGTGTATCATCTTGATGCACCCTGAATTAGTTTGTGCTTCATGTTTACCATGGAAAACCCATACAAAAATATAAAGATTAAGCTACCTACTGATATACTCTCATCAGAGTAGTTTTCCTGCTTTGTGCCTTTTTAATCCCCTCGATTATCACTATTTCCATCTCCAGTGTATGTCCTAATGTCACTGCTCATTAATACATATTTGACATAAAATATTACACCTGCATCTCTCCTCCCCCTTCCCAGCTTTCCAGGATTGTATCTTTCTGTATTATCATTGTACTCTGGGGGTGTTTTCTACCATTATTGATAATGTGGTCAATAAATCATCATTGTATTTAGAGCTGAGTGAATAACAGAAAATACTGTATATTTCTGGAGAACATCAGACGTAAAAGTTTTGCTTTAACGCCAGAATATTTTCTCCTTCAGTAAGACGTGAGTGGGCCTAAAATACTGCTTTGGAGGCTTGTGTTAGGGCCTTCTGCATGAGGGTGAACTTCACCCACAGAGGGGAAAAATTATGAAGAAAATTATGTATCATTAAAAACCACATTTACATCTGAGACTACTGCAACCTACTTGCCAATATTTTAGGAACAGGAAAGAAGGCTAAATCTGATTAATACATTATTCATTATGAGTTATTCCTCAGCTCTGTGCTTTGCACATAGACCCCTGTGTAAGTTGCAGGAGACTTATTCCAGGTAACATTTGCTTCCATGCAAAACTGTCTTTTAGTTTTGCTGCAGGATGAAGGTAAATATAACTTGTCCTGCTGCTGGTTGGTTTCACTATTACATCTCTGCCAGAAGCTTTACAAATATTTGAGTACTCCAATAGCTCAAGCTTCCAAAAGTATTAATGATATTCTTTTATTGCCTTTCTATTAAAGTTTTCTCTTAGCTAGATTATATATTTTATGTAGGAGTGGAGAAATGTCTTGAAAAACAAAGACCTCTCCAGGATGCTATGTTGAAGCCATGCTTTTATAGCTATTGGTATATTGCCCTGGCTGTATCTGGTTACCCAATGCCTCAAACAGCTACTGGTTTCCTCAGAAACCAGGCCTGGGACTCAGTGATGATAGCTTTCAGACCCAGACATCCAGGAAAAACAGTCACCAGACCAGAGATCCCCACTATTTCTGAAAGGGTAAAGATGTCTTTCTTGCTGGAAACTCTTATTTCCTGGAACAGTTTTCTCTCTTCTATGATCACACATCTAAGCAGACCTGCATTTTCTTCTTTTTTAGTAATTGTATGCTTGCTTTGGTCTCACTCTTCAAGACTGTGAACTGATTTTCTGACTCTGCTATCTGACCCTCAAAACCATCCACCCTGAAAGAGAGTTGAGGCTCAGAAGTTTTCAGGTTAAATCTTGTATGGTGCACAAGTCCAAGCCTGTTGATTTTTTCTGCCTCACAGCTCTGCCATCTTGACTGTCTTCCAGTTCTTGTCGTGTTTTTCTCATGTGCTGTGTTTTTTTGTCTCAAATTCATCAGAAATTTCCTTTGGGGGAGTATGTAGCAATTATAGAGACAATCTCATGGAGGAGCTTGCAGAAAAGGTACCTTTTCACCACCCCAGTCCAGCTTTTTATAAGGTGCCGACTGATGCCTACAAGGAAAAGGCAGGCCCCATGCTACTTTGGGTTAGCACTTGGATAGATTTGTTCCAAGAGCTCTCATCTGGGTAAGTTGAGAGCTGATCTCTCATAAAACCTCCACTCAAGCTGAAAAACTCCTGCCAAACCAAGCTGGGGAAGTACCCAACTGCAGGAAGCAGAGACTGTTTTATAGACACCACTGTGCCTTTATGCAGAGGGAGAGGAGAAAGAAGGAAAAGGAAAAAGAGAGGACACTGGAGTCTAGAAAAGTGTGGCTTCTTCATAAAGCTAATGCTACATGCTGGACTCCTTTGAAGGAGAAGGGCTGGCAACATCCTTTGCCTATAGCTGCTAATGTTGACACTATCTCCCATTAGAGACACTGTTGAGTCTACTGGAGCTGGCATGGGTTCCTTAGCTGAATGTTGTTTTGGCACAAAGTAGTCTTTCAGGCCCCTTTCTGTCAACATAAAGCAATAGAAAAGGTCACAAGCTATCTGTAGTTTTGTTTTCACTTTGTCTTTTGCATGGAAACGTAAGAGCCCCAGCTCAGCTCACGTTATCCTTCCAGATTTCAGTTTAAAAATCTGCATTGCATCAATTGTCTTCAGCCTCCTGCACCAGATTCCTTACCAATCCTGACCACTCACATCAGGGATATCCAGTCTGTACAGCCCTCCCCTTTCTGCCCCAGACTTCAGAAGATGAGGACTATCAACCTAGCACTCTCACTACCCGTTAGTGGTAGAAAAAGTGAAAAGAAGAGGGGTATGAGTGACTTATGCCTATATATGTTGTGCACTGAGCGGCAGCCCTCCTTCATTCCCAAAGAAGCACAGAAGTACCTTGTGATTTTAAATATTCTTAGTAGTCGAACACATCTCAACACAGAAATGCCCAGTGGTGACATGATCTTAGTCTCAACCAGAATTGTTTCCAGGATTCCTCCACACACGATGAAACAGTCAAAGCGGTTGAAGAGGGATACAAAGTAGGCCTGGAGACCAAGACTGTACATCTTCAGCAGCATCTCAGCCGTGAAAAGAGCTAGCAGCACCTTATTGGCAGTGTCTCATGAAAAAAACAAACAAACAACAAAAACAAAAAGAAAGAAAAGAACAAAACCAGAAACAGATTAATGAAACTTAGTCAAAAGTTCATCACAGCGAACCATGAACCCTGTAAGCCTTCTGGGATCAGTCTGGGAGGTTAACTTCATATAAGCTTGGCATAAAGAATGGACTTCAAAAGTGTGGGCAGCTCATCCAGAGAAATGCTTTACAAAGATGCTTACAGAGATTCTTATGTATTGTACATACAGCTGCAATGTATTACACAATCACACAACCTCCATGCCAGGGACATGCCTTCCTGTGCACAACCTCCCATCACACTTGTCATCTACAGATGAGAGTGGGAATAGAAGAGCTGCTGTGCTACCTACTGTTGCTTAATTAAGCTTTTCAGCTGCTCTCACCTCCAGTGAGGATTCAACTGTTCTGCAGGCAGAAGAACTTTACGAATCACTCTTCTTTCCTCGCCTCCCTGGTAACTAGAATTTATCATAAATGCTGTTTCAGGGAAAACTGTGGAGAACCTGTGGTTCCCAGTAGCTATCCATAAACTGAAAATCCAATTGCTGCAAATATATATTTAGCATAAGCTCCCGATTTCACTTACACCCAGTGGAACGCTGCATTGGCTGGAAACAAGGAACTTAAGTTTCTTCCACTGTAGGCAGGTATTTTGTTGTATTGTTTAAGATCATCAACAGACAGAGGACTATTTGCACCTGTATATGCTCCTTTTACATTTTCTGCATCAGCTCCCTTCTCGGCCCCCTTTCTTAACACTGACCATAAAAAACAGAACACAAATCATCCTCTTCTCACCTTGGACCTCTGTGAGCCAGTCTGGCTGGTTGTAGTGTTCAGAGGCAATGGTAAGGGTGTTGAGAAACACAAGGAAGATCACCAACCAGTAGAAAACATTGGACTTGACAGCAGCACGGCACTTTCTTCTGCAGAATCGATTCCATCGGCGCCAGTAGCGACTTGGAAAATTGGAAAAGGAACAGTTCTTTTCAGATAGGGATCCCCAGGCTATTGCAAATCTCTGTCAAGAGAGACTCTACTCTTGATTTATTGTTCAAGAGTGGTTGAGAATAACTTTAAAGTTCACCCTGAGAGATATTCACTGATTCTCATCTGAGTCGACAGTTGTGATCATACTTTCTTCAGCTATTGGGATGAAGTTAGTCCTAAACCAATTTGCAACATTTAGGGGTAAATAAACCTCTTCAAGCAATGTCTTAATCAGATTAAGACATCCATTGCATCTACCCTGAGAGGTTTTTTTAGCCCAGTTCCCACAAAAATAATCCTTATTTTTGTATTTTTATGCTTATGGCCTCCAATGTGACCTTGCCCAGGCTCAGAATAGCGCAATGACAAGACACCTGTTATATCACTATATACCATAGACCTGTGGATTAAGTTCTTGGAGAGATGAGGTCAAATAAAAGCCATGGAATGTTTCCAACATTCAGCAATGTTCAGGATTAAGGTAAATAAAAGGGCTAACTCTGAATAGAAAAAAAAATTGGGGGACCTCAACATCTCACCTTCATGCCTAGAACTACAGATACCATTTGCTAATCAACAGACCTTTTAAAACTTGCCTTGAACACATTCCCTTGTGTCACTGATTTCTGAGGGTAATTACTAACCACAGAAGATATTTAAAGATAATTACACACCTCCTACTCTTCAGAATTTAACTTGCATAGCAACCAGTTTCCAGGCAACACTTGCCACTATATAATAAATCTAATAGTTTTATATAGATATCATATACATATATGTGTGTGTGTGTGTGTGTGCGCATGTGTGTGTGTGTGTCTAAAGAGGCACACACATAGGCAACATTACAGGAAGAAAGAAATTTTCTTGGCCAGTCTTCCCTTATGCATTATTTCCAGTGATGAACTATGGTCATGCTTGAGGCCAGGGTTCAGCATCTGTATAAACTAAAGCCAGGCAATGGCAACTTGGCACACTGGCCAAAAATTTTTTGCAACAACATTTTAACAGGTAATCAAATCCCAGCTCTTTTAGCTATGCACTTTATAAAGGCACCCAGTCTAGCTAGCACAAATGTTTAATAAGGGTTGTGTGTTTTGCAGTGGATTTGAGACATTATCTTCTCAGCTTTTAAAATGGACACAAATCTAGGCATCCCTGTTGTTGTTCAATCATTAGCAATCCCACACACTTTTGTGTGCACTTGTGCACAAATGTGCATGCCCATGACAATGTAATTATACAAGTGTTCTTTTGTGCCTTCACCTACATACAAATAAATCCACAGATTGTAGGAATGTGATCATGTATGCAAGTCTTTGCACAGGGAAGCATATAGACACTATGTAAGCATATGTGCATTCCTGAATTCACATTATTGTTCATTATTTAGGAAGGACAGAGTTGCTCACTTTTCCCAGTTATTCTGAAAATTAATTTAGTTTTCCATAAAACTGACTTTGAAAACAGACTTATGGAGGCAGCTGGGCTCCCACTGGAGAGGTAGAAATTGACTGGAACCTCAACAACCAAGTTCTATTAATTCAGTCAGCTTTTCCAATCAAACCCCACAAATTACCACAAGGGGACTGCTTCCCATTTGCAAAAACTTTAAGTCAACAGAAAAACAAATACCATCAGAAAAACTCCACATGTCCCACAGTGAAAGGAAGCATTTCACAAGTAAGATGCAAACCTCATGAGTCGAAAGATCAAGCAAAATCAAGCAAAGCAGAGTAGTGCAACAAAGTGTAGGAAAAAGAACCTTGAGCTGACAGGGTTGATGTTGATGGATGTAGAATAATTATGTGGTTGAACCATTTTTTTCTTCTGCTTTTATATTTTATAGCTTGAGATATGTAGGTAGCAATCAGATAGGTACTTGTGAGTGAAATACTGTCAGTAGTTCCTGTGCCTTACTTCAGTATGAAGCTTAGAAGAAGGATCTTGATTTTTGATAGAAGACTGACTAAAATCAGACAACTTTAGCAGTATCTCCTAGAATCACCACTGTGTCCCACAGATGCAGGAGTAAATCACCAAACAAAATTGGTGGAAAGGAGGAAAAGCAAAAGTCTGTTTTACTTACCTAAACTTTGATTTTGAGATCCGATGCCTGAAAGATAAAAATTGCCATTAAATTCTGAAGCTGTCCCATATGTCCCAGGCTTTTATGAAAATAGCAACAGAAACAAAGTTAAGCTCAATCAAAATAGATACTGTTTTCCTCTTAAATCCTGTGTAAGTCAATGCAGGCACTGGGCAGGGCTAGAATTCCCTGATACACAAATCCTGATTTTTAGTGGGAGTCATGAAGCAGGAGTCATGCCATGATGGGATTCTACCACCTACAGACATCAATGAACTAGCTTTTTTCTTGGGTAAAAACCTGTCCTAATGCTAGAGATATTCTGTATCTGCTACCAAATTCATTTTTCAAGTATGCATCTTTTTTCTTTTAGTCACTAGGGTTTTTTTCTTGTATTCAAATATTTATGTCTTTATACAGACAGACTTGTTGCTTTCACACATCACCTGTCACTTCAGGATATATAAGCACATTATAAAAGCCTAGGGAAAATAAGGGAAAATAATGCGCTTTTTTTTTTTTTTTTTTCCCAGCAATTGAGGGAAAAACAGTGCATGGTGGATATTTTCAAACTTAGATACTAACACTTGTTTGTCTTTGTTATCTGTGTAAATTGCTTTGAATTCAAAATGGTCTGAACAATAGCAGATTCTGTTGCTATGAATGAAATTTTGGGAATCAAGCATTCCTGAAAATTTGACCGTGTTCCCACTATGAATGTGTTTAAATATCTAATTCCATGCACATGGATTTATTTACTCAAATAATCTCATGGGCTTTTTATGAGAACTGATAGGCAAAGCTGGGGACAGACCTCAGTCCTAGCCCCTGCCTTGCTCTGCATGACACATCCTATGAGGCCTTTGAACTCTTTGGCTGACTTTTAGTACATGCATAATGGGGCAAAGAGAGAAATTAAGGTATGTGGATGCAATGACATGAGTCAGTTGATTTAGGTAGCTGCATGATCCCCTACCAATAACAGAAGAAATGAGAATCTGGGGCATGAGTATGAGCAAGATATTTCTGCTGGATTGAAGCATTTCTTAAGGTTCCCTCTATGATAGGAAAGTGATTCATTGTTGACAACGGTCAGCAAAGGTCTTACAATATTGGCTTAAAAATGGATTCACAGTTAGTAGACATGGGACAAAGTAATGCTCAAAGCATCTAACAGTACTTTCTGTAGCAGTCTTAATAATGGTCATGTTCCTGTTTGAGGACATCAGTCACTGACAAGCAAGTGGTGATGGGTCAGTTCCATATGTGGAAGAGATTTTTGTGATAGGAACATTTCAACAGCAGATGGTCCAAG
>NW_009952873.1:2741382-2789684 GCF_000747805.2 Chaetura pelagica | reverse complement strand
AGCTTGTCTAGGCCACATACGAGGCAGCAGTTTGGTTACAGACATACTCAAGAACTCTTTTGATAAAGAAGAAATAATGCACCGGCTGAACAGAATGCTAAATTATGCTGCAGAGACAAAGTGAGCTTTAACAACGATTACATGTGAAGCACCTACAAGGCACATCATTATTGTTAATGCTCTCCCAGCTTCTCACTGAGAATTCTTGCTTGATAAACACTGCCTACAAACTGGATCAGATTTACAGGCAACAGGAAAGAAAGCTTGGACAAAGACAGGGGAAAGAAAAAGAAGGAAAAAATTACAATGAAAGAGAAAGATGGGTACTGAGAAGGAGATTGTGGGGACTTTCAGAGGAAAAGGCTGGGAAGGAGGGGAAGTAGAGCTAGAGAGATGGCATGGGGAGCCTGTCTCATGGAAAGCAAAGGACAGAGAGTGTGAAGTCCTCTGGTGACACCTCCTCTGGCTAATGGTTTCCCAGCAAGGGAGCTGTGTGGCATTTAAAGCATCTTTAATTTAAGCAGAAGAGGTGTGGCAGGTATAGTACTCATCATGCATGTGATAATTATATCTTTGGAGCATTATGAGCAGCAGCCAAGTGCATTCAGTGCTCCTACAGGTTAGCTACAGCCTCCCCCCCACCATTGCCTTACTGCTATGGCAGAAGGCTTTATCACATGTGGGTGTGCTATATACATAGAACAGGACAAGGAAGGAGGAAGAGATTTATATTTAGAGGCAGAATCCAAGAGTAAAATGAAATTTTTGAAACACAAACTGTACAATAATTGGTTCTGAAAACATTACGCCTGAATCTGAAACACATTTTTCAAATGAACCTGAAGATCAAGAATCTTTGTCATCCAGAACCAGGATTAAATAGTCATATTAAAACCCCCAAAACTTCTATGGCATCTCTAGGGGCTGTCAAGTATTCTGGACTTGGGGCCTTGTCATGGCCTGTGTGTGACTCTCCAAACTGGCATTTGCCAAGAATTCAGTGTGGACCAGATTGTCTGCTAAGAATTTAAACCTGCATCTCTTGCACCTCTGGTATCCTGGGACTTTTATATCACCGGAAGAAAGGGAGTGTCCCCATTTGTGTCCAGCTCTGGAATGTCCTGAGAAACTGCTTTTTAAAATCAGGGTATAGAAGCCTATACAAAAAACATTTCAGATCACTATGGATGTTTTTATAATAGCAACCATGTAATTCAAATTATCTAGAAAGACAAACACAAAAATTATACTGATGATTTTGTCTAGTTATCTTTTAAATTTTCTAAAACTCTTTTAACCTTACATAGTCATGTACCACATACAGATAAGGCAGTGAAATGTAAAGATTTTATTGGCATAAACTCAGGATAATCAGCGTAATTCAAATGTAGCAATATATACAATCTGAGGGATAAAATCTTTGTTTCTCTGTTCATGGTTGACACCAGAGAGGAGAAACTATGCACTTGTGAAGGTTGTGACACTCCTGTAAAACAGGGATTGAGGACTTTCATGATTGCACAGACAACAAAAAATTGTGGAAAAAAATTGTAGGTCTCCAAGCATGACACAAAGGCCATGCTGCAAACATTTTCTGGGTGTAGAAAGTACTAACCATGATCACAAAATTATCTGGCATGCTGGTCACAACTATTGTCACACTATGATCCCACTTGTAGGCAACTATCTTCATGAGGACTTACAAAAGCCCTTGGATACCAGGAAAAGCTCTCAGAAAAACTTTAATACAGAAATTTGCTTACTATGCCTCTAGGTTCTACACAACTTTGGGGAACATCCAAAGAGCTGCACTGTGGGAATCTTACAGATTTTAGAACTGAAGGAATGCAAACCTGGTGTGATATAGACTCTGCTTTGGTGCAATATGGTGCATTCTTGCAGTGACTAGTCAAACAGCAAAACATTTTTCCCTCTCTCACTTCCAGCTGATGACATTTCATTCCTTCTAGTCAGGATGTTGGCATTCCTTGATGATTTTGTCTAGTTATCTTTTAAATTTTCTAAAACTCTTTTAACCTTACATAGTCATGTACCACATACAGATAAGGCAGTGAAATGTAAAGATTTTATTGGCATAAACTCAGGATAATCAGCGTAATTCAAATGTAGCAATATATACAATCTGAGGGATAAAATCTTTGTTTCTCTGTTCATGGTTGACACCAGAGAGGAGAAACTATGCACTTGTGAAGGTTGTGACACTCCTGTAAAACAGGGATTGAGGACTTTCATGATTGCACAGACAACAAAAAATTGTGGAAAAAAATTGTAGGTCTCCAAGCATGACACAAAGGCCATGCTGCAAACATTTTCTGGGTGTAGAAAGTACTAACCATGATCACAAAATTATCTGGCATGCTGGTCACAACTATTGTCACACTATGATCCCACTTGTAGGCAACTATCTTCATGAGGACTTACAAAAGCCCTTGGATACCAGGAAAAGCTCTCAGAAAAACTTTAATACAGAAATTTGCTTACTATGCCTCTAGGTTCTACACAACTTTGGGGAACATCCAAAGAGCTGCACTGTGGGAATCTTACAGATTTTAGAACTGAAGGAATGCAAACCTGGTGTGATATAGACTCTGCTTTGGTGCAATATGGTGCATTCTTGCAGTGACTAGTCAAACAGCAAAACATTTTTCCCTCTCTCACTTCCAGCTGATGACATTTCATTCCTTCTAGTCAGGATGTTGGCATTTCTGAAGAGAAGATTCCCACCCCAGGGCCTTTTTTCTGCATATTACTGTGGACATGAGCAAATAGTGGAATGACATTTTCAGGAATGCATACTGCATATCTGATAATCTCTCAGCCTAATAAAGTGTTAGGGCTAAGTTGTATGCTCAGTTCTGCCTCTGCGACTCAAACTGAAGCAACAAGCCTCCATCCTTCTGCCTGTACAATGCAACGCACATGGGGGATGTGCAATGATCATTTCTCATTTCGGACCATTAATTAAAAGCTTCCAACAAAGCAGAACAGATGACTGGCCCCGAAAAACTTGCATACTGAAGTGGACTGAGATCCTCCTGCAGAGGCAGTCACTGAACTTCAGCAGAGTCTACACAGTGATGCCTCTTCTCTTTTTTGCATTCTTGCCCTTCTTGAAGAAGCACTGAAGAGCACGTTGACCTGACAGAGAGATGCTGGTTTTAAGAGAGAGCTGATTGTTGACCAGCAGCAGTATGAATCTACAGAATATCTTTAAGAAAACTGGATCTGTCTAGCTTAAAACTGAGTTGGTTTGCTATTCAACAGGCTTTCTTATAGGCTGGAAAAACAGGCCAGCACATCAGCATTTAGTGAATAATCTTGCACATGACAAGTCATAGGCAAGGTCTGTCACCGAATCTGAAGTAGGAAGATAACTCCTCCTCCACAAGGGCACTCAGTTTTCCTTTAGACACCTATATGGAGCTGACTGTGAATGCCAAAAGCACCTTGCTCATAATAAATCAGAGAGCAGTAGCTGAAGCTGACACATAAGGGTCAATCAACTCTGCGTGTTTCCCTGCTGAAGTCAGCAGTGGATGCAGAGCTTTTGGCAGACTTTTCTTACCACTGCTCCTCCTGATGTGATGGGGACTTTGGTCCTCACAGAAGGAGGCTATCTTCTCATTAGGTGAAAACCAGAAGCAACTATATCAAACCTGTAAGCAAACTGACTCTCTTGTCTTTACCACTGCCTCCTATGCTGATTATTGCAAGAATTGCATAGGAATTACATTCCCAGCCAGACAAGCACCAAAGGAAAATCACTGACAGTTCAACTGCCAGAGAAAGCTTTCATCATTCATAGTATTTTCAGGACATGCTGTTTTCACTCGGAAAGCCAGTGTTCAGTTTCTTTTATCCTGTTTTATTTTTTTAACCTTCTTTGGTGAAAAAGCAGTTGAAATGCCCCCTAAATGTATGGAAATCTTGGCCAAGGTGAAAACACCAAGTGGCTTATTGTTTCAGTGAAAGCAGATAATTTTAAGCCCTCTTTTCCTTTGAAATCAAGTGCTCCATTTTTCTATTGAGGCTGTATGAAAGACTTTCCATAAAGAACTTTTTTATACCTAATACACATGTATAAAAGCAAGCTTTGTTGTGGCACTCCAGATCTACATGGTTGTATTAGAAACTTGGCATTCTGGTTGTATTGGAATATTATATATGTTGCCATCCCTCAGAACAGATTACTACTGATGATGAGCAATAGCCTGTCCTCGGGAACCAAAGACTGGCACAGCAGTAAACACAGAGGTTCAGGGAAATTACTTGCTATTGGGAAGTCCTGGGTATAAGGCAATCCTGTAAGCAGCAACTCATTGCTTCCAGTTCTGGGTTTATCCCCCTGATGTTTGCTGCAGAGGAAACACATTTATTTGTACCCAGAGGCAACACATTATTAAAGCTGTGATACCTTAGGAGTGAGATAAGTTCCTCTTTCAAATGTTGTCCTTGAGGATAAAAGCTGTTGTGTTTCTACTGCAGGACAGATACCAGTGCAGTACAAGGCAAAACCATGACATGCATGATAGACTGTGGAAGCTGTGGGATGCTTTTCCATGTCCTGTGGAACGCTAAAAAACCTGTTTTCAAATTCAGATGCCTGACAAAACTAACACCCATGTTATGAAGAGAACTACTTCCTTCCACAACTCTTCTGATGGAATCAGAATTACACCAGGAATGAATATGAATGTTTGTTGTCTAAGACATCGAATTTATACAATAAGAAAAGATATTTTAGATGTTATATTCTTCCTGAAATTCCTTCTGGTGGTTTAAAGACTGGCATTGCTCCAGACAGCACAGCTAATGAAGACAGTTTCTGTAGTAAGGATTCTACAGAAATAAAAGCTTCTTTGAGACAATTCATCAGTAGGAGATAGCTTGTGTTTGAGAGGTACTCTCCTGATCTCACATAGCATATGTCTCTGTGGAGCTGAGAAAGGCTGTCTAGGAAGATCTCCTTTTCCAAAAGGCATGCTTGAGCCTGGCTTCTCAAGTACGTCTTTCTGTCATTCACAGACCCAGCTTTTCAAAGCTCTACAGTGTTTTGTAAGAACAGAAAGAACAGCCAGTAATTCTAAGTTATCTTCAATAAAAATGCTTTTTCTTTCAGTCTTCCAGGTACTTTTTTCATTCTAACAAGAGTGCATTCTAATGGAAAACTCAGCTTGTAGTCATGGTGGTGGTGTTGGAGTGGTTAAATACCCTAGCAGTGTGATGCCACTAAATAAATAAATATATCACCTTAGACTTGAAATCTCCCTGTTGCTTCAGTCATGTCTGGTGGCAGCTTGCCCAGTGCAGTCTCTGCCCTCTGGGAAAAAAAAGTGTTTATGGCAAGGCAATGGCGATTTATGGCCACTAGGTGATTTTAGCAGGCTGGTAGAAATGAAGACTCGTGCAACAGGTGAAAGTCAACAAAGAAACCTGTCTAGCCATTTCAACTGTAAAAACAAAATCCAGAGGTCAAGTGACTGCTCAGAAGTCCAGGCCTAATCTTCAACTAGCGTAAATCAGGATGGCATGACTGCAGACTATAACTATTAATACTTACTCAAAGTTACTAGCACTAGATGAGAAAATTATTTGAAAAGCTCAGCTAACTTCCCACATGAATTATCTCTGTTCTTGAACACAGGAAAAAATTCTGACTCTCTTAGTCAGGTTCAAAAAAAAGAAAATAATCAATGCTATTTCTTCCTTACATTTTATATATTCCAGTTGGAATATTGACCTATAGCATGTTAAAATGAGGGCTCAGTGAGAAGAAGGGGACTTAACATTTCTTGAAACCGGGAAAGCTGGTTTCTCTCTCTGCCTGGGTGTGTGATGAAAAAAAAACAACAAACAAACCAGAAAGGATTCCAAGTCTCAGAATCAAAGGCAGATCTGAATTTAGCCATAACTAAGGTATTTTCAGCTCCACAAGTTTGAAACCAACATTTAACAACAGTAGGAAACATTGGAAAAATTTGCATCTTGCTTCAGAATTTGAAATACAATGATATAGCCATTCGTTTTCCTGGATGAAGGAGCCTATTCATCTCTTAGAGATGAAAAGCAATCTGAGCGAGGCCTTGAGGATCTTAGCTGTCCTTGGGTAAGGGGTAAAAAAAACCCTTCTCAATAACAGACTTCAATTCCCTTACTATTCATCACCCATTTTAAAATGAAGTAGAAAGTGGTAAGGAAACTGTTTATGTTCCTGAATCTTGCATGTCCTGCTCTGGTGAAACTTAGACTCCTGTTTTAACACTTACAACATGGGAAGAAGAAATGAAGCTCTCTTTTCCTGTCATTTTCCAATGCCTTCTTCCCTAGAACGTGTTTGATGTAGCCATCCTTTCTCCTAATGTCAGGAGGATAGCGATTGTGGTGCCAGACCACAGTAGAGCCATTCTCCTGCGGGCTGTTTTAGATAAACTCCATTCTAAGTAATGATTACCTTTAGAGTTGGGTTTAACTTCAGCTCTCCTGGCCACATTCCAGTTAAGATGATTATGTTCTGCTTGCCAAAATTCCCCAGGTATCTTCAGTGCAAACCAAGCTATCCCTCGTACATCTCCTTATACCCTTTGTTTTTAAACATCTATCACATCTTACCCTGAAGGTGGCTGAACTCTACTGCTGTAAAAACAATCCCTGCTTTTACAGTTCATAAAGTGCTTTAGGATCCTTTGGGATTAAGGACATTACATGAATGCAAGCTGTAATATTAAAAATATATGCAACTTCATAGTAGCAGTTGCTATTGTTTTTGGCACTGTGTAGCACCAGGGGACCCATTGTGTTGGGAGTCACAACTGCAGAATAGAGATGGTTCTCCAAATTGGATCCAGCTGGAAGAAGTGGTCATATATCCAGCTGCTGTTTCCTGTAATGCGACAAGAGCACAAGCAGCTTGGTGGGGTGCTAAAGAAAGGGCTACAGCTGCCTCTGTGCTGTGAATAGGTCTAGACTTGTTCCTCAGAAGAGACCTCATAATGTAAACTGAAAGACTCAGCAGGTAGGCAATGGTAGGCAGGTGAAGGAAAGCTATCACAAATTATTTCTTTTGGGATTTTTAAGTCACTGGCTGATGCTTACAGGAAAGCAGATTGAATTTACAACATATTCCACCTATCACATCTTGTAAAGCAGATATGATCTCCTCCACTTCACTTTGTACACAGGGCCAAGGGTGTGTGGGAGATACAATCCAAGTTTAAAAAGTCATAAAAGTGATAGATATAAGCTGAACATGGAACTGTTGGTCACCCAATCTCACAGTGTTAGAAGGAGAGGATGTTGACTGAAAGTAGTAGCAGATCAGTTTAAGACAGATACAAGAAAGTACTTGTCTACACAGCAGGTAGTGAACTTCTGAAAGTTGTTTCACAGGAGATTGTGAGGGCAGACAGTGTTAGTGGGTTCAGATAAATCCATGGGCAACAGGTCCATTAATAGCAAAATTTTCATCTTTAATCCAATTAGTATTATTTTGTGAGCAGTAAAAGGGGACTAGAATGTAGGAAATGACCAGGCTTGTGCACCTACCCTCCTGTCACTGTCAGGACCTGAACACTTGGCCAGCTGGACCACAGGTCTGACAAACCTGATCATTTCTTATTTACTTATGATAAGCATTTCACCAACACTGAAAGGTTCAAGGTATGTCTAAGGACAGGACAGAGCCTCAAAATACTCCAGCATGGTACCAGCTATAGCACTGATACGCTTAGCCCATTTTCCAAGGAAATTTGGAGGGACTAACATATTCCTCCAGAGCATAAAGGCTGCTCTTGTTCAAGTCATGCAAAGGGGAAGAAAGGTCTCATCGTGCCTATTCTTACTCTCTGTGATACTAAAAAAATACACCATATAATATGGTATTCCATGAGTGCTATCTCACACATTCTTGAGCATCTCCATCAACTGCAATGGTGAAATTTCAAGGAGGCATTACTCCCTCCTAACTGATACATTTCTTTGTCACTATAGTATTGTGCTCAGCATTTGAAGGGTGTCATTCAGGTGGCAGGATTGTGTACAAGAATCATGAGAGAAATTTAAATAAACCAGTAATTTCCATGCTTTGTTCTACAAATACTCAATTTGATTATCTATTACCAAAGAGGAATTTTAAAATAAGGACACTGCTATCCATCAGCTCTTCTTTTAGCTATTACACAAAACCAGATCTGCTTATCCTGGGCATTCTGTACTTTATTTACATCTATGTAAACACAGATGCTCTCAAATAACGTCCAGAGTAAGTTTACATTGCAATGAAGATAAGAATTGCAATCAATAGATCTTCTGCACCCTCTCCTTTCATCCGCTGTGGGGTTTTCTTCCCCTTAATAAGCCTGACATTTTCCCTGGCTTTAACTCACCAAGCTCCATCCAAGCCCTCCACAGGTGTGTCTGGGTGTATGTACTCACGCTAGCCTAGCACCGCAGTTTTCGCCTTCAATATCTGCTCCAGGGACGTTGTCTGTGTTCACGGACTCGGTCTCACTGGTGGGCATGCTCACTGTAAGAGTCAAAGGGAAGAAAAAAGAGAGGGTTGGCCATTAGAACCTGGCACACCTGTTTAGGAATCACATGAGTGAAGGAACTGGCTTCATGAAAAGACTCTCAGCTGCAGCTCCTGAGGATTAAGCAATTTGCTGAGCAAGTTTAGTGCCTCCCTGCACAGGTCAGGTTGGGCAGGTAGACTTCAGGAACATACTCTGGTTACTCAATGCTAGAGAAAAGGGAAGAAGCAGCTGCTTGCCTTCTTTCAGTGTCAGTTCCTGGAAATGTTTTGAATGAGAACCACTGAAAATTAGAAAACCTAGCAAAGCCAACAAGAAGCTTGTATTTGATTCAGTGGAAACAATGTCCCTTTACTTGCACCAGCCCAATCCCCTCACTGCCCTCCCCAGTCTCTGGTGTGATGATTGGAATACTAAGTACCAGATTGACATGTATTCAAAGAAACAGCTTCTGTTAGCCTGATAGCAAGTACCACACAAATAATACTGATGGCTCCTCTATCATTTACTAACCACTAATGTGTTTCAATCTCACACTTATAAACTGGCCATACAGGGATAAGAGAGGAATGCAGACTCTCTGACCCATTCAGATATTACAAAAAAAGGAGCTGATTAATATAGACTACAGTGTAGATTTTATGTTGACACTCACCAACTAAGAACTGGACAACCTCCTAAACTTCTACAGAGGTATTACAGAACAAACATCAAACAAAAGTAACTATAGGTGTGAACCTATCTCATCTGGATTCAAGGACCTGTCATATTTTTTTATCTGTCGTCAAATCTCACTATTTTACTTGCTTCTAGAGATCATATAAAAAAAAAATATTTCCATTCCACCAGTGGCATCCAGCTCCTGTATGAGCTCTAATAATTCCTTAGTATATAACCATCCATTGTAAGTGAGGACAATGGATAGGAACCAATATATGTTCTCCTTCCTCTTCCCACCTTTTCAAATCCAAAAAGCAAATGAAAAAAAAAACCCAAACCAACACATTTTAAACTGAAATATGGAGGATTTAAAAAGATCTCTCAGATGCCTCATAGAACTTCAGGACATGACCTGTACTTCTGGTTGGATATGTATCTCAGATGAGACTTGAGAGCATGCACTACTAGCTTTTGGAGAGGCTTCTAAAAGCCTGCAAGAATATATTACTCAGTGCTAAGAATACATCTATTTGTGGGTCCTTGGTGCAAAAGGAGGAAAGGAAGAATAAACAGGTTCTGCATTTAAATCACACAGATGTTTAATTGGCAATGGGACCAGGTCTTCTTTCAGAGGCTAAAAAGATATCAGAAGGTTCTTCCAAAGAGGTCCTGGGTTCCTGCTCTGAAAGTGTTATGGTAGAAATGTCACTTAAAGGGAACTATCTTTCCTTCACCCCATCCAAACAATTCACAATCCTACAACATACATCTTAGAAAATCTAAAGTTCTTGTGCTATGTTCTTAGGACCATGTGAAATAATAGACTCTGTAGGTCTCCTGATATAACTATGAAATATTGTACTCCAATGGTGCCTGTTCCTTTACAAAGACTAGATGTTTTAACCATTGTGTCTATTTGGAAAGACAAACTAAGGAATCAACTGAATTCATATTTTGACGTACATGAAACGGTCAAGTAAGCTGTAAGAAATAAACAACATTAATAATTAAAATTTTAGGTCCAGACTAAGCCCTTCAGGAAAAAATCCAAAACGTTGATATTTCACAAGTTATCTTTGAAGATGAGGTAAAGCACTTTCAAGACATATTTGAGCTTATGTGCAAATGGAAAACAATTTTGAAGACATTAGCAAGAGATTGATTTGCAGAGCAGCTTATTCTCTTGAGTGCATGAAGAGGACACTGCACAAGCAATAGAGAAAGCAAGGCACGCACATGCAGAAGTATACAAAGCCATATTATATTGCAGTCTGTATAGAGATATATGGACACACACGCAGATACACGCAATGTGGACACATAGTGCAGCAGAACATTACCATGGGTTTCTGTGGAGTGACTAAACCAAGCAAACTTTCCTTTCTTCTTATCAGGCAAGCCAGCTGGAGTGCTTCCTTTCACAGACAAGATGGTCAGTGTCAAGTACCAGGAACAAGACATCAATAGAGAACATGCAGCCAGTGACAGGCAAAAGAAAAAAACAAGGAACTCAGCTTACACATGACATCCACTTCTCTCTGAAAACTTCATCATGTGAATTAAAAGTACAAAATGAAAACCAAAGGTATACAGGAATATGAAATATCATAACAGATCACCAGAGGATAACACTCCTTTGCTTTCTGATCTTCTGTGTATCTGGCTTCTGAGAACATGAAGATGCTGAATTTAAGTTTATGGGTCAAGTCCTTTTCCCAGTGATGTCAATGGCAAAACTCTTCTTATTTGACTATCTGAACTATTGAAATTGATGAAACTAAGGCAATTGCAATGTGTCCCCAGGTTATTCCCTGACCCTTAGCGTCAGAATCCGGACTAGCTTATTTTTGAATGAGGTTCCTTGGCATTCTTCCTAAACTGCTCCAAAATCTAGAAACTCTTCCAAAACTGTCAGAGCTGTAGAGGAGACTTGTTGCAGTAATCACATTTCTCTGTTTTTCTCCATCTCTAGAGATTTACAACCACCATCAAGCACTCAGATGTACACTGCTTTCACCAAGCTAGGATACTCCTAGATTTTATCTAATGTTTTCAATTTGTTTACATTTGGCATTCTTCCTCTGATGTCCTCCTGCTTCATGGCTTTTCATGGCATTACTTCACGTTGATCTTCTGCCTATTATTTACAGAGGTCCTCGACCCAGACAGATTAGAGATGCAAGCACAGAGACATCTTACAGCAGACTTTGAACTTCCCTAATCCTACTGTTGCAGAAAGCAAAATTTAAGTGAGGGATGAAGGTGCAGTGGCACATGGGCTGAAGAGACTCATGTGGTTCAGGCTAGCTTGCTGGCACTAGTTCATGGGCATTTATTGCACTACATTGATGGAAAATGCTATGGACATTAAAAAGTATTAAGATGGTATTAAATATTAGAATATTGATGGCCAACAAGTTAAAGGTCAGGACAGACAGGAGTTTAGGACTCTATTCCCCAATGTGGGGTGTTCTCAGCAGGGAAATCACTTACTTTACCTGACACCTCACATCACCTTCAATATCAAGGAATAATCATATGTGCAGATGCTGTGAGGTTCATTCAGACCAGTTAACAAATCCTGAAAATAGAGGATGCTGCAGAAGAGTTGCATATAAACTGTGGTTAAATATGAGAGGAAGCAGACCAACTACTGCCCAGATGGCTTGCTTCTGACTCAGTTCTCAGAGACACAGACCTTGTGCCCATACCCCAGCTCCAGCCTAGAAACAAGGCAGGTAGTTTTTGCAGTTCGGGTAATTAATTACTGAAACCATGTACCAAGAATGTTAAATCCACCACAGGAATATTTTAATCAGGAAGAGATGGGTTTTTCTAAATGGTGGGCTCTAGTCCAGAGCAGAGTTGTGTTTAGGGCCATGGTATACAGACTGCCATCTCAATGGCCACTTCCTCCTTCTAATTTCGGGAGCTGAGACATGGCAAGAAAGAGGCAAATGCAGATTTCCGCCTACCTGGACACAAAGCAACTTAGCAGTGGAAAACCTGGTACCTCACATCCTGTGCCATGTATGTTCAGTGACACAGGGTTTCTTACAGGAGCGGTTCCCTGTTTAATTCAAAAAGTCCACTGCTTATAACCAAATCAGAGATTCCCAGGAGGCCTGGTTCTGCCAGGAATCTCACCCTCCCCACTTCCTGGCCTTCAAGCAGACTATTAAACCTTCCATCTACCACATACTTTGCATGGAAGGCACTTAGTGTCCAAACTGCAGCACGGGCAAAGTAGTGATGGATCCTGGTGCGTACTATTCAGCTGCTCACCTAATACCCTAAGTTATTGGGTCAAGTGACAAAATATCAATATTGTATATATTCTTGATAGCAGAGAACTATTCAGTCCCCATACTAATCCATCCTAAGTGACAGCAGGTTGTTAAGGAGGTGACAAGGAATTTTCAACAGGCAGTTTGTCTTTGCCTGATACACCAGGAGCAGCAGTCCAGCTAACAGTACAATGGGCACACAGGGTCAGCTGCTCACTTCAACCAAACCAGTACAGGACAAGGTCCCACAGAATGTATTACAGATTTCACAGAATCTTAGAAGGGCTTAGTTTGGACGGGAAATTCAAAGACCATCTAGTCTACCTCCACTGCCATGGGCAGGGACATCCATCATTAGATCAAGTTGTTCAAAGCCCCATACACCTGACCTGAAACACTTCCAATGATGGTGCATCCAAGACTTTCCTGGGCAACCTGTTCAGTGTATATGTTACTGGGGCAAATCAGGGTGGCTTTGCTTACACCAAATCTCTTTTTTTTTTTTTTTTTTTATTAAACATCACATCCATAATTCACTCTGGTTGAGGAAATCTCCCATTAGGTACATATCCTCTAGGTAGCATGGTAATCTTTTAAAAGGTAACTGAAGCAACTTTTTAAAGGCATCCCAGTATCTTGTGGTTTCAACAGAGCGCAACCCATAAGGACCAGTAGGTTTTATACTCTCTCTACCTTTGCTTCTGAAGCCTGTGCACTTCTCACATCTTGCCACAGTGTGGCTCATCTCTGAACGTAGACTTTTACTCCCAGACTACCTAAACTCCCATTTCACATTACATGCACAGCATTCCTGAGGCTGCTAAAGCAACAACAAAAGCTGTGTAGCAGCATTCTTAAAAATAAATTTGAAAAATTCTCCATGTTACTTTAATTTTATCTCTGAGACCTGAACAGAGAGAAATAAAGACAAAGTGTCTGCAGTCTGTGACTAGCTAGACAAACAGATGTGCAAGATCCTTTGAGAGCCTCTGTTCCGTGTCACTGGCATTAAGCATTGATACTCTACTTTTGCACTAACATATGTCCCTCCTCCAACGAAATGCCCCATGGACATGCAATGAATTATTGGATGGCAGGTTGCCAAAAGACAGCCAACCACTGAAACAGAAAGCTGGCACAAGCAAATACCTTTTTCTATGTAGCCTTGAGATAATTTTTCCTCTGCACACTTGGAGAATAATATTTGCTCCCAGTTCAGAAACATCATTACCAACTGTTGCATCTTGCATTTATGTTTGTCATCTTGGCAGTGGAAGTAATTCTAATATTCAGGTTTATCTCCATGGATTATAAAATATTGTGACAGTTGTTGCTGAATCTCACTTTAGTACTGTGACAAGTTGAGATCCAGAAAAGATCATGCCTAGGCAAAGGGTGCCTGGTTCCACAAACATAGGCAAAGCATAAACTTTTCACAGATTGTAATGGGATGTCTTACTATGCGACTTTGCAGATCTGGGCATTGCTTTTAGAACTGGGTATGTCAGAGGTTATTCACATTGCCTGACTACATGTCTCTGATTTAGCTGCTCGAGTTAGGCTAGTGAGTCTGACTGATTCTTACCACAGGTTTTCTGAATGCCATACTGGTTCAGACATACAGGTTCAGAAAAGCAGTAATACACTTGATTGTATTTTATAATATGCTCACTTAGAATCTAGTTTCTCCAGCATTCCAATTTCTACTGGTATTGAATTACTTTGCAAAATACGGGTCTAACTCACCCCTTTTGCCTATGCTGGCATTTGGGGTGAGAAGGACCTGATATTGCTCCATCATCATTTCACCTTATTGTGTCACCTTGGCTGTATGACCAAGCCTTTGTATGTATTTGTTCAGTTTCTCTAAAAGGGGATTATTATTCTGCACTCACCTTACAGACCTCTCTGAGATCTGTGGATGAAACACATGACAATAAGTGCTAAGTACTATAGTTATTACTTATACTAATGTCTCCCAAGTGGGACTCTGCAGATCTATAAAGCAAATCTAAAGAGCAAAGAAGTCCTCTGAATACTCCAGCTGGGACTTAAGATTTCTTTTTCCAACAAGAACAACAATAATAAATTGCAATATCCAAGCTGCTTCCTTTAACAGAATGTGCATCAAGTGAATGACTTTGTCACCAGTAAGAACCCTGCTTCTCATGGTGCCTCTCGTAGCCATCATTTCATGAATGGGCCCATGGGCAGCTGTCAGAATATCAATCAACTCATTTTTTCAGTGGAGAGCTCTCATTTTAATTAATATGTGAATATTGCCTAGCTTTCTTTTTCTCATTGCCTGTTTTGGAAACACTGCACTTATTCATCTTATTAATTTAAATAAGATACAGCTTTCTTTCTGATACATGCATACAGTGTCTTGGGAACAATTGGTAAGTGGCAGCCTGCAGAAAGTAAACTGCACAGGTAAATCTCTAGATCTCCTGATTTTGTGAGGAAAATGTTCTGGAAATGACTGCAGATCTCTTTTACAATTTCTGTTTTGAAAAGGAGATCTGCAGTAGATAAGATTCTGCAGAAGAGGAAAGGGAACTCGAACTATTTGCAGGATCCTAGGGGTTACATACCTCCCAAAGTTAGAATGCATCAATGAATCTAGCACAGTAAAAAAAATAACCCAGAAAAATTGTGGAAACAGTTTGAAAACACTTACCAAGGGCTCAGAGGCCAATGCAGATAGCATTATACACACAATATTACATGAAATACATGTAATAGATACACTTTGCATAACCTAATTTCGGGTTACATACAAATGACTGCAATTTCAAGGAGAGAGAGCTCAATGCACACTTTCACTCAAGGTCAGCCACAGAATCTAGGATAGTAATAAAGAGCCAGAAAGTGATTGCTAGTTATATCCACTTCAGTCAAACAGAAAAAGGCTTTCAGTAGAAAGTTCTTTACACCAGTGAACCAGCAGCAGAGGTGCTGCTGCTACTATGTAGTAATAAGACCTGTCATTACAGTAAAACCAGGATGGGCATTGGACTGCATCAGAGAAGATAGATGCAGTGTAGCACTGTTTTCTTGAATGGAGCAACAGAAAGTAGGAACATTGCCAATACCGAGATGGAGAATTGTATAATTAAATATTTGATTCATAGATAAATTATATCTTTTACTATATACATTGCAATATATACCTTTTATATAAAAAGACTTGTTTTTCCATGTCCTTCTCGCCTTCCAGAATGTCATGGACATACACATTCTATGACACTAAGGGGATATGGCCGTGCTGGTTTGGTTCTGGCATGGTTTCAGTAGCAGGGGAGGGGCCCCAGGGGTGGCTCCTGTAAGAAGCTACTAAAAGCTCCCCTGGCTCAGGTGGCCAAGGTCGGGTCGTTAGAAAGACAATAGATGTGCCTCTGCCATTAACACAGGAAATAACTGATATAAGACCTGAGCTGAGAGCAAGCTTGGGAGACAGAGCTGTGCTGAACAGGTGAAAGGCAGTTTCAGGGTGAAGATTCTGAGGCTGGTGAGGAAGGAGGGTGAAGCAGGTGCCCAAGCAGAAGTTTCCCTGTAGCCTATGGGGAGATGGCAGCTGTCCCCTGTTCATGGAGGATATTCCCTGGAGCGGTCAGGAGGGGCAAGTGTGGACTTGCAGCCCATGGACTTGGATTTGCAGCTGTGGAACACCCTGCAGCAGGAGAGGTGACTGTTCCTGAAGCAGCTCATGACTCTGTGGGAAGTCCGCTCTGGAGCAGCTTGTTCCAAACCTCATGGGAAGGGCTCATGGAGGACTCTCTCCCATGGGAGGATCCCATGGGGAAGCAGGGTAGGACTGTAAGGAATCCTTCTTCCTGAGGAGGCAGGAGCAGCAGGAACCACCAGCCCATGAACTGACTCTAAACCCCATCCCCTGTCCCCCTGTGCTGCTGGGGGGAAGGAGGGAGAGAAACTGGGAACAAAGTGATTTGGGCCTGGGAAGACGGGAAGGGTGGGGTAACATATGCAAGCCCTGCTCTGTGTGTTGTCTGTGTTCGATTAGTGTGAAATTAAATAATTATTTTTCCCCAAGTTGAGTCTGTTTTGCCTGGGACCTTAATCAGTGAAGAGCCCTCCTTGTCCTTGGTCCTGACCCATGAGCTTTGTCCTCCTCATCCCAGAGAGTGTGTGTGTGTGGGAAGTTGAGTGAGTGGCCATGGGGATGGTTCTTTGCTTGTGTTAGGCCCAAACCACGACATTGGTCGTGGGCTAAACAAATTTATACCATACAGAAAGAGGAATAAGAGAGATAGTTACCAATTGTGCAGGCATGTGATTAACTGATCTGTCATTACCACATGCAGAGTACTACCCACTTATGAATTCATTACTTTGCTACTAATTAATCTTCCTGGGACTTATTTTATTATAACAAACTCCTCAGCTACATTAAAGAGCTGCCATTTTTCTTCTTTTTATAGTGATACTGACAGCAATTTGCCTTGTTCTACAAATATTTGTTCATTTCAACCGGTGAGCAGAATGCACATTACGCACATTACGCAGAGGACAATAAAATGGGCACAGTTGAGCTCCTGGCCCTGCAAAGATACAGCCCTTTGCAAGCCTCACACATGTTTTGTTCTGTATTTGAAAGGAAGAACTGAAAATCCTCTTCCCATTCCCCTGACTGAAGGGCACAGTTAGTCTGCATGACCTGTGGTATGTCAAGTGACTGGTAAGCACAGGATGTAGGACTCACTCTAAAGCAGACTTTATAGAAAGGAGTCTAACTCTGCTAAAAAAGGGCAAGAGACTCAAGAGACTCCCTAGGCAAATGGTTGTACTGCTGAGCAAACATCTAAGTCTGTGATTGGAGTTAATTCACTGCAGAATATCTGCCTGCAAGTGCCTGCAACTCTTTTGATCCTCATGGCTGCAGGACAGATGGGCTGGGTCACTGACAGAGCTGCTGCCTCAAAAGATCTTGAAAGATGTCTCTCTCCTCAATCTGGACTCTTCTATGACATCCTAAACTGGTTTCCTTGTCTTATAAATGATTTACATTGCTTGCTTTGCTAGGAGAAAAAACTAATGTGCCAAAGTGCAAGGCATTTACTTCCCAGGACATGGTTTATAGCATTAAGTGTCTGGGTTCCCCACATTATTCTGAAGCTATTCCTTATTAAAAAAAAAAAAAAAAAAAAAGAGAGAGAGAGAGAGAGAGAAAAGGAAAAGCAAAACAATTGAACAACTGAGGATCTATGACTCAAGGGTATTTTGTGGTGGTGAACAAATCACAACAGCACATTCTGAATGGTTCTGCAAGCTTTTTCTCTCATTCTTTATGATTTTTAGCAGAGGAAGATAGGACAAGCAGCAGTTCCATCAAATGGACCTGATTCTACCCCACAAACATCTCAGGAACATCTCACTTAAAAAACCAGAAAGACTTTGTTACTGCAGGCTGATCTGGCAGGCACGTTAGAAATGGGGCATGAGAGCTGCAGACAATGTGTTTGGTAGTGATACAAACACTGATCATGAACAAAATAACTAACTATGAAGAAAGTGCCCTCAATACAGTGAAATTAACAACTAAAAGAAAAAAAAAATCCCTCCTGCTTTGATTGGTTTTGGCCCTCTCACAATCATGACACTATTCATATTTGACCCATTAACATTGTTTCTAATGAAAACAACCAGCACATAAGTTTCAAGCACAAATATGGTTTTAAAGCAGGCCACGTGTTTCCTGAAACTGCTGTGTATGGGAGAACTTCTGCATCTGCCCACCCATACAAATATACCCCTGGGAGGTGAAACAGTAACTTTGATGAGCATCTCTATTTCAGCAAAAGCATCTTTGTTCTCTCAGTTCACAGCCCTGTGAACCTGCCTTCCCTGCAGAGTCCAGAAGAAGCAAAAAAAAAATGACAGAAGCTAGTTCCAACTTGATCTGCTTAGGTCATCAGAAACTCTCAGGGGAGTACTGCTTGCCACCTAGATTGCTAAGCTTCAAAGTCAGAGATGCAGCTCCAGCTGTTTTATGACATTCTTGCCTGTCACAAGTCATTTCAAGGTGGGTGACACCCGAAAACTTGGTGAGTGCCCTACAGTTTGTGAGCTCGAGCACATAAGAGGATACAAGAGGACAGCAGAGACAGTTTGGATGATGCAGTGGGTGGGCAGTCATGCCCTGGTAGCTTGCAATGGACGTCTTTCCCAGAGGCAGCTAGCACAACCCGACAGCCAGGGAGCTTTGGCAGGAATTGTGCCAATGAGAGGGTAGGTCTCTGCGAGGACTAAATCTGGTATAGAAGAAGAAAACTATTGTCCTGGATGCCCTTGTTGGCAGAACATCACAAAAAAACCCAACAAACCAAACCCCACAAACCAACCCCCACCCCCCCCAAAAAAAAAATAAAAAAAAATCAAACCCCAAAAAAGGAAAAGTGAATGTGAGAGAGAAATTGGGCTGTATTATTTCAAAGGACAGGCAGGGCAGTTGGGCAGAGGGTGGACTGCAGGTGAAGGGACTGTGGGAATCAAGAAGTGGCTGAATATTTTCATTTGCAATACTACACTGCAAACTGGAAGAGTAGTGTATGTTTCCTGCATCTGGGAAGACTTAACTTAGGATTGGTTTGCTTAAAATATTTAAGCATTAATATTATCAATTAAAAAGAGCAGCAAGGCCCTGTCCATCTGACCAATCCCATTGCATAGGCAGTGCCTGACAGAGATTAATTCTCAGAAAATAGACATTTTCTAATAGCACTATTCATGTGGGATGTGTGAGAAGGCTTCTGGATTATGCCCTCCTGATGGTAAACAATCAAGAAAATCAGTTTGCAGATGGACAGGTGCAGCAACATACACATTAGGTTAGAGCTCTAGGTCTGGATCCAGGGCTGCATAAGAGCACTGGACCTCTGTAGTTGCATTCGTGGATCACACTGAACAGATTCTCCTCAGCTTCATGATCTGAAATGGAACTCATCTCTCCTACTCTGAAATGTGCATAAAATTCTGTTTTGAAACCCTAGTCTGCTATATTTCTTCTGTGACTAGTAAATAAAATGCTTGTGATTTTGTGTGCTGCTCCTGCATGTGGCATTCTTTCAGACATTTTTGCTAACATAATGACTAGTCTGATACTAGACAATATTATCACAGTATCATATGAGTCAGAAGCATGAGACATGCAAGCTGGGCAGGCTGTGTGTTACTGTGAAGCCAGGAGAAAAGCCAAGAATTGAAGTTAAATAGTTTTGCCCTTAAAGTCAGCTTGTGAAGCCTGTAATTAAAGCTTTTATACCTCTTGAGTAGGGCACTGAGAATAGGTCAATTACCCGGAGCCAAAGAAACAGGCATTTCATAGTGGCCTTGAAATAACAGATTCCTCGTTTGCAAATACTTGTAGCATGCAGGAGAGTGAGGGATGGATAACAACAGCTTGAGCTAAGCTTAGTGTGGGCAGGTGTTATGCAAGCTTCCCTCACACAGCTGTGTTAAAAGTAAGTCATTCATGACCTGGTGTAGCCCTGTTATTCTGCTTGTGGTTCTTCAAACAGCTAGATAATACACTTACATTTTGATCCGCACATCTGTGATGGTCCGTGCAGCTCTGCCACTGCATTCCTGTTCTGATGTTTAACCCTTTGCTATTTCAGCCTACAGATTTTGATGTAGTTGGTAACATCCTCATCCTGATCTCCAGTGACCCCATGTTACCTGATCTTGGGTCCACTACAAGATCTCCATAGTTTGCAATCAGAGGGACATGTCTGACTGCAGTCCTTCCTCAAGCTGACAATAAATGAGATGCATCACAGAATAGTTTTGGTTGGAAAAGACTTTTAAGGTCATCAAGTTGAACCACTAAACTAGCACTGCCAGGTCTACCACTAAACTATGTCACTAAGCACCACATGTCTTTCAAATTCCTCCAGGGATGGTGACTCAGTCACTTCCCTGGGTAGCCTGTTCCAGTGTCTGGCAACCCCTTCAGTAAAGAATTTTTTCCTCATATCCATTTTAAACCTCCTCTGGCACAACATGAGGCCATTTCCTCCTGTTCTACCACTTGTTACTTGGGAGAAGAGACCAACACCCACCACACTACAACCTCCTTTCAAGTAGCTGCAGAGTGTGATAAGGTCTCCCCTCAGCCTCCTTTTCCCTAGGCTAAGCAATACCAGTTCCCTCAGCCACTCCTCACAAGGCTTGTGCTCTAGACCTGTCACACCAGTTTCATTGCCCTCTCTGGTCTTGCTCCAGCACCAAAACTTCCTTCTTGTAGTGAGAGGCCCAAAACTGAACACAGTATTAAAGGTGCAGCCTCACCAGTGCAGGGGGACAATCACTTCCCTATTCCTGCTGGTCAATCTATTTCTCATATTTCTGACACAAGCCAGGATGCTGTTGGCTACTTGTGACCATTCAACAAACTCTTTGGGCCCAGCCATCAAGCCAGCATTTTACCCAGCAAAGTGTACACCTGTCCAGCCAGATTCTCCAAGAGAATGCTGTGGGAAACAGTGTCAAAGGCTTTACTAAGGTCTAGGTAGACAACATCCACAGAGTCTCCCTCATCCATTAAGTGGGTCACCTTGTCATAGAAGGAGTTCAGGTTCATCAAGCAGGACGTGCCTTTCATAAACCCATGCTGACTGGGCCTGATCTCCTGGTTTTCCTGCATGTGCTGGGTGATAGTACTCAAGATGACCTGTTCCATACCTTCCCTGGCACTGAGGTCAGGCTTGTAGTTCCCAGGATTGTCCTTTGAGTCTCTTGGTTTGTGAACAGAAATGAGGATTTGAGCAGCACTACAAATAACAATGGGCCCTAAAGCTGAATTTGAATTCAGGCCTCAAGATCTGAAAGGCCAGTTCTCTAATATGTTGACTTAATTGTACAATCCTGCTAACTGAAGAGCTGCTGTAATCAGTAGACAGACTCAGAGCCACAGCTATTTTCAGTTCAGTTCCCCAGATGGAAATATTTTCCTTACCCCACAAACTTTCTCTTTCCAAGGAGCAAATACAAATGGAGATTTTTATCCTATTAGCAGACTGTACTGGAATGGATGGGAAGTTTCTCACCCAATAAGCAAAAATGAGTAGGCACAGAATACCTGTACTGGGATCTGCTGCAAGCTTCCCAGGCTTCCCACCAAAGTGCTGAGAAGAGCTGGTGCCATTCACAACTGTCAGTTCTTCTGAGCTGTGTCAGCACTGGCTATCAATATGTACTAGTTCAGCTGTCTAATGTCACCCAGACTGCTGGGCTCCAAGCTCTGCCACAAGAACAACACAGTCCTGCAGACCTCCTGTCAGCTACAGCTCATTGTGCTGCTCCACTGCACTGTCTTCACAACAGCAGGGTGAGCTTGCTAACCCCACCTGCATTTTAAACAAAATATTATATTTGCCTTCTTGTGTGGTTGCTCATGAATTGATGTAAGAAAGTGACAGACTACTTGAGCTACCTTGTGGTCAGGGGCAGAGAAGGTGGAGAATATGGCAGTTTCCCTGGGAAAGCCCTGCTAATGCGCCTCCCACCTCCTTCAGCCCATCCTGGTCTCTCACATGTTTTTTTTTCCCTACACAGAGCTCTTGGTCTGGGCCGAGGAATACAGGGTCTGGGCCTCAGTATTTATTTTCCTGCACATGGATCTTCAAGTAATAATACAAAATACAAAGGGAAGAAAAAGAGACAGGTAGACTGATCATGATGTATTCACACTGAGACTGAGGAGGGAAAAAGCTCATATCAGAACAATTCCTTTTACAGTTGGTCCTATCATATTGTTCTGATTACTACTCATAAGATGTTCAACTTACAAGATCTGTACTGAAGGTTATAATTGTACTAAACTTTTCCTACATGTCTTTGGACTAATCACACTCAGTTGCCTCTTCTGAGGCATGGGATCACATTTTTGACATCCAACCACAAGAGTGCAGGCCCTAGCTGCTATACTTGATCTGTCAGTCCACAATAAAGGTCTTGGGTACCAGGAAGTGTCTAAATTGGCATTAGATGAATATATTTAGGCAGCTGCATCCCATCTATACTAGCTTTGGTTTCCTGTAAATAGGAAGTGCATACATATACTTTTAATTTGTGTATATACAGTACCAGACACACTGTGGCTTTGATCTCAGCTGACATTACTGTAATGCAACTAATTCTCACCCTTAACAGTTGTTTTTAACTCTGAACACATGCTCCATGTCCCTCCACTACCACTACTGAACACCACAGCTTCTCTCTTGACAGTTCTTCATACCACACTGTAAAATCCTTGGGGTTTCAGCTGCTATCAGTCCTGCTCAACACTGCTTTCTTCTCAATGGAGAGATTCTAAAGGCTACATCTGCAATAACTGTTTTTCAAACATTGATCACGGGTCATTCTCAACTGGCTTCATCAGGAACTGCTGAAAACCTCACAGTTTTAAAAACCACTTTATAAGTGCCCTTATAAAGATTTAAAGCACATTTTAGGAACCTATTTTTTAAAAAAAACAACACAACCAAAACCAAAAAAGGCCTTGATGTGAAAATACTCAGCTTGTGGTTTTCTGGCATTTCTCCCTAATTTTTTCTGTGGAAATTATAGAATAATATAAGTGTTTGGGTTGGAAGGGATCTTAAAGATCATCTAGTTCCAACCCCCCTGCATGGGCAGGGACACCTCCCACAAGACCAGGTTGCTCAAAGCCCCATCCAACCTGGGCTTGAACACTTCCAGGGGTGGGGTGGCTACAACGTCCCTCGTCCTTGGGTAACT
This sequence comes from Chaetura pelagica, assembly GCF_000747805.2. NCBI lineage: Eukaryota > Metazoa > Chordata > Aves > Apodiformes > Apodidae > Chaetura > Chaetura pelagica. Next base: position 2,766,430 of record NW_009952873.1, on the reverse strand, counting down.
TGTTCCAGTGCCTGACCATCCTCTCTCAAAATAATTTCTTCTAATACCTAACCTAAGTCTCCCCTCTTCCCACGTAAAGCCATTACCTCTTGTTCTATCACTACAAGCTCTTGTAAAAAGTCCTTACTCAGCTTTCCTGTAGGCTCCTTCAGGTACTGGAAGGCCACTATAAGGTCTCCCCAGAGCCTTCTCCTCTTCAGGCTGAACAATCCCAACTCCCTCAGCCTGTCCTCATAAGAGAGGTGCTCTAGCCCTCGGATCATCTTCATGGCCCTCCTCTGGACTCACTCCAGCAGGTCCATGTCCCTCTTGTGTTGTATGGTCCAAAACTGGACACAGTACTCCAAGTGGGGTCTCATGTGAGTGGAGCAGAGAGCAGTAGATCCTGGTATTGAATGTTTTCTATGCCTCTCTAATAACTGCAAATAAAGCATGTTCAATCTGACAGAAAGTATGGCAATGGCAGTTTTCACACAGGCTGTTTCTTCTAATGTCCTTTCTTGGGAAGTAAAATCACAGTGGCAGTGGGTAAATCTTGATAGCTTCAAGAAATACTTCCCAACAGGGCAGGTGGAGATTAATTTATTTGCACAAAGGTATCTTCCTCAGCTATATAAACAATGGATTCCCTCTAAAGCCTTACCTTCAAATATATTTCTTTGTAACATATTAGTACTATAAGAAGATTCTTACGTCAATATAAGTTTCTCTTCCAGGAGGCAAAACAAAGGTGTTATCTCACCAGACAGTCTTTGCTACAGAAATAGCTTTTGTAGTAGATAAACTTAATGTCCTATCAACATTAATGTCAGCCCATATTCGGTGTAGCTGGTCACACATCACTGCTCTAGCAGTTCTCAGTGTAACTTTGTTTGCACTCCAGGATACAAGAGGCAGGGAAGGAAGAAGTAAAAAAAAATACTGTAAGTTGAAAAACACAAGGTAGAATCTCAGTTATAAAAAAGTAAGAGCACGTGTGGATCATCACAAAACCTTCTCAGTCACAAAGGATCTTACAAGAAGCATTTTTCCCCAGCAGACTGGGAGCTTATCTAATTTATGTAGCTTTTGATGTCTGCAAGAGACTAAGAAGAAAAACTGAGCCTGATGGCAGAAATTAGCAGTTTTGGATTTTGCTTTCCACACTGCCCTCCCTTCTTCCATGCAAAAGTGGCAGCAGTGGCACAGAGATTTTATCATTGTTCACCACAGTGACCTTTTCAGGGTCAGTAAATTATCTCAGAGCTATCACTATTCACCAGCACTCAAGAAACTGGCTCCTAGAGTCAGAGACAAGCCTGAAATTTGACCCTGCTTCTCCAGACTGAAGAGTTACCTGGCTCTACTTTCTAGAAATGCTTTTCCCACTTCATTAAATAATATCAGACCTTCTAATGCTATATTGTGACAAATTATTGCAAAACTGTAGATTGTAACATTGGCCACACCTTTGTCCTGAGGCTTGTTGTATACCAAGACCTTGAGCTAAACTGCTGCTGCATCACAATTGGTTAGATGGGATTTATCTACTCTCAGCAGTAACTATCAGCTGAGAAGGAAGGGGAAGGTTTTCAATTGTTTGCTCCCTTTTTGTTTTATGATCAAAGCTTCATTTCAGGTAGAAATGAAGAGAAGCTGTGAAATCTACAAAACAATGAAACTAAATGTTGCATTTTGATAAAACAAAGGCTGTTAATTTATATTTCTATAAAAAACAAACCTGCTGATTAACTTACACAGAGTGAACCATCCACACATTCAGGGGAATAAGAAAATTGTATCTACTGAAGTGAGTAACATGATTAAAGTGAATTCCAAGAGAAGAAAAATAGTTCAAAACCTTATGTGATGGAATCCAAGGTCAACATTTTGGTCTAGAGGGAAGAGAATGGTGTGAGACTATGGCCCTGAGAAGGTGGGTGACCTTGAGAACACTGTTGAGCCTTCCTGTGCCCTTTTCTTTAAATTTGACAAAGGACCCCAGAACAATATTTCTCTCATTTCCAACTATTAACTTGCATACATATTTTAAAGAATCAGTGTTGTATATGAAGAATTTCTAAGCATAATTATACCCCAAAGTTTTTAATTTCACTTTGTTGAGAAAACAATTTTTTTCCTCTGTATTTCCTCTTTTCTCCTCCTGAAAATAGGAGCAAAGACAAAATAATCAAGGACAAGGTCTTACTGCTTCCTTGCACTTTTCACTCACAATAAAAAAAGAAAGCAACATGTGAAGACTGTCAGGACGGAGCTCTATTCTCAGTCAAATGTTTGCAGTCAAGTTTTGTTGACACTGAAGGAACACAGGGCAAAAGTGGAAGGAGAATCACCCTAAATTATCCTTCTTTTATTAATTCAGCTGCACAGAAAGTGACATTAAAAAAAAATAACACTTAAATGGCAGCTTTATTTTCTCTCACCTACAGAGCTGAATATCATTGCCCTAGGTACTCTGCTACCACAGCTACCTACAGGGTCACTATGAAGCCTCACAAACACTTTCTCATTCTTATCTGATACTTGTTGGTTTTCCTTTTTAGGATACAAAAGTTTATCTGGGTCCAGTTGCACATTTCCTTAAGTACAGTTAAGGAAGCAAAATGCTTGTAATGACAGAGGGCCAAATTCATGCCAGATACAACTGCATTTTAGCCAGTGGAATTGTGCATTGGGCAAACAGTAATATCTGGACTTTGCTTTCCCTTTGGCAGATGACAGTTATACAATATTGAAGTCATGTGTGAGTGCAGAAGAGCCTCTGGTGCATCAAAACCTCATATTGGGCAACATTTTCAAGTGCTGACACTTGCATGTTTTGTTACTGACCTCAGATGAAACAGATTGGGGCCCAAGTCCTTACCCAGGCAAAATCCCCAGCAGCTTCAATAGGATTTTTTGCCTAAGGACTGCAGGACTGATTCAGCCCAACGTGAGAAATAGCGTCCCAGATGCTTTTTTCTAGACACCATGCTAATTATAGACACAAGCTTGACATCTGTAGCACAAACACATGCAGAGTTTTGCAACCTGAGCAGCTCTGTGAAGAAGAGAACAACCACACAACAAAAACAAAGCTGACTTAACACTTATAAAGGCCTTTTATAGTGTCCTCAGACTGTACTATTTATATTAAGAGCAGTGCATGAACAACTTCAAAAGATGGCAAGGTAGGAAAATGCCACTGGGACAGTTTTCTACAGAGCATGCATTGAGCACAACACACAGCTGGGACTTGCTGTCACTTCCGTCCAAGAAAATTGTGTTTTGGGACCTCTGCAGCTGGGTACATGGAGGTTTTTTTTTTTCCCTAGAAGAAAATGGTGGTGCAGTGAACATCAAAAAGCCCTTCTTTCATCCTTCTGTCCCCAGGTGAAAGAGAATAAATCTATCACAGCTACTAAACTCATTGTGAAGCACCTATCATGTGCCCTTGTGAAATGCCTAAAACTGTTGGCACTGCAGCTAATCTTTTCTTAGTTACCAGATGATTATTTTCCACATCAGTGGACAATGATAAAAGTAGATGATATTGTGCTTTTTTTCCTGTTTGTATGAGGTTTTGGCAGATAATAAATCATTTTACAACACTGGCTTTTATTTTCTTGTCTTTACGCATGGAAAGCAAAATGCAGCCAGGTTGTGTGATACCATTCTCAAATCACCACCTGGTATTAAAGGAACTAAGCTGATAAAGGTTTCATTTATTCATTTTTTGGCATTTCAAGCTTTTGCTTCGATGATCTTAAATCCCACATGAGCACCCTGTGTTTTTTTTATTATTATTGTTTTTTTGACAATAAGCAAAAATCCTCTAGAATATCAACCTGTACATGCCTGTTGAGGAGTGATTGCACATATCCTTCCATGTGTACATGAAATATATTGGGAAAAATTCTGTGAATATATAAAATATATCTATAAATCTGGGTGAGTAAATCAGGGTGAACTGACTCGTTGTCAACAGACAAGTTCAAGTGTGTTTAAAGTACACAGTAGAGTAAGTAGATATGAGTTTAAGTCAGTGATGGTCAAGACAGAATTTAAAATAGACATATTGAAAATATTCTGTCTCTCATTTTCCCCTCTGCATTTTTCATGCTAATTCCATAGCTGTGCACTGCTCCATTAAATTTCATCATAGGAAATGGACCAAGCGTTTTGCAGACCACCCTGAAATTTTAGCCTGCAACCAAGTCTTTGAAAACCCTGTTATGTACTTTCTACCTTAGACATTATCCCACAGCACCATGCTATCTTTTTCAGGCTGAAAATAAGAAAGCTACTTCTTGTCAATACAATAAGTAGGTGATTTGGAGGCCACAGAGCAAGCTGACACATGAAATTACTAAATGTAAAAATGGAACAAGTTGGTGTTCTTTTATCTTGGTAACTTGATTAGATGTGTGCACAAAATTCTCTCTAGCCAAGAGCTTTAAACTGTTCACTTTCCCAAAGGGTTGCACAGGATTTAGTGACAGCTTTCAATAAAGTACATGGAGAGTATTTGGTTCGTAGGCTCACTGAAGTAAATGGCATCTCTTTGTGGTGCATAAGTTGACTTTGCAAAAGGAAGTCAACAGGAACTGGATAGATAAATCCTAAATAGCCTGAATGTTTAGAGAAAGTTGGTGATGCTTTTACATCTGTTACGTAATAGAGTCAAACTACTACTGGAGCTCTTGGGAATAAAACCCTGTTTGGGTTGAAATTAGTGAGGCCTCCATTTCTAGAGTTCTCAAATTCTTTTTTTCTCCTGTTTGAACTACCAGCTCTCCTGTTGCCATTTCTGGCTTGATGTTCAGAAGCACAAGGCGTTTCCATGAAAGATACAGATATTCCAAAAGTTCTAGTGGCCCAAGAGGTCCCAATTTCTTCTAAAAGTTCTACTTTTCTAGCTGAAAACTTCCTCCCTGTCTCAAAGTAATTTTCTCTTAGGGAATATTCTCATAAACCTGTGATGAAATGCACTCTACTGCCTAGTCATGACTAGTGCTGCTCACAAGTAACACTGGCTGTAATAATGAGACAAAATCTGTGGTCCACCAAAAAGCTAGATTGCAGTTGATTCCATACATGCAGTGAACTCAGATGTTAACATGCATTTCCAAAGGTCACGAAGGCACTAAAATAATTGCTCTGAAGGTGAAGATTCAAAACTGTATATTTTTAAGTAGCTTAGTTCTCTACATATTTTAGAACCTGTCTATATTTCATTATTTTTTAGCTTAAACTGGGCACTTTCTATTCCTGAGGCATAAATCTGCTTGTACAGTCAACCCCCTTCCCACACCTTTCCGTATTAAATGCACTATCTGAAGTATTACTATATGCTTTTGATAGGCAACACATTGATTTATACTGGGTTTTTTACCATGTTACATGAAAACTTGATTATCTACAGACATCAGTAACATTACAATAGAGCCCTAGAGTATGATTAGACTTAAAATTTTTGTAGGGTAAGCTACGTGCCAATCAGCTCTTGAATTTACAGTACTACCTTGGATATAACTAAACTAGAAAGAATGAGTTGTCTTGAGTCACAGAATGTCTTTGTTATCAGATCTCAGGCTTGTTGCTCTTAGGGACTCTGGTGACATTTCATGTGGGCACACTCACATCGCAGGCAGCAGCACCAAATAGAACTGAAATAGAAGGAAATGGGGAGGGCAAAATCTGAGCAGTCAGAAACATGAAATTATTTCTCCCTACCCATTCACGGTTTTTTCCTGACTCCAGTGCAGTGAATGGGAGTTTTGCCAATTAATTTCAATAGGGGGAGAATCTGGGTTGGATTGAGGTTTCCTGCTTCTGCCCGCAGCAACACAGATGCGTTCCAGACCATTCTTGGGAAGAAAAAAAAAGAAGGGCAAATTCCCAGTTACTTTGGCAACAAGAGGGATGGTTCTCTTTGCTATCATGTAATTTTGAAATTCAGTAGCTGTTTAGTGCCATGACATGTGCTTCGCTCCTCTGTCAAATGAATGTTTTCTTCCAGTGTGGAAGGCCCATCAGGGAAAAAGCATAGAAGGAAACCATCAACACAAACAGCCCCCAGAAGCCTTTTCACATTTCCCACCTCACATCTGCCAGAATGGCAAAATCATGTTTGCAAACAACAAGGAAAAACTGCCTTAAACATGTACTTCCCAAAACATGGAGAATTAATTCAGTCTGCTCTGTCAATGCCCCTCAAAGCATGTGAGAGACAACTGGCAATAAATTTCCTCAGAAAAATGCCAAGGCCTCTACTATGGAGAGCATCAACTAAAGGCTGCAAAGATTGTCCAGCTCTGGCTGCATTTATCTTCCTTTCTCACACTTTCCTCCATTTAGGGCCCTACTGTTGCAGTCCTTGGACTCGTTAACCATTTCATTAAGGGCTGTAAAAATGCAATGAGATTCAGGGCAAGGTTTGACAGCTTCAGGAAAGCAGTGGCCTATACAAAATATAACTGATGATGCCCTAAGGACCAGCATAGGCAGTCAAACTAAATGGGGATGTAAGTGAAATTCTCTTCCCTTCCACCTTGTGTACTCTGCTTTACAGGAGGCAGTTCCTATGCTGACAGGCAGACAGTCCTCGCTACAAAGTAAAAGGACAGCAAAAACTGCCTCTTGCAGCCAAGGGCAGAGAAAGACTGGAAATACATGTTCTCTGTGTTTGTGATGATTCAGTTTAGGCAGAATACCTGGGTCAGAGCTCAAATGGTGTAAACTGCTGAATCTCAGAATTTACATTAGCTGAGACTCAAGTGTAGTAAGTATATTTTAATTAAACATCTCAGCTCTTCTGATATTTTTTTATATTAAAAAAATCTCAAACCTCCAAACAACCTCCAAGGGAAAAATGAGGAAGCAAAAACTGATGGGACTTCTTTAAAATAATGGTGTGAGTCACTGTTACAGTTCAGACAGGAGCCCACATCTCCTGAGCATCAGTACAATATAAATGATGCGAAAGCAATCCCTGAAATTTGTTGAGCTAAAACAGCTTAAGGAGGTCTGAACTGTCCTGTGTACCTCAGACCCAGGGCAGACACCTTGAAAGTCAAGGGCATATAGTAATAGCACAAGGAGTAACAATTTTGAACTGGAAGCAGGTAGATTTAGGTTAGACAGTAGGAAGAAACTCTTTAGTGGAAGGGTGGTGAGACACTGGAACAGGTTGCCCATGGAAGTCGTGGATGTCCTTCCCTGACAGCGTTCAAGGCTGGGTTGGATGGGGCCCTGAGCAACCTTATCTAATAAAAGGTGTGCCAGCCCATGGCAGGGGGAGTGGACCTAAATGATCTTTAAGGTCCCTTTCAACTCAAACCATTCTGTGATTCTATGATTATAAATTAATTGCTGAACAAAATGTGCTAAAAAAGGGCAGTAACACTCTTCTGTCAAGTTCAGGACGGTGTACTGAAGACAGAAGGCAGGGAGCTTTAAAGAGCACTTCAAAGAAAAGCACACTGAAGCCATGTATGAGGCAACTGAGTTATTTCAGCCAGAGCTGACAGCAAGAAGACAAAGAAAATATTGGAGGCTCAGCCCTGCCGCTATATGGGATTCAAATGTCTTTGGGCCACTCAAGCCAAAGGGATTCCTAAAGGCATTTACAATCTATCCCTTTTAGTTGGAGCTTATTTTGTACATGTTTTTTAGAAGACAATTAATAACATCTTTATACTTCAGTTTAATCTTAATGGTGATTGACTGCTGGCGCTAACACCAAAACATTCAACACAGTAAATAACAAACAAACAAAAAACCACCAAAAACCCCAAACAAAACACCATGTCACTTACTCATAGTACCTCTTCTGTGGTACTATCTTAAACTGAAGGCATTAAGGAAAGGATCTCTACTTCTTGGTTTGATTTTGTTATAGTGTTCATTCAACTAATTTTCTAGCAGACCTATCAAGCCCCAAGAGCTGTACAGCAGCAATGTGATTTAACTGCAGGAGAGGAGACAGGCCTTGTCAGGGCTGGTTAGTACACTAGTCTCCAGCAACTGAGTGGATTGACATGGTTCTGCAGAGGACACATTGATAGGAACTAGGATAAACAAGATGTGGAATCACCTTGGTAGGTATAGGAAGTATACCAGGAGTTTCTTCCCACGTGGCATGACAGATAAACATGCCAACCAATAATGTACGACAACTTAGTAGAGGACATCTGCAAGCTATTCGGCTTTGAAAATACATTCTCACTTGTTACATGGATAAAGACCGAAATTCAGGAATACCAAGAAATACAACAGAGCTTAGAAAAGATGGTACCTGCAACTGTGCAGAAGTAAACACAACAGTCTACCGGAAAAGAAAAACGAATGTGATTTATGAAATACAAAAGGCCAAGGTGTAAACTCCACAACTCCACTGGGCGCGGGCACCCAGGTATTTTCATCGGCCTCGGGGTGGGGTGCGGGAATGTTGCTCTCTCCCATCTGTACCCAGACACTATTTCCTTCCTCACCAGAGGATGGCAGCACAGAGATAGAGCCTTTCGATAGTCAGCAAAGCCTGCGGAAGGACGACCAAGATACAGCACTAGACAGTACATCAAAGCTAGAAGAAGGATTAATTAGGCATTCGTAGATGCAGGCCACAGGTGCTAAGAGGAATACTGCTATCAACAGCCTGTTCTAGGTGGGGTCCATATTTCAGAAGAACAGGCAAATAAACTTCATGGAGTGACCTACTTGCTTGGTCTCTGCTCGGTTCTCCTGTGCAGTCTTTTCTTAGCATGACCACTGTCCCCATTATATGGAAGAAACCAGTCCACAGCCTTCCCTCACACCCTGAGCAATGCCTCTCAACAGAAGCATAATTCTCCTGTCAGCAGTAGACACCGTAGACATCTCTTCCCAAGCCTGGTCTGTCATGTAACAGATAATGTGACCCAAAGCCACAATGTCACCCAGAATGATATCCTGTGTACTAGGGACTGATCAGCAACCACTGCCCTTAGATCTGGCACTTGGAACCCCTGGCACTGAAGACCCTGTATTTATTAACAGTTTGGAAAACTATGGGTGACAAGTTAATCTGCTAAGAGTATGCTATTCTGTCACTGTTGGCCAACTGTCAAAAACCCTAGACAACTAGACAGATGTAAAAGGACTAATTTTATAAACCATGTTTTACAAAACTCACCTTATTAAACTAAACAGGAAGAACTGAAATCAAGCTGAAGATGTTACCTTTGATTTCTTAGGATCACCACCCATAAAAGGAGCTTGTTAGCACAACTGTTGATTGATCCACCCCACAGCACATGCAATGAATCTACACCTGACAGATTCCATAATTCTTTCACCAAAGCAGCATTATGTTTGTGTTAATTAAAAAGGAAAAACTTCAAATATGGTAGTAACAAAGGAAAGTTTCTATCGTGCTACCTCACCTATGGCTACATTTCTCTTCAGCAGGCATGTGTCTCAGAGTAAATATGATAAACACGACCCAATTCCCACTGAAGTCAAGGGAAAGTCTGCTGATGACTGCCATGGAGTTGTGTGTAACCCAGTTCTTGGCATCCCCACTCAGATGTTATATAAAAATAACAACCAGATCCCACTGCATGGTGGGGTTTTTTGGTTTTCTCGTTTTTCTTTCCTAAATTGTTTTTTCATTTGTCTGGGGTTTTTTGTTTGGTTTTGTTGGGGTTTTTTGCATTTGTTTTTCCTTTGGTTTGCGGGGTTTGTTTGTTTGATTGATTTGTTTTGTTTTGTTTTTAACAGGGAATTCTAGCTGCAAATAAAATAATTTGGATCCGCAGACATCACCTTCCATGTATTATGTGCCACAGGGCAGCAAATTTTGGCCATTAATAGGAAGTCCACTTCTGAGTAATTACTGAGGTTAAATTGTGAAAGTAAGCTACATGTCCTCTGAAGACACTAGCATAAATATCAAGACAACCTGATTTGGGCAAAGTCTGAAGAAGACAAACTGGTGACTTCTTCAAGTCCAGATGCCTAAATATCATGGGGATAACCTGATGCTAATCACTCCATATTTTTTTTCTAAAAAAACTTAAATGTTCTGGCAGCAACAAGGAGTAGTTCTTACTCCCCAAAAGTTCAAGAGTATTTGATACAAATCTTGCTTTTCTCTGTAGGCACCACTTTCCCATGTCCAGCCTTTCTGTTACTAGAATATATGTATCTGATTGGATGGATCATCCCATGGTTTGGGCTTGCTGGATAGGAAGCCAAGCCATTTTCTCTAGGAAAACGTTTAATGTCTTCCCTTCTGAAATCAAACTAGGAAAATGCACGTTTCTGTAATGAAAGCCAAGAGTAGAGCCAGTGTCCATTAACTGTCTAAAGGTTCCAACTCCAACATTTTCCAAGTGCATGACCTGCAATGATAACTGTTGAGTGTTTCTGAAGTGTTACACAGCCTATACTGGTAAAAGAGGAGGTGAAAGAAAAAGATTCTATTAGTGCCATGAAATGTAGGAAATCACTTCTTATTTCTAGCCCTTTCTTTTTCAGGATTTCTAAGAAGACATAGCTGGTGAATTCTCACTTTACACAAACATCTTCTCAACTCCAGAGCACAAGAATAAGAGAAAATTCTCTTACAAGAAATGTCTGAGAGCTTAATTCCAGCCTGGCAAAAGCAAACACAATTCCACTGACTTCAGTGGAGTTACAAGTGGCCTATTTAATGTACAACAGAGTAGATTTGGCCCTTCTCCCATACTATAGCACTTATCTCAGTAGTGGACAGCAAGTATGGAGCTTTTTTTCCTGTTTAATATCAGGTTCTTCTGTCAGTATCACAGACAAGAAACTGAGGATTTGCAGAAGCATATCAATTACTGCACACTGCATTTCTCCCTCCCACAGTTTCCTACATTAAACTGGAATCATGTATAAGCATATTGAGAGTCTCAGGAAGAACTTGTTCTTCCATCTAAGCCACCTCAGCACTACAGCAGGTGTGCACTGACTCTCTTGCTAAAAGCACACAGAGACACACAGACAGAAGAAAATTGCTTACTGTTTCGAGGCTTCTCTTCATCCATGCCTTCATCTTCATTTTCTGGGTCGATATCTTCTGCTTGAGTTATCCAGTCTAAGTATCCCTTCAAATCCTCCTCCAGCTGTTGTTTTTCCCGTAACTTCTGGAAATCACCCCGAGCCTTAGCCTTCTCTCTTTCTTTGGAAAACTCCCTAGCAAGAGGGAGGGAAGCAGGGAGAGGACATGGGCGGAGGGAAGGAAGAGATTGAAAAACAATGGGTTAGATTGATTTCCATCAGAAAGGCTCCACATCCTGTGTAGCACACCCAGCTTTCTCTACTCTTTCAACAGACAGACACATCAATGGAGTTTCCTTGCTAGATACACATGTAGAGCTGGAGTGCCCACATTTTAAACAATGCTTAGGAAAAGAAGAATACCTTTTTGTAATTGTTTAATTCTCAACATTTGACTGAAAATTCAGATAAAATGCATATGTAATACTTATGTACAATACCATATACTTTCTAGTATTCTTTCCAACTTTGTATTCTCCAACAGTTATTCGTAAATATCTATATGAATAATGGCTAATTTGATTCAATCATGAACTGTATGACAATAATTTGACATCTGGAGAGTGAGATGGTGGCTCTAACCTTTAGCCAGGTTTCAATTTGTCTTTAAGATTATATGCATAATCACAACTAAATTAGGCCAATTGTAAGTGCAATTAATGGTACTCACAATTCTAGACATGTTTAATTATGGGCAATTTCAGGCACAGTACTGGACAATATATTTAAAAACTGAGTCCTCAGTGTTTCACTGCAGAGAGGGCTGCAATCTGACATGAAACATATTTTTCAAATCTCAAGCTGGGGAGGCAAACATGAAAAATTGCAGCTAGACAAAACAAATAGATTCTGCCAGAGAGTGAACTAGGTCTAGGTATGTGATAGTTTTACTGCCAATATAGGCTTAAATGAAGGGCATAGGAACAAGAATTTAATCTTGCATACTTATGAACATGGGTGCTTGCTTTGCCTTCTTTTTGGCTGTGGTGTTCTTTCTTCTTTTCTTTCAGGGACCCCTATATTGCTTTTTTTTTTTTCTGAAAATGCTGACCTGCCTCTATTTAGAGACTCTCCTGTAGTTCTAAACCAGGTTTTAACACTTTTATTTTAAAGAGTTAGCTTAATGACTGTGAAAAGTGCTGGATCAAGAGTGCTTAAACATGAAGTCTTCTATCTGCTGAAGCAGATCACTACATAAGGCACACACAGCAGATAATATGGCCTACAGTTTCTAGAAATGAGAGGCAAAGTCAATATGGCCAATCCATTACCTTTGCTGATGACTGTCAGCAACGAGTAGATTTTTTTAAAAAGCCTTCACCTAATATTTGCCTCAGATTTGCTCCTGCAAAAACAAATAGGAAACCTACCACTAATTTTGGTGGGATAATACTAGGATTATGAAAATCCTACCCAAAATGTTGGTAAGTGCCAGATGAAGTGTCCTCAAGCAACTCAGATGGAGGTAAGTTTCTAACAGTGCTGGAGAAGTAATTCCCTTCTGTCTGGTCCAAAACCCACTGAAAGATTTCCATTGACTTTACATACTTTGGTTCAGGCTTTCAATATTATGAGCTGTGCATGGAACCAGAACTGCAGCAGAATAAAACCAGGATGATGCTTTCATTTCAAGACAAAGTATGTGACAAAGTATGTCTGTGTCATCTTCAACCCTGTCTCACTGCTGAGGGTTTAGCTCATCTCATGGGACTGAGATAATGAAGGTGGAAATGAGGAAGAAAATCACTGGCTTCTCAGGCCTGAAGGTAAATCACAGTCAACCCTGGAACCAGACTTAGCCACAAGGCAAAAACTGCTATTGCAGGCATGGCAAGAATGAAAAATGCAATATATTCATCCTGGGAGCAACATTTTGCTATTTAAAATGTAAAACAAATAAACAAACAACACTCCCAACACTAATAATAAAAACTGTACGAAGAATTTTAGAAAAATTCAATCAATGGCAGATAATTTTCTGCTTCAATAAAACCTTTCCTCTGAGTCTGACATTTTGGCTTATCCAAATTAATGAACTGCCTCTCCAAAAAAAAAATAATATATACATCACTGAATGAAGTTATGTATTTGATGAATCAAATCCCTGCATTTAAACTGTTGACTCCTATACTGGTATTTTAGAATCTAGAACAAATAGGTCCAATTTTAAAAGGGACTGAGCCCTCAACTCCAAGTGAGAACTATTTATATTTGTGTGGATATAACTTGCAAGGGGCTGTTTTAGAAACCAAAATGGAAAACATCATGAACCAGCCCAGCTTACAGAAAGTGAAATTCCTACTTTCTACTGAAGTGGATCATTTATGTTAGATGCATCTAGACTGCATGCCTACTTGGGTCTTTTCAGTCCCCACTTACTGTCCCTCTCCAATGGGACCTGGGCTGAGGGGTGAGCTGACCAAGCCAGTGTGAGATTTTAGCATGGTGTCTTTACACTGACTGTCTGCATAGGAATATTTGTTACTTTGGTTTTTAATGACACAACTGAAAATACTGATTGCCTAGTCTAAATGATCTGCAATTTCATGTCTCGTTCCTTTGTACAGTGTATGAAACTCTACACCTCTGATGACTCTCCAAAGAAGACAACTTATTTGAATTATCTTCGTTTCTACACTCTACTAACATTAAACCATTGAGAACAGATGGGTCAGAAAACTGCTAATGCAATTCAAACCACCTCCCAGGTGGAATGCCAGCCTGTATTCAGGCAGATGCAGTTGATAATCAAGAATTACTATCAGTGGTCATTTACCATCCCATGTGAAATGAGTTGGTGACCTCAGTCCAGTTTCTTTTGCAGGCAGGCGTGCACATTACCTCTGCCACTGTCACTGATGGCAGTGAACAGTCATGGTTTGCAGTTGCAGCAGGGAGGTCAAGGATCAAATAAGCTTTCTTATAGAAGTGCCATCTTGAGTCTGGAGGTGGCCTTCTCAAAAACAATTGCACTATCAGGTCAGAATAAGGTCCACAAAGGCTTGCAGAACCGCCAAGCAATCTGTCTCTTCAGTTAATAAGAGAACATAATTTTAAGAGTGTGAATCTGGTTGGTTTTGGCAGATTTCAATTTGCTTTGCTATCCTTTACCTTTACCAGAAAATTATATGAAATGTCTGCCAAGGAGAACACCAAAAAGGAGAGTATTCTGGAGAGGTGTTTTCTCTGTCTGATGTTAGGATGGGTCAAGACCAGCTCTATATCCTCTACTGAATAAAATTTCTTTTGCCCATTCTGATGAGGGAATATATTCTTGTTTATATCTGATCTCAGTATGATTTCTCGCATTTAGAGGAGTGATGGAAAATGAGCAACCCAGCAGAATTCTAGCAGTTCATAACTCCTGCTTACTACTAAAAGTGCAGCACAAGGCTCCAAACCTCATCCACCCTAAGAAGTATAAGAAGGAAAGGGAAGGGTTGGAAGAAGGGACAGAAGACTAGGGAAAAGTCCTGAAAGGTCACAAATAATGCTCCAGGAGGAGCTACAAATACAGCCAGCCTCCCATTCACTCTGACCTCTTCCTAAGCAGTAAGAGAACCAAAAGCATCCAACTTGGTTTTCCAGTATCCTTTCAAGGCAGAAGAAATGGCTGTTCTCTTACCCTCCATTTGCCCTAGGCAACTGCTTGTTTGGCCTGTGTCCTAGGATTTGGATCACTGCTAAGCAAAACAGAAATGTGAATCTAGCTTAGGTGTGCAGGTTTGAAAGTTGAATCCACACTGCCATTTTTTTTCCTCACTAATTGACTGAAACTGATTACACAGAGGTGAACACTTCTGATCTCAATAGACCTATAGGAGAGGTTTCACTGCTTACAGTAGTGATGTGGAAACCTTTTGCTTGGGCTTCAGGAAGTCTACTGTGTGATCTGCTGACTGGATATTTCCTTTGGAATACAGGAATTTTATATGGAGCTTAGTCGGGATGGGAAGAGGTTTATAGCTCTGCACATGCATACTCTGTCATACTCCTTAGCTTAGCACCTGACTAGTAAATTCACCAGAAAGAACATTAATAGATGACATACCCACGGAAAAACAAATGACAAATGACTCTTTAGGCAGAACAGAATTCAGTATTTGATTTTGCAGGTGCAATCAAGGTGTCTTTGTGAGTACAATTAATTACATTTATGTATTCAGCAGTGATTAAAAAAAACCCCAAGCTAATCTGTCATTGACAAAGTCTACCTACTCAACATGCTTGGTGCAGTTCCTGAAATAGATAAATGGAAAGAAATCAGAGAAACCCAGAATGGATATGCAAAGATGCCTGGGAATGCTGCTTTGTATCTACATAGAACAGGCAGGTGGATCATCTACATAGGTCAGACTAACAGCACTAGCAATTTTCAAAAGAATAAAAAAAAGGCTGAATCTGCAAAGTGAAGACACTTTGCAACTCAGCAGATTTTAGAACTGCTTTAGAAAGGTAATTGTTTAAGAACTGCTTATTTAGCCCAAAGACAATTTGGAACATTTCTCCCATAATTTCACTGTTTTTTTCATGGATGCAAATTCTTAAGCTTCTTTTTACTTTTCTCCAGTTGGGAAAAAAAATGCCGAAGCAGTGCAGCTGTCATCACGCCGTGAACACAGCCAAAAAGTGTGACTCAAGGCTTAGACAAAGTGAACTTCATCTTTGATTTCAGTTCTCTCTACAGAGTGATTCCATCTCTTACCACTAACTGTGGTGGTATAGTTGCAGTATGTCAGGAGCTGGAATATCTAGGCCCCACTTTATTGAATTGAAAAATGAGGGAATTCAATATTTATTTATTTACAGACACAAATCCAAGTGTAGATAAATTGACTCAGCAGTGCTTCAACATTATGCATTCCTCAGAGCTGGGCTCCCAGGCACTGTTTATTCAGATACTACACAATCTTTAACCACTGTCTTACAAGGCCCTTGACTGCATGTCTGATATTTTCCCTCTCTCTGCCGGTCATGCTCTACTACTGCTAACATCCTTACTTGATGATCAGTGTATCCACCTTGACAAAGGAGGAGCTTATGTTTAAAGTTTTAAATTTACATTGCCCACAATTTTACATTTTAAAATTGTACCCTGAGTATCACTCTCCAGATGTCCAAACACAGACAATTGTCTGACACTTCACTACTGGGGATTTTTCCCCACTCCCATTACTGCCTGGAAACCCTTCTCTTTGCAGCAGCTGTCATAGCAGAATGTATTTTTCAACAGAGTAATGAAGATAGCAGTAGTACCTCCTGTAGATCTGCTATTACTTCTCTCTTTGCAGGATGGCCAATGGTGGATCTTCTTCTACAGTCCTGCTTCTGCCCTTCCTATAGTATTGTACTGAGGACATAATTTTTGAGAGATCTGAAGTCCTCTCTATGGCTCAGAGATCATTTTCCCTCTCATTAAAAAGTTAGGGGACTTCAGGGCTGCCCCCTCAGGCAACAGGTACATGCTCTGACCAAATTAATTGAAAGTTCATTAAAGGAGGAAGGATGTTAGAAACAAAGAAAAGATGGATGCAGAAAAGTCCTGACATCATATTTATCCATGTACATAGAATGGCTGTAGGCATTCCATCATGCCCAAATATGGAATTAGAAACCTAATTCTAAGAGATCTTTTTTTAAAAATCTTGAGAGGAATGTTTGCTGGCTTGATTCCTCTAATTATGTGCCTCCCCAGGGGGAGTAAAGTTTTTAACTACTGGGGAAATATAAATTGTTTTTAATCAAAGCTACTAAAATGATGCTTTTCAGGGAGGGTTATGCTGTAGAACTGAAATACACCTAAATGTCTAGATGTCTCAGAAATGCTTAAGCAGTATACAGAACTCTCATGATTCTCTGTTCATCCTTAGAAAAGCTCAGAGGGAAATGATCATTTCTCCCTGCATCATGCTAAGCTTGTAATCTGCACAACAGAGATGTGCTTATTGAAGAAGAAATGTGTTCAAGACACTCTTCAGGGAAAATAATCTCCCATTAGGCTGTGCTTTAGCTGCACTAAGCAATGTGACAGTTCTGTATGTGAGGAGACAAAATTTGACAGGGATCTTATTCCACAAATGTGAAGGGGTTTTTCTCATTCCCCCTTCAGTCCCACTGACTTTTCCAGAGACTTTACTATACACCCTTTCTTCTCTGCTTCACCTCCAGGGGACCATAGCATTGTCTTCTTCCCAGGTAGAGGTTTTAGATAGATGAACATGTTACAGGCAAAGACTCATCTTGTATTCCTTTGATTTAGTCAAAAGACTCCTCATGCCACTAGGAGTGCCATATTTTGCTATTGGCACAGCAATAGCCTAAGCCTTCTATTAACATTCCTGAGATGGACCCAACACTGCCCTTTGTTTTAGTAACCAGAGAATAGGAAGAGAAATACAACTTTTAAAAAATAAGCAATAATAAAACATTTTCCTGGTACTGCTTACCCGCTAAGTACACCGAGAACCAAGTTAAGTACAAAAAATGACCCTATGATGATTAGTGTAACAAAATAGATCCAGGGCCAGTCCCTTCCTATGGCATCATTGACCTGGAAGAGTGGAATGATAATTAGTGAGACAAGCTCAGATTCTGAGCACTGCAAGGCTCCAGCCAAAGAGATCCCAAGTCACCAGCAGTAGGATTTTCAATAGCCAGTTTTTTTTTAAATTTATGACAAGTTGACATCAGCAATTTTGAATGCCCTGAGGGTGAATTTCTTTGTCAGAGAATAACACCTCTTTTGTTACCTGCATTGTTATTTGTAATGTCTGAACATATTGTCAAAATATTTGAGAGCTGATGTGAAGCTTCCTTGGATTCAGATTTTTAATCCCTTTGAAAGAATCCTGGTGACAGGGAAAAACCCTTATTATGGAGTCTTGCCCTGTAGCATTGGAAAAAGGACACCAAAACTGTCAGCTTACCCGCTCAACACACCAAGAACCAGATTTAGAACGAAAAAGGATCCAAAGATGACCAGACTGACAAAATACACCCATGGTAACTCATAGCCCATAGCGTCCTGCATCTGGAAAGACGAAGGAAAGTTAGAAGACAGAGAGGGAAAGCAGAAATGATTAGGCAAAGGAACAGATGGAAAGATTTGTAAACAGAGCCTGTGGTTGGTCTACACATAATCAGAACAAGTGTTTCTGTAGGTTGCTTCTGATGTGACCACTCCTTTGATTGCTTTTTCCCTGTAGCTGCTTCCTCATGGTCAGTGATCAGCACAGGCTAAGATATAACCATGTGCCATACTCACAATTCTTTCAGTGCTTAAAGCTGTGGAAGGTCACTTCCTGGAGTTTATCACAGCACCACAAGGGTCTGATGACCTCTAAACTTCTAACCACTGCACATATGTGTGACCCTTTGCTGCGAGTGAAAATACTGCTATGTTAAGGATTGCCGCAATGTTGCCAGATCATGTTTACTCCCCAGGTGTAGCACAGACACATGTACCTCAGAGCAAAGCGTGTAGTAACCGCTAGCAAATACTTATCTTTTGTTGACAATGCTCTGGTAATCCTCACAGTTTAGCACAGGGAGGGCAGTAGCTGTATACTGTTGTGGAAAGTCCTTTCAAGGCCCACCATGTTCTGACCTGATAAAGTGTTTTCTAAAGCTTTCTCACAAACTTGTCTTCTCTCCTTGAAGAATGAGTTTCTCCTTCAAAATCTGATTCCTACTCAACTAAATACTCAGAGAATTTGAGACTGTAAACTGAATGACATGAGCATAGGTCTAGCTTTCACACTACCACAAGCATCTGCAAATGAAGCAGGCAGACTATTGTTTTAGCACCAGAACCTGGATTACGTGTAGAACAACTCTAGCACATAATAAGATACTGTAAAAATTCTAAAAACATTTAGTACAAAACCACTGTTTTAAGTCTCCTTCAAAGTTCAAAATTTTGGAAAGTTCATGGATACCTTAATAGAATCTCTCTTTCATGATAGTATAAAAAATATCAGTCCCTTCTTCATTACTTCTCATAAACACTCATCTCCTGAGCCAGACAGAGCATCATTAAAGAAACAGATGGCGGTTAACATTTTCAGGAGCACTACAACTATTTATGAACATAAACTGCAGATTTGGAAGCATCTAAAGGCATAAAGCAGTCTAGGTTCCTTTGTTTTCCATGCTTTTGAAAATTTTATTGTATGTTGTTCTCTTGTTCCAGGAAAATGCTTTCTCCTTTGCAACCTAAGCATTTGTTGTGATCACAGAAGAAATATTTTTCCATACATGGGCACTGAGACACACTTCAGGGGAGGTGATCTGACTCAAAATCCATAACAACTCAGGAAAGGAATTTCAGACCTTCAGTAAGACAAGGCAGGACAGTAACACTAATATAATCAGTTCTTTGCAGGTGGAAGTCTACTATCCATTTTTCTTTAGAACTACAGTCACTGAAGTTCTTGTCTGGCAATTGTCCACAGTCAATGGTCTGATCCAGAACTCTATCTCAAGGCTCCTTCAGCTGTGACTGAACTGCAGTAGACTCATTAAAAAATAAGCTCAAAACCTGCCACTGTGAAAACAGTTCATCAGCTTCCTCTCAGGTTTAATATATTTGGTGGTCAGAAGAGAGTGCCTGAAAATCTAACATTCCCTAAGCATGTTAACCGGTTTCCTTTTTAATACTTTAGTAGAATTGTTCAGTTAGCTTATAAATAATACTAGTTATTCTTTACATTTGTAAGACACCTTTCCTCCCACATGACCAAAATGTAGACACTTCTGACATGAAACACATTAGTGCTTTAAAGAGAACAAACCATCATGGCATATAAATTGGAAGCAAATATTCACCTGAAATCACAGTGGGGAAATCAGGTAGGGAAAATGTAACTGCCTACACTGGAATTTAGTAAAGAAACAAGACTTAACATCTCCTCTCTTCAACAAAGAATGCCACTATCTGTATAAAGCAATCCACACAAACAATGAGTATAGATGACTTTGAAAAACTGCCACAAGAATTTACCAGTGCAGGCACAGCAATGACTCGCCTTCCCTCTAATTATGATAGATGGTGACAAAAAATGCACCTCAGCTGTACAGTATTTAACTAATGACAGGTTGGTTGTTTTTTTTTTTCTGCTGGAAAGTAGAACTTTTTAAAGCTGTGGTACAAGTAAATCCTAGGTAACAAAAGCCAGGGTGCTGGGAATTCAGGTGCATGTCAGGGGTCCTTCTCTGGAACAAAGAAATTTCCAGACAGCAAAAATCTTTCATCATGGCCTTAGCAAAGTATATAACTAGAGTATACTGACTAGAGTACTCTGACTATTTCCAATGTCTGCACAATTGCATAACAATTGTAACAGCTAGCATCAGCACAAATTAATCCTGAAAAGATAGACCTGCATTCTGCTACAGCAGGGCATTTGGGACTTCTTAGACATTTAGGAGATTGGCTTTTCATCTCCTTTTTACTGCCCACTCATATACGTAACAGAGAAGCTGAGAGGGAGAGACAGTGATAACTTCTCAGGTGTACAGAAACCATTAGTGTTTGGCAAAGAGCTGAGCTTCTCTCTCTGTTGGTGGACTCCCTATTTTTGGTTCTTCATGTCTTATTTTCTTTACTGGAAAGTGAGATTATTCCATACATTGTGGGACTGAGCCACAGATGACAGAAATGTATGTTATACGTTGGTATAACATATTTGGTATTAAGGTATTTGATAAATTACTTTTTAAAACTCCCTCGATAAGGAGATAATATAGTGTGAGCTTACTATTTGCTCTTGAAAAATATCTGCAGGAGAAATGCAGAGATGTAGGCTGTGTGGCAGAGATTGGGGAAAACAAACAAAAAAGAAATAGACTTAAGCAAAACAGTACCAGCAATGTTTCAACATTTAAGAAACATTACATTATTGGCTATTATTGGCTAAGATTACATCCTTCCAAATATCTGGAAATGCTTCCTCCATAATGGAAGTATTCTAGAAGTGCAGGATGGACTGTCCTCAAGTGAGCAGTGCTCCCAGCCAGTCATCATGAAAAACCTTGCACCTGTGTTTGAGTGAAACTGCTTCCTGGAAACTTAGCATCATTCTGTGAATACGCAGCTATTTATCACATGTGTATGCATACACGTCCTGTGGACTGAAGCTGGAGACTTTCACTGCAAACACAGATTAGGTGGTAGAGCTGATTTTTCCAAATTATGCTACTGAAGTGGAGAAGCTGCAGAGGGTCGTGACACGATCAGGAATGTTACCATTTGCACATGAACTGAGTACAGAAAACAAGGTCTGCAAAATATGTGTTATACTGTTGTGTACAGTGAACAGAAAAGGATTGTGCTGGGTCTGTGTGTCAGGGTTTTGGTAGCAGGGCAGCAGCCACAGGGGTGACTCCTGTGAGGAGCTGCTGGAAACTCCCCCTGCTCCAAAAAAAAGCTGGACCTGCCTCAGACCAAGGTCGAGCCCATCAGTGATAACACCTCTGTGAGTAACATTTTAAGAAAGGGAAAAGGAAACTGCTAAAAAGCTCTGAAGGGGAGAGCAGAGGAGGAGGTGAGAGAAATACCTGAGCAGAGATATCAAGGTCAGTGAGAAAGGAGGGGGAGGTGTCTGAGCAGAGGTTCCCCTGCAGCCCATGGCAAGACAGCAGCTGTCCCCTGCAGGGCATGGAGGAGCATGGTGGAGCAGCCTGTGAAGGACCACAGTGGAGCAGATGTGGACGTGCAGTTGTGAAGGAACCCTGTGCCAGGGGAGGTGGATTCTCACAGAAAAGGCTGTGACTCTGTGGAAAGCCTGCACTGGAGCAGTCTGTTCCTGATGGACTGCACTTCACGGGAGGGACTCAAGTTGGAGGAGCTCATGGGAAAGTCTCTCCCACGGGAGTGACCCTATGCTGGAGCAGGAGCAAAGTGTAAGGAATCCTATCCCTGAGGAGGAAGGAGCAGCAGAAAACAACCTGTGACAAACTGACTGCAACCCCATTCCCTGTCTCCCAAAGCCACTGGTGGGGGGGCAGGCGGGGAGGAGGTGGTAGAGGAATTGGAAACAATTTAATTTGGGCCCAGGAAGAAGTGAGGGGTGGGGAAGGTATTTAAGATCTGGTTTTGTTTCTCATTGTCCTGCTCTGATTTGATTGGTGATAAATTAATTTCCATCCCCAAGTTGAGTCTGTGTTGCCTATGACCATAATTGGTGAGTGAACCCTCCCTGTCCTTGTCTCAACACAACAGCTTTTGGTTTTATTTTCTCCTCCCCGTTCCACAGTGGAGGAAGGAGTGAGCAGCTGCATGGTTCTTTGTTGCTGACTAGGCTTGAACCACAACAAGGGTTCATTTACAGGTGACCTCACTAGGATGGACAGTACAACTCCTTTTACATAGTTCAGGTCCCTGGACACTGAGTGCACTTCTTCTCCTCGAGTGTTTACTATTAACTGTATGAATCTCAACAGAAAAGGTGGATCATCTTCTAAATTTACAGTTATGAACAAAGATTATCAGCCCATGTAGGTCTGAATTACACTATTCCAGCTAGCGCAGTGAATGTGATTGCAACCTGATGTCAACTTTAGCATGTATGGGACAATTGTTAGGACACCTGGAAGCACACATCAGTGGGACTCTCAATATTGTCATTTCCAGAAATAGTGCCACTTTGTGGGTCAAACTGCCAGACCTTTCACAGCTCATGCCTAAACACTCACATCTCACTGCTCTCAAAAGTGAGAAAGTTGGTACATTTCTGACCATTAACGCATCCTCTTGCAGAGACTTCAGAGAAAAGGTTCTTAGATTCCTTCTCATGATTTGCTACATATCCTCTCTGGCACCACGGGGAACATACTTTTTGCTCACTATGCTTCAGCTTTCAGTGGGATACTACCTTGCCTCACTGGGTACTGTCAAAGTAACCACTCAGTGTCATGACGAAAAGTGTATTTCAGCATATCTGAGGTCTGATGAACCTTGTGTAGTGGGGAAAAGCTCTTCCTTTGCCAAAGCATCCTTAATTACTATCACAACTATAGCATTTCAATGTCCAGGTGAAGGTTTTCTCTCAATAATGCAGATAATCTCCTAGAAATAACACCAGAATTATTTATTCTGTAGTTTGCTGATCATAATTACAATCAGCATTTCAGTAGGAGCCGAGAAATAAAAGCCTATTTTTCTCTAGAAATTGCAGAAGACATAGGTGAAGACGTACTGGTAAAGCCACAGGAGATTTGCATTCTTGTTTAGAGATATTATTTTTCTCCAGGCATAATAGTCTGGCACATTTTGCAAGTATCACATTCATTATACAGGCATCATAGTTCAGAGATAATGTTAGAGGCATATTAACTATCAACATAGCATAGTGGAGGTCTTTCAGTCACTTAATGGGAGGGGGAGACACAATTCACTAAATCCTGCTGACTTTACAATTCACACACCCACACCCAACCCTTTGAGCCAAACATCTTTCAGAAATAACTGAAAGTTACAGGAAAAGTTTAATCCATCACAGAAGGGCAGCTGTCACTGGAATGCAGCAAGCTGAAGAAAAAAACTGAGGTCTATCTTGTTCAGTGCATAATACTGGAGAGCTGCAGCTTAATGGAAAGTAAGTTAGCTAGAACACCAGGTCTAGGCTTCTATTTATTGAAAAAAAAAGCTAATTAATTTCTAATGTCTGTAGAATGTTACCATAGCCTCTTTAAAATACAAGTGTATCAAGTATTCCATGGCGAGGTGTATAACCTTTCACAGAGTAACACTAATTAGCAGCAGAGTACTCAATAAAATTAGAGGGCAGTAAATTTGAAAATTTTGTGTAGAAATGCTATTTTATGCAGCCTATCTGTGGAATTCACTGCCCCAGGAAATTATCTAAGCAAATATAATGGTTATGGCCAGTAGCAAGATCTCTAGTTGAAACCAAGCCTTTCTTGTAACAATATAAAATTGGAGAATTTTAGTAGTAGAAGACAGAAGAATGAGTAAGTAGTAATTATCACTGAATATCTCTTCCCACTTGGAGCCTCTAATTTGAAAATCATTTTTTTCAGGAAAAGTACTTAAGGACCTTTACAACTTTGAGGATGCATAAAAGTTATTTCCTTAGCTTAGATCAAAGATGAAATATTAGCCTACTGACAGGCAAGGCTCAGGTGATATATAAAGGGCCATTCATATACTACTGTGAGATTTGGATGCTTATCCTTGATCGATTACAAGCTAAAGAAGTTTGGATAAAAGCAGAAATTTTCCTTTTTCACTCCCCTCTTTCCTTCTCTTCCCATTAATATTTGGGTGAATGCATTGAACGCATACATATGCTCATGGAAACTACAACTTTAAACTCTGCTTAAACAACACTAGAAACTTTTTTTTATAGGGTGATGTACTGTTTTGTTCTACGAGGGAAAAAAAGTTTTCCCCCAAATTTTAAGTCAGAACACAGGTACAAAACCAACCAACAAAACAAAAAAAAAAGAGGATGGAATGTCACCCTTCACACCTATGGCTGTGTTCATAATACTAAAGAAAATAATAAAAGTGGACATTGTAGGCAGTAAATCCTACATCTCAGGCTAGGGCTGAGTGGCCTAGAACTGAAAGTGCTCCTACTCTTCTATTATTTCTTTGGCTTCAATTATATCTTTGCATTGCTTTCATGATAGTTAAAGCTTTGCTTTGTTTCTGAAATCTCACAGACTCACTAAAATGCTTTGCATTCATACAGTCAGGGAACAAAAACAGTTCCCATAAAACCAATGTAATCTTTCAGACCTAAGGTGAGGTGAATTTCCCAGAAAGTGTCCAGATAAATTTGTCCAGTAAAGAAGTAAAACTTCAAAAGATTAATTTTTCTGCCTTTTCTCATGCTAGATATATTATAACAGCAGAAACTCGTGAGGAACAAAATATTCATCCCAAATGAGAAAAAGGATCTTTCTGGCAGTTCCTAAGAATGCCCAGCTAACAACTGTAACTGGCAACAGCATGATTTTTGAGCCTGCTCTG
>NW_009952873.1:2718128-2736806 GCF_000747805.2 Chaetura pelagica | reverse complement strand
AAAAAACTTCTTTACTGTAAGAGTGACAGAGCACTGGAACAGGCTGCCCAGAGAGGTTGTGGAGTCTCCTTCTCTGGAGACATTCAAAACCCGCCTGGACATGTTCCTGTGTGATGTGCTCTGGGTGATCTTGCTCTTGCAGGGGGGTTGGACTAGATGATCTTTCGAGGTCCCTTCCAACCCCTAGGGTTCTGTGATTCTGTGAAAGGTCCCTACTACAGGTACCAACACCCATGAAGGCTCTCCATTATCTTGTGTGGCCAATTATGTGAGTGGGTTAGCTTCTTCAGGGAATTTGCAACTTTGCAGAAACACCATGTAGTGACCTCCAAAATTATCTGGACTTCTGTGACTTAATCAGGATTTGAATTCAGACCTCCTGATGCCAAAGTCACAGAGACTGATGTGAGTTGCCTTGTTTCCACCTAAGTCTGTATAGCTTTTTTCCCTTTAAAAATAAAAGGTTGATCTTCAAAGAAGTCATCCAAAAGCCCAAAGGCTACTTAGCCACAGGACTGATAGTTCTTTCATTACAGCTACTGCAGCAGTTCCATCGTTCACTGCTCCTCAGTTATTTTAAAACCTTTTCATCTTTTAAAGGCTTTGGAAATTCACTCCAAAAGAATAAAGTGCTGATTTCAAGCATGAAAATATCCCCTAGGATGGTGGGTCTCCAAATCTAAAGATTTAATTTCATCTTAGAGTTCTGGACAATCCCTTCCTGTCTCTGTTTATTCTGTATTTGCATTTGCATGGCTGGTTATCCAGAAAGGATTTTCTGCTTGTTTTACTGTATTGCTGTTTTATAACTGCTTCTATTTATCTCATTGCAGAATGATAGCAAATGCTAACACAAGTATATCAGAACAGCACTGATTGCTGGATGCACAGGGATACACAAGCACATACTGTTCATTGATTTACATAGTCAATTAAGTCCTTAAAAAGAAAGATAATGAAAAACAGTACTGTAAGCTGTAGATAATCACTACCTTCTTTAATAAGTGGAGGCATGACTGTCATTTTTTTTTTTACTTGATCAGTGTACCCCAATTTCCTCTGTAGCCAGTTCCCAATTTATACTATTCCTAGAAATCAATTCTATATTTTAGTTGATTAATCTAGTTTTCAGTTGTGAAATTGCCTACAAAATTCTCAAATAAAATGTACAATACCTAGAACTCATAGCACAAAGCTATGAAGTCTTCATATGATAGACACACTAGTCACTCACAGACACTGTATAAGCCCTAGAGGTTCAATGGAGAAACTCTTGTCAATGAGGTGCAACCACATCATCGGCAGACAAAACTGTCACTTTTTTTTTTTTTCTTGTGAATCTTATCAGCAACACCCAGTAGGCAAGATCACCACAGTGTCCAGGACTGTTTTATTCTAGATACTCTTTAAAAATCCAAACTGTGGAGGTTCTGTGGTAAATACTCCTCTGATTGAGGACCCTTCATTTTCTACTTCTGGTCACTTTGCAGTTTTAGGGACCTGTGCCCAACATTGGTTTTGGGCCTCCAATTTGGCTGCAGTCCAGAATACTGGAGTTAGAAGGAGACAGTTCTAGGGGAGGCCACAGAGGCAGCTAAACTATACATTTATGATGGTATGACCAACCATCATATTGAACCCTCAAGTCCTCCTCAGTCAGAAATTCCACTGAAATCAGTGAATAAAGCAAGTATTAGTGGGCGATTCTCTTTGCAGGCAGGAAAGAGTTATAATTCACAGTAAGATTGGTGAGGTAATAGTTACATTGCCCTTTATCAACAAGATGTTGAAAAAATGTTAAACTCAAAATAAATACAAGTTTCATAGTCAGTTCTAGAGCCACCACTTGCATTCTGATCTTGGGCGTATGTCCAAGTCTTTTTCTTTCCCAGGGTCTAGATAATGAACCAAAGTGAATCTGTCTGATGGATATGGGTCCAAATTTAACAACTCTGTAGATTACTGTTTCAGAAGGCAACAATCATCAGTTCTTGAAAAACTGATAGTAGGGCCCAAGCAGTGCACCCACAAACAAATGCACTCAAAATCCTAAGTCAGATATAAATGTCCCAGTAGCTTAGCTCTTAATTTTATATCTCTGGGATAAAAGATTAAAGATTTATCACTAGGAAGGTCTCTGTGGTGATTAGACAGAAGCAATTAAGAAACAGTCTAAGGAAGAACAAAAGAAGAAAGAATAGAGTCAAGGCAACAGAAACACAGGGCTATTAAAGAAGTCCTTCCCACGCAGGAGCACTGGGCAGAGGGTTTCCATTAACACCTCCCCATAACCAACCCAAAGAACCTTATTTTTAATGGAGAATTTCTTCCCATCCAGAGAAAGAGGACTGAGAGGTCCAAAGTTGAGGTCTGAAGGGCTCATAAAAACTTCATTTCACACTGTAAGTGCCTATTTTGCATTGAAAAAGTATTCAGAAGCAGGTTTTTGTGACAGGTGGCAACCAGCAAGCCACTGCTGTTACTCACCTTCAAGAAAGCAGTACAGACAACCATGACAGTTGCATGTGCAATTGTTCACGAGAAAAAGAACACAGATTGAGGTCAGCATTTAGACAAATTAATCAGGGACACTGCTTTTTCAGTGCATCAATGCTGCGGCCCTTCAGTGCCCTGAACTATGGGTCCTCTCCCCTTACCCACCACTGTTACCGCAGATGGAGATGAAATAACCTATGCAATCACAGAGTTGGGTTGCTCATACTTGTGTGCTTATTCTTTGTAAATTTTTAACATCCATGCAAAACCCTGCCAAAAATATGATTAAAACCCCTCAACCCTCAACAATTAAACCCCAGCATTTTCTTGGAGAGGTGGGGGTGGATGGGGAATAAACACCATGGAAACATGTAGATATAGATATATTCTTAGAATCAGATCATTCTCTTGTGTGGAAAGCCTTACTAATTGAAGCCTAAGTGCTGCAAGAATAAAGGATTAGAAGGAAAAACACAGCTGGCGAAAATTGGGGGTTGCAGCTCTGAGTTTAATGTCTTCCACTTTGTGGCAATATCTCTGTATTCCTCACATCATCTTCCTCATTGGCTGCAACAAGCTGTGGGGGGATGAGAAAAGCTCACAAGATATGTCAATGCTGTCAGCAAAGTCAATGACGCCTGTTCTCTAGTTTGTTCTGTTTTGATTTCATGACAGGAATTGTAAGAGTGAATGTAAGCTCCAGTTTCAAGCTCGTTAAGTGACTCTTGGAAGTATGATCTCACAGATTCAGAGATGGAAGGATCTTCCAGGGCAGCCTGTTTAACCCACCATATCTATATATGCTACTCTCTGCTGTCCTTGGGGATGTGATGATTCTGAACATTTTCACTGATTCATTCTCCCTACATTGTGACTCTCACTACATTGTGGTGGTTCTACTGCACTGTTTTAAACTACTAAAATGTTTTCCTGCCTAGGGGCTGGGCAAGCCTACCAAGGATTGTTCAGTTAAACTTGAGAGAGTCAGCTTATTATGTGCCAGTTCATGCATCTCTTCCAGGGACAGGTTAGTGCCCTGGATCTCATCCAGCCCTGGCTTTAGTCCACGTAGAATAATACCACACTCTTCAGTTTGCAGTTAGAGCCTTGAGGTAAACTGTCCCTGGAGGCACTGAATATTTATGTTATTTTCAGAGACTCCACCAAGTATTTTGAAGTGTTGTCCAAATGACAGGGGACAAAGGCAATATTCCAAAAACTATGGCAGGCTCAAGGCTGCTCATTATTAACAATCATCAAGCAGATCAAGTAGAATTACAACAACCCTAGAATTCAAGCTGTAAGTGGGCAAGCTGTATGCAGAACATTTCACGATCAGGTTCTCCACTACACAGCACTGTGAATAGCTCAATGCAACAATGTATGGTTGTGTTTTGCACTTGCTCTGCACTCTTTTTTTCATTTATATATACAATTGCTTAGATGCAGGGGAGTGGAGAGACCAGACACGTAAAACTGAGGCTGCAGTGGGCAGTTTTGCATGTGGTGTTACAGGGATCCAGCTGCAGAAAGCACATTTCATGAAAAGATGAAAGCCTTTCTAGGAACAGGGCACTGTCCAAATCGCATTTAACTCAGAAATGAAGTTTACCCTGAAGGACACTAAAAAAACTGATTAAAAATAATTAAAAGAAGTCCCATCATGGAAGGCCGAAAGAACTGAATCTGCTCAGATTAGAAAAAGATTGAGAGAATACAACAAATGCCTACAAATACTTAACCAGGATGTTACAAACTGCACAGTGATTAATTTTCCTCCTTAGTCAACAAGACAATAAGAAGGAAGGGACTGCAGCAGAGACTGATTACAAAATATCAGATTACTCGGTAATGCTTGGGCTCACATCTGCTGCTGGAAGTTTCCAAGACTGAGGGGTCTTCAGAAAAGGGACTTGGTGCCTGCAAGCAGCTAATCCTGGTTGATTGTACATTAAAGAGAGTTTTGAGAATAATAAGCTCAATCTTTCTACAACGCATAGGAAAAATTATGATATGACATGTCATAAGAGGTGCCTGTCTACTGAAATGATTCTGTAAACTGACTGCACATGAGAGAAAGACTGGGATAAAATAAACCTTGTAAGATACTGAGGTAGCACAGGTGATGCGCTCCTGTAGACACTTAATGCTCCATTCAACAAACAACAACAGTTCTTCAGTCAACAAGGTTGTTTTGCATGGATTTTCATCTGGTCCAATACAGTTACTTCACATTAGAAATCTGGCTCCTTGTAATTAATCATACCTGTCACTGTAGCAGCATCTAACAGTTTTCCCTAACACTTTTTTCTTTTACATTTAAAAAGAAGCCTATCTACTCACAAGAGAGGAGACTGGGAAGTGCATTGATCTTATTGATGTCAAGTCCTTCTCAGAAATAAAAGTTTATGGTTTTCCTGTCTCTGATTATCTTTTTGTGATGGTGTGGATTACAGGCTGGGAAATAGTAATCTATGAGAGAGGAGACATCTTCACTACAGAGTTGAAAAGCCAAAGGAGGCATGAAGGGAAGCATGAAGAAGGAAGCAGCTAATTGAAGGTGAAATCTGAAGAGCTACTAAGTGCGTTTGTGAAACGGCTTGTGGAACTTCGTACAGATTTCTGGCTTTTAAACATGCAGGTTTAACCTTGCAAAGTGTGGCACAAGACACACGTATGTTTAATGAAATTATTACCACATATTTCAGGGCAGCATGCTGAAATGTGTTAATGTCCCTCCATTTCTACTGACACGAATGCAGAGATCTAGATACCTTTCAAAAGCTATATTTTAGAAAGTAGAAAGATGTAATTGAAAAACACTTACAGAAACATTCAAACCAAGGGAATTGCTCTGTTGCCTAAACACTTCCAGCCAAGTAATTCAGCCCAGAGTTTTATCTGTGGTTCTGCTGAGTTTTTGATCAGGCTCTTACTTTCAGATTTAAGGAGGGAGCAAAGAAAACTCCCTACATACCCAGGTATGTTCTTGGAAGACTACCACAACAGACACCAAAGCCCTGATTAGGCATCTGAAAATCCTCATGTACACGTGATTGCATGTGGAAAACCTCAACAGTATGATTGAGATTTTATGAATTGGGATTTTAGAAAATGATCTTTTGGAATTAACTGAAATTTTGCCACTGACCCTAGCAGGACCCCAGATGAAACCTTGGTATCTAAGCTGAATTGCAGAGCAGCTAAGAATCTAAGTCTGCTTGAACTTTGAATGCTCAGCACTTCAATATTAACCCATTAGTTTACATTATTAAGTTTCAGGAATGACTTTTGAAAATCATCACCTAAAATTCTCAGCTGCAAAACTGTCTGATCTGCAGACAACATTTTCTTATACTGTTCTTTAACCTTTACTTTCTTTTCAGTGTAAAACTGGACAACTAATTCTCTGTCTCAGGATGTAGTTGGGGAGAGGGGATCTCTAAGTCTGGATTTCTAATTTAATTAACTAAGCAGATTTATTTCCTAATTAAGAAAATTTTAATTTCCATGGCCTCACTGTGGATCCAGGAGATCTTTCAAAGTGTTATCTACCTGAGAAGATAATAGCCTCCTATCTCTACACTCTTGTTGAGATGCAGCCCCCAATGTGTTGTCTACGACAAGTCCACTCTTCCTTCGCTGAAAAGGCAATGGCCAGGGAGTGGGGTTATAGATGAGTCAGGCTTCACTGAAGAAACAGTGGCTCACCTTAAGTTTAAAATATATATTTATACCCTGCCCCACTTACTAAAATTCTTCCTTCACTTTCAGAACTTGAAGTGTTGCATCACTTCTATTATTTACTATCCAGAAGTACTCTTCCTTTTCATCTGACCAGCTTAAGCTAGAATGCCCTTTTCATGGACTATAAAACTCATGGTATAAACCACCCTAGATACACTTTGAAACACCCACATATGAAATTACAGTGCAAATGGCTAGCGACTGGTTTTACATGTAAGTATGAAAACCACAATGCTGCTCATACATGTGCCCTTTAGTAATTGCCCATCTGCCTCCAGAGTAGCACAGACCTCTCTGCAAAAGGAAATAAGCATCTCATTTCAGATACCTTCTTTCCTGTATGGCCAACACTGGTTGGATCTGACTTCTATCCACTTGGACAATGTAACACAAAGAGGCAAAAAGTCATATAGTACAACAGTACTCTTTGGACTGTTCACAGCAGCTTAACCAAACATGTCTGTCAGCTCAGGTGTTCATGTATTTACTCAAACTTCATATTTCATGGCCTTTAAACATAGGTGATATTTTTTTTTCTTTACAAACTAAATTTCCTCCTCCTCATTTACTGAAATTTTATCTGCAGTGCTAACTCTTGTTTGTAGTCTTGTCTAGGAGTAACTGGGAACTGATGATAACAAATATTTTTTTGTTTACAAACCAAACATTCTATCAGAACCATAATCTAAAAGGCTAACTACATGAATGTCCCTAAAAATAATGACCATCAATCTGTATTAATTTCAGGTCTCAATTCACCATACTGTCTCTAAAGAAAAAAGATCAGCTTAGAAAAACAGTGAAAAAAGCTGACTGAATACCAAACAAAAACCTGAAATTCAGGTTGCTGCAGGGACGCCACAAAAAAATCAGACCATCTGCAGCACTCATGGTAGACAACCATTCAGCAGTGAGTATATGCTTTTGGCTCCTGTTACTAAACAGCTGATAACTAAGTCCTGAATGATTCACATCCAGTCAGGAAAATGATGCATGAACCCAAAAGTGTGGGGATTGGGAGGGTCTGTCGTAACACGTGTCTTTGGAGAAAATGATGGTAACTTGTGGATAGGTTTCACAATACTAAATGGTGTACACTGCCAAAACTATTTTCATTTCTGATATCTTTTTCTCTCTCCCAATTCCCCAGAACTACCTATAAATCCTCTCAATAACACAAAGACTGGAGCTAAATGATAAAAAAACAGGTATATTATATATAGTCATAGCTGAGCCATGGAGTAGTTTTGCCCAGCTTCTTTTCTGACTTCTGTTCTTGTCCATTATTTTATTAATCTATACGCTATTTTCAAGTAAAGAAAATTTTTGTGCCCTGAGACCCAGACTTCTTCTGTTGTTTGATCTCTGCCCTTTATCTCAGGCATTAGAAGGAAGCTAGAGTCAAAATTCGATTCCTAATTTACAAGGATAAAGAGACAACTGCTAGCTGTTCTACACAGAAACTATCTCTTGTAGATAAATTAAATCTTCAAAAGGAAATCTTGTAAATGTTAACTCGCTGGTGAGTAGAAGGCAACTTCAGGCTCATGTTCAAAAGAGAAGCTGATACTGATTAACGGTGCAAGCTGCCTCAGTCCAAACCATACTTTTGTGTGCTTTGGGTCTTCTTCAGTTAAATTCCATCATGCATTGGTGCTACACACCCTACCATTCAGCAGAAACAGGTAACAGAATATGGCAGTCTTCAAAGTTGCTAGAGCCTTACACAGACAGGACTGAACTCTGTGTGAATTAAAGTCCTGGGCCTTAACATATTGCTTCAAAAGTTGATGGCAAGAGCAAAATCCAGAAACATGTTTATATCTGGTTTACAGGTGAAGGCTAAATCTGATTTTAGCTCCCATGAACTTCCCAATACAACAGGAATTACAAGGTAGAAACTAAGGCTATTAAAAATTCCAGAATTAGGGTGAAGGACAAGATGAGACTGTATTTAGATTAAAGATACTATCATGTTTCAGCTAAACATGTAACCATGATCAATACCAATACCAGAGTTAGGAGAATTTATTCTAATACTATTATGATAGAAGTCATAATCAGGAGTAGTGCTGGCATGAAAAGGGATTTATGAGGCCTTTCTTATAAAACACCTGTGAGCTGATCAGTGTAGTGCCTTTGTGACAATAACATAATGGGCAGAGCACACAGCTATCTGTCACAAACTTTTTTACATCAGTAATCTGGAGATGCAGGGGATATTTCACTCCTGCAGAGAGGGTCTTTACGTGATATGCTGCTCAACAAAGGTAGGTTGCAAATCTCCAAACCAGTAAGCCACATGTCATCGTTCAACTTTAAAATATTAATGGAAAGTCATAGTTTACATTTAACTGCTCCAGAAAAACCCTCCCATTGAACCGCTGGTATTCTGAGTTAGTTAAAGCTCCATGCTAGCAAACATGCCTTCGCTATATAGAAGCAGCAAAGCCCCCAAGTTTCAACACAGCCAGAGCACACAGGCAAGCCTTCCAGCTTATCATTTTCGGATACGTACCCAGTACAGCACATCCGTCCAGCCCTCCATCGTGATGCACTGGAAGACCGTCAGCATGGCAAAAGCAAAGTTGTCAAAGTTGGTGATGCCATGCTTCGGGCCCTCCCAGCCCGCCTTGCACTCCGTGCCGTTCTGGCACTGCCGCCCGTGCGCAGACTGCGGGGCGCAGGGAGACGGGTCGTCTTCCGCGGGTGTATCTGAAAGGAGAGGAAGGGAGAAAACGGAGATGAAGGGAACTAATCACTGTTCGACACACCAGTAAGCGAGTGAAGGACATCTGATTTTCACAAAGATACTTGGCCATGAGTTTGACAGATTTCTCTAGGAACACACAAGAAACTGTCTTAATTTTAATAGGCAGAGGGATGCTGCACGGTGCTCCACTTTCCTTTTGTAAAAACAATGGCCAAGTTGTCAAATTTTACAGTTAAAACTAAAATGTCTTTCAACATGAGAGGGAACATTAGATCAAGATTATGACATTCTTTAGGCCATACACTATGACCAGTGTTTTCATACTGCAGTCGCCTGGCATCTAGGTCAGTCTTGGAAGGGAACAGCAGCACTGGCTGGCACTTTGCTGAAGGGGGTTGAACCCCTGCAGCAGAAGACAGGCCTCAGTTCTCTGGAGATAGGCTGATACAGTCTTGGCCACTGCTACATTACAGGAGAAAGTCACTGGAGCTCTCCTCTTGTAGCGTTTGGAAGCTGTGGCATATTATCAATAGCCCAGTGGCACTCAGAAGCACTGTAAGACTCTACTGCTTGAAGAGCCACCCCTTACTCTGTACAGGTGTTACCAAAGATGTGAGAACCCATACAATAGCCTGCCTAGATGCTTGATATACACAAAATGCTGCAGAAAACATTTTACAAGCACAAAAATTGCTGCAATAGGATTTTAAAAATATATGGATTTCAGTGCCTATTGCTACATTTTTAACAGGTGCAGGTATGCATATGTGGGGAAGCAGGTTATTATGTTTGCTCCTTACATGGCAAAAAAATTTGAATTTTCCAAAGGTTCTGATCACACCCCGATCTTTAAAGCATGACAGAAATAGCAATTTTAGAATTAGATTCTGTAATGTATAATAATTATAGCCAGTATGGAGAAAGATTTATGCACTTTGAAGATGTAATCCAGACTCACAATTTGTTATAATTCTAGCATCCTTTTCCAGAAAATGAAACCTGCCAATATTATAAAAGTAGGAAATATAGAACTTCTGAAGCAATTTCCTGCTGTACAACATTATCTTGGTTACGAACTGAACTGGGTCCTAGACACTGGCACCCACCATCACGTAGGGAATCATTGCTGCTCCAGTTGGATAAAACAAATGATAAAGAGCAGATGGTTAGGTAAGTGACAATACAATTAAATTATTTTGAAATGTGAATTTTTCTCTCTGTAAATAATTGGAAAGTTCTTTCATGATGGATTTGGTACAAAAAGTTTCTTCTCATCAATATACTTTTGCTTTCTTATTAGCTGCACTTCTAACCACAGTCACAGCTTGTGATTGGAAAAAAAAGAAAAAGAAAAAAGAAAAAAAAAATAAAGCCACCCTTCTGGGCCTCAAGTACATACTCCTTTACAATGTTATCAGTATAACATTAGGATGTATTTGTGGACAAGATTAATAACAAAATGTAAGAGATGTTCCATGATGCCATCTCTTTTGCAGCTCAATTTGCTAGTGGTGAAATCATCACTACTTTAGTGTTGCTTGAGCCTCTGGGAGACTTGTTAAAGGACTTAAGCTGGCTTGTAGGGCCAAAAACCCACATTAAGAAGGCCATTACTGTATTCAGCAGGTTTTCACAGTTTTGCTTGTAGCCTTTGCAGACAAGCCAACAACTGAGTGCCCAAGATAAGCCAGCTAAACTCTCCCCGTTCAAGATAGTTTCTTTACATCAAAGGTGATTCACATCCAAGAAGCAGAATAAAGGAGTCACCACTCTGAAACCTCAGACAGGTGCGCAGCAGAGAGCGACAGCCATCCATCTCCTGTGCCAGCACAAATGCTCCATTATACAAGGGGAAAGTCTCCCTCAGAAAATCTTTGTACATACAATATAATGTTGCCCTCACCTATAAGTCCCCCTTGCACATGGTAGCAGGTTTTATGCATCTTCCCCATGAATAACTCCAGTCCGATGATGGCATAGATAATAATGACAAACAGCACCAGCAGGGCAATATGTAACAAAGGGACCATGGCCTTGATAATTGAATTTAAAACCACCTGGAGACCTGGAGAGAGAACAGAAGGAAACACTTATCAGCAAGTGGACAAACTTCAGAGAAGCTATAAATTGCAGATAAAACATGTCATTTTTATTTTGTTCTCCCTTGCTTGAACTCATTATCTTGCTGATGTAAAGACATACATTTACAGATCACCTCTGTCTAGAAGATCCCCAACGTTTAACAAACTAACCATCACAGGCTGGATCACAGACTAAATCAAAACAGGTATTACCTCACCTGTCATTAAAATGCCAAAACTCTGGGGAGGGAACACATTAGCTATTCTGACTGTTCTTGAAAACCAGACCTAAGCTTATCCGCAGACAGGAATGAGGTGAGTTAAAGTATGGGAAAAACAAAGAACACCTATAACTGAGGCAGAAAAAGTACAACAGTAAGATATACAGGAGAGCAAATGCTGGGGTACCACAAACCTGCACTCCAGAGCATGGGGAGAGATAGCAAACTGAAGTCCCATCCCTGCTCTGATTCTGGGATATCCCCGTGGTCAAGCCAGTCTCAAGCAGACCCAGAGCTACAGTAGGACCACCAAACCTATACTGACTGAGAGATCCTGGACCTCGTAGGATCCCTCTGCACTTCAGATCAACCTGACCGTACTTCAGCCTGAACAAAGGGAGAGTCAGAACCAGTACTCCAGTCATCACTCTATAACAGAGATTATCCAGGTCCCCAGAAAGGGTTATGAACAAAATATTACTACACATGGTTGTTAAGGCATGAGACTGGTATACATCCTAATAATGAGTGAGCCCTACATTTCTAGAAAAGCCTAGGGAAAGTGACTTGTAGAAAAGTTTCCTAAAGTGCAAAGATTCTGCACCTTCAGATGCAGCTAACTTAAGTTGTAGATTCATGGGCCTCTCTCTGTCTCCTTCTCCTTATTTGTAAAACCAGAATAACAAAGCCAGCCTCATAAGATTTATTAAGGATTTACATTTATGAAGGTCTTAAAGTTATTATCACCGGTAGCAGTGATGGCAACTACTGTCACTGGCAAGTTATTTATGTTGGAAGTACTGAGAGACATCTAGAACTCTATTGTCGCCTAACAGTCAGATCAGACCAAGTATGAGCTCATGATTTTGCAATGACTGAGAGCCAGAAGTCATTAATGTCTCCTGCCAATGCTGTCATCTCCTCAGAGAAGTTGATATTAGCTGTAATTTTTGAAAAATGTGATCTCTGAGTTGTAAATGCCTGTTATACATCTGCCAGGAGAGTTTGTGATAACTATTAACTTCTAAAATCTATCATCTAAGATCTCAGGTTTTCATTTCTATTACTTAAAAAAAAAATAAATGAAGTATTTGAATACTTTCTTATACGGATGACACATTACCTGACAAGCACTTTCACTCACAGGCAATCCACTTGCCAATTCACAGCTAAGGTGGAGACTTTGTTTTTGCTCCCCAGCCATGACTGAATGAAGCACAAGCAACCAAAGGTGGCATCACCCACCAAGCCAGCAAGATCATTCACTGCCTGCTAGTAGTGCAAAGCTGGCTGCTAGCATTCCTCTAGTCAGAACATTTGTTCAGGTGCCTGCAGTTGGTTCAATTATCTCTTAATGGTTCATGCTAAAAGAGTTCATCCAAAGGGAGTGATATTCATTGTAGAATATTCTGGCTTTCACAAAGAGATCTTAAATGAACTACAATACTGACAGGATCAAAACTTATCCTATATAAGAGCAGGATGTTCTGCTTACTCATTTATGTCTAGGTACTCTGGATAACCAATGTCTCTGGGAAACAAAACATTATCATGATGATAAGAGGCATTCAGCCTTTTTCCCTAGATGCTCACCTTATACAATCTACTAATTCTAAAGATATAAAAAAATGAATTACAGTCCATATCAACATCACTCCAATACTTCACAGCAGTCGAGACTGCAACAGTCACCAGAAAATTAAAGCAATATCCCACTTTCTCCCAAACAATGTACAGCAATACAAGAAATTTAAATGACTACAGATGGCTGTGAACCTGAAAATAACCGACAAACTTCACAGATTAAAATATTTTTAGCTTCGAATAAATCTACAAAAAAGCAATAAAGACCTCCATAATTTTAGTGATTTCAGGAGTCCCATTAATCCAAAATGTAGCCAAGATTACAAGGTTGAGAGTTTTAATACCAGGTCTTATGTAATTTACCCTTAATTATTAATTCATTTAATATTCATGATAGAGTATACCCAGTGCTCTAAGACAGTGAGAACAGACACAACGATGAACAAAAAGGTCTCTCATTTTAAACGTGGCTTGATTATCACCCATGCCATGTGCTTCAGTGTATTACAGAATGTCCAGAGAAGACAGTATCTGCACAAACCCATGCCCTTTATATTAAAAAAGCATCTCCTTGTGATATTAAAGTCTTGCACTGTAAACATGAGATGATGAGGTGTTTAGACAGTCAAGGCGAACATGCACCATCAGAAGATTTACAGGATCTTCAGCTTCTTGAGGATAATAAACCAACTCTGAACAACAAGAAGTGAAGAGCAACTGAAGACTGTTAGTATGAATCAACATGTTTGTCGTGCAGTGTCCCAGTACTGCAGTTTGGCTTTAAATCCAGATTATTCCACTAATTAGCAAGCTTACATACATTACCACTAATGTGCACAGAGAGTTTCTGAAAGTTTAAAACCAATTTATTGGTTGGCATTGCCAGCCTCTGTAAAGCTGTGTAAAAGCATAACTTTTCACTCTGCTGTGGGAAGGCAGTTATTGGCATCACCTACTTGAAATCCAGAAGCCAGCTTTTCAGTCTGATCAGATCACTGGACGTTCTGATTTAATCATTATTATTTGCTGCACAGCTCATTGCTACGAGTGCAAGCCTTAACTCCACAAGGGAGATAATGCCAAAGGTATGCAGTGGTACATAAGAGACAGCATCAGGGAATTGGGACTGTATTGCCTCTGTATTGTGAGCACCCATTTTGGGTGATAACCTGTGTGTCCCAGTGTGCAGAGAAAAAGAGTATGCATGAGTTGGCACATAGAAGTAATTTCTCTACCACTTCAACTGCTCTTTTTCCTCTGCACAGCGAATGAGCATGTAGAAGTGCACAGAAGTTCTCAGCATTGGTTAGAAAAGGCTTTGCGTACGCATGTACGGGAAAATTTACCCTGATCAGAAATGCATCTGATCATCCACAGACACTGATCTGCACCTCTCAGATTTCTGAACATTGGTATGATGTGTTTTGAAACCTGTGGGGTTTTTATTTTAAAAGTGTCTCTGTCTGCTCTACCTGCCCATGACTCTCCCCCAGTCCTTTAATCCTTCTTTATCTGTTCTCCCTCCTTTCTACTAAAGCAACTTTCCTGATTGTCCAGGCCTGGCTCCTCATGCAGTTCCTTGCAACAACTATTCATTTTGCAATTGGCTGCCTGAACTGAAAATAGTCAAGTTACTTACTGCATCTATATTGCAGCAATAAGCTTGACTCCAATGCCAGGTGCATGGTGATGTGCTTCTATCCCTTTCCCTTCTACAAGTAGCATTTGTTAACATCTTCTGAGAGAACATTTCTGAAGTTGCTGCATAGTTAGCGGTTTTAAACTTTCAGAAACTCTCTGTACCCTTTAACAGTAATGTATATAAGCTTGCTAATTAGTGGAATAATCTGGACTTAAAGCCCAACTGCACTACTGGGGAACTGCATGACAAACACATTAATTCGTAACTAACAGTGTTCAGTAGCTCATCACTGCCAGTAACTGCCTTCTCAGAGCAGAGTGAAAAGTTATGCTTTTACACGGCTTTACAAAGCGTGACAATGCCATCGTTGGCCAACCATAAACACAGTATCCTAAGCTTACATCCTGGCAATTAAATATCAATTATCTTCAAATATTTGGCATTCTAAATGTACTTAATCACTCGTGGAAGCTCTCTCTATGTGCTAGACACTCTACATACACCTGTGAAGGCACAGCATCTGCTTTGGGGAGCTCACTCCACGATGAACAGAGAGATAACTGCACAGAAGTTAGGGAAAGTGCCACAAAAGGGATTGTCTGCAGTTTTTTTCAGTCTGTGCTTGTTTTCTGTTAATAATTGAAGATCTTAAACAGCTCTTAGTATTTATTTTCAAAGCACTTCAGTTTACCTTTAAAAAAACCCAAAACCTCTTGGCTGCATTCTGTTGGCTGACATTGAGTCCATAAATGTTTCAGTACACAAAACACGTTAATGTCATTCCCTGGGTTCACAGAATTTAGCATTTATTTACACTGATGAAGCATTTAAAATATTTATTACATGCAGAATAACATTGCTTTTTATACCAGGTCAAGCCCTTTTCTGCCTCTAGAGGACTGTATCGAGCCAAGGTTTAGAGCACAACTGGGGAGTTGAGGGAATGGGGAAGAGAGAAGGAAAAGCGCTTATACCAAGGAACAACACTGATGTTTCTCAAAGTTGTGGGAAATACAGTTAGGGATGCTGCAGGTGTTTTAGAGCTGTTACGTGGTGCTGTATTTTTCTCTGAGAAAGGTAATAAAGAGAGTGGCTTGTTGCTGTCTCATCTATTCAGGCAGTTATTGAAGAGTGTGATCTCTAGGCATCTAAGTGTCTTCACCTAAAGCAATGGGATTACCTACATACCCCATCGTGTACTTACAAGCATTTTTGGATTTTGACCAGTGCTCAGCAAGATGCCACATGCACACACACACAAAAGTGCTCCAGAACCAGCTGCTAGAATGCACTTGGCAGTGTTGTACTGTGGGACATATCCAAGGAAACTAATGGCAGGTTCGTCTCAGAAAAAAAAAACATTTGAGCATTTGCAAGCACAGCTCTATCTCACATTTTCTTGTGTCTTCAATTTTGGATCAAACTGGTTTGCTGGACAGGGTGTTTTCCTGTTCTGGTCATACTAATAGTCCAGATCTTCTGAGAAAGCATATCCCAAGTCTACTCCTTCCTTGGTTTTGCAGAGCTATATATATATATATTTTTTTTTCTACACCAGAGTGTTGCCTAAACCAAGAGGAACATAGGAATTTCCATTTAAATATGAGGGAAAACTTATTTTGTGTGAGGGTGACAGAGCAGTGCAACAGGCTGCTCAAGGGGGTTGTGGAGTCTCCTTCTCTGGGGATACTCAAGACCTGCCTGGATACAGTCCTGAATAACGTGCTCTAGGTGATTCTGCTTTAAAAGAGGAGTTGAACTAGGTGATCTCTAGAGCTCCCTTTCAATTCTGTCAATTTTGTGATTCTGTGAAGAGGATGAGTGGGCACGACCTCACACAAATGACCTTCTGGAATGGGCAGGAATAAAAGGGAAAGGAGAGGACTTCCATCTCCATCCCTATCTCCTCTGCCTCCTGATACATACAGAGAGATTTTCATACTTAAGTCAGTGCCAAGGGTGTGGGAGGTAATTATTTTCTGCTAATATACATCAGAAGAAAACTACTCTTTCTGCAAGGAGGAAGCAGAGGAGGATTTGTGACTCAGCAAAGTGCCTGAGTCAGATCACTTCTGGGAACCACTCCTAAGTGGTAGGGTTTATGCACCATTCCCATCCATGAGCCTGGCCTACCCACAAGTCACAGTTATTTCTGATAATACACTAAGAGTCTGCCACTAAAGTTATCTGTATTTCCAAAGCACAAGCAATATAACCAGTAATATTCCCCAAAGTGTATATTTATAATGTAATAAACATAGGCATTGGCCAAGAAAATTGGAAAGCATTAAATATTCATAAATATGAAAGGTTTTACACCAATTTTAAGGGAAGTCTGGGAAATGGAAGGCATTTTAATCACAAAACAGTCCACATTCATGGCAAGGTGTCTTAGATAAGCACATCTGCAATGATTTGTGAGGGCAAACATCAAGAACTTTCCTCCCTGGGGTTGCAAAGGGAACTCGTATGGCACAGTCCAGTTAAGGACAGCTGTATAGTAACAACTGGGGGAGGTAGTCCTTTACTGTCTTGCTAGACTCTCAAAATATTAGTGACAGACTGATAGATAAAGCAAATTCTGTCGGTGTTGTGCAGCATTCTTGGGGCTGCAGACATAATTTCTGTTTCAAGAATCATAGAGAAGATCTCAGAATAGGAAGGAAAGACAGGACAGAAAGTTAGTCCAAGTGAAAAAAAAAGAAATAATCAAAACTAGGAAAGACACTTTTCAAGTTGAACAGTGACTATTTTTGAGTAGGTAATGCCATTTAGACATATACAAACATACAATTCAAAACAATGTGCTAGAATGAATAGAAAGTTTTGGCATCTGCTTTCAATGTTCTCATTTCTCTATTTTCAAACCATGTTTTCAATGACTTTTCAAACTGAAATACACATACACACAAAAGGAGATTCATGCAAATAGGCATGTGTATGTGAACACAACTGTTTTATATTTGTCAAGTCTTGCAGTACCACCCTTGCCTCATCCTTTGAGGAGAGAAAGGAACAGCAGAACAAAAACAAAAGTCACAACAAACCCCAGCTCTTCCTTCTGGATCCTTTTCTCTTGGGATGGAACTAATCTACTGTATTCTCTGCTTGTCAGAGTGACCTAACCTAGACAGCCAAACAATACAGCTTGCCTTCAGCATGGTGGCTCCACAGCCCCAAGTTCTCACTGTCTGAAGAGGATGGTTGGGTAAAAGTATAGACTGCCTTAGGCTCTTTGTCTCTCTGCTGCAAGAAACCTCTCCTACCACTCCTAGGAGCATCACTCTCCCCTCCTGGAGGTAGGCTTTAACCTTTTTTTAATAGTTTTTTATTCAAAATACATAAATGTTCACTTTCTTATGAAGTTACTTGCTGATCAGAAGATCTTGCTCATCTTTGCAATCTCAACACATTAGGTATCTACTATATGCTCAACTTGATTCTGCAGCCTTTTATCCTAGCTCAGTTCAACCGAAGGAGGTCCAGGCAAGATCTACAGACCTTAAGTATAAAAAGAGATGTAGCATCCTTCTCATGCAGCTACATAAGTACAGAAAAGGAGCATGGAGAGAAAAGTAGCAATTAACTGCCTACTGAAAATTGCACGTTACAGAAAAACGTCAAATTTGATAAAAAACACAAAGGTAGTTCAGTAAGTTAACTGTGAGGATGTTTCCAACAAGGTCCACAGTGTGCTGCAAAAGTCTTGTGCTGAGAGGGGGGGGAATGAGGTCAAGTATTCATTACTAAACCGGGATCCCTAAATGTGCTGGTTTGGTAGGTTTTTTGGCAGTGGGGGAGGAGCCCCACAGGTGGCTCCGGTGAGAAGCTGAGAGCTTCAAGGAGCCATTAGAGAGATAATAGATGCGCCTCTGCCATTAACATACGAAAGAATTGAGGGAAAAGCTGAGCTGGAGAGGCAGAGAGGTTCTCCTGGTTGGTGAGGAAGAAGGGGAATAAGGTTCCCTAGCACAAGTTTCCCTGCAGCGTATGGCGAGATGGCAGCTGTGCCCCTGCAATCGTGGAGGAACGTGGTGGAACATTCCCTGACGGCGCCAGTAGGGGTGAACTTGGATTTTGCTGCCAGTTGACTTGGATTACGCAGTTTTGGAAGACCCTGGCGCCAGGGGAGGTGGCTGTTTCCGAAGCCCCCATGACTCTGTGGGAAGCCCAGGCTGGAGCAGCTCCGGACCT
>NW_009952873.1:2717110-2718084 GCF_000747805.2 Chaetura pelagica | reverse complement strand
CCGTGGGGAAGCAGGGCAGGACTGTAAGGAATCCTTCTTCCTGAGGAGGAAGGAGCAGCAGGAACCACCAGCCTGTGAACTGACTCTAAACCCCATCCCCTGTCCCCCTGTGCCGCTGGTGGGGAAAGAAAGCAGGAACAAAGTGATTTGGGCCCGGGAAGAAGGGAGGGGTGGGAGTAACATGCAAGCCCTGCTCTGTGTGTTTCTGTGTCCTTAGTGTGTGTGATTAGTGTGAAATTACATTATTTTTCCCTAAGTTGAATCTGGTTGACTCGTGACCTTACTTGTTGAAGAACTTTCCTTACCGTTTGTCTCAGCCCATGAGCTTCAAGTTGGCCTTTGTCCTCCCCAGTGTGTGTGTGTGAGGGGAGTTGCACGTGGCTGGTTCTTTGTTGTCATGTTAGGCCCAAACCATGACACTAAAAATGGGCTGAAAGTAAGGCAGGTAAAGGTCATGCAGGAGCCATGGCATCCCCTTCCAGAAAATAGCTTTGATTTTTCTGCTGACAGGACAATCATGGACTCTGAGAAAATTTATTTCTTGGGAAAGAAATGATCTTGGGATCATTGCAAAGGTTTTATCTATATGTAATCACTGTGAAGGATCACAAATAGGAATAACTTTTATTTGCCCCTCTCCCTAAAGAGGTATGCAAAACCAAAGACAGCCTGACCAGAAGGCTGCACCAGTTCTCAGTGAAATGACCCATGACACTTCCACTTTTACAATTTCTTCTTGCCTAAACACAGCTGTGACAGAGAAGTCTTTCAAGCTCCAGTACAGGAGCAAGTTTTGGTCTAGTCCTGTGCCACTGGATTCAGTCAGGAAACTTAAATAGGAATCTGCCTAAACGCTGTACTGCCATTAGTCTGGTCAAGTCAGCATAACACACGCCCTCCCCCCCCCCCAACCCAATAGCTAAGAAACCTCCAAACTGAGATAATGATGGAAAAGCTTTGTTTACGCCTGCCAA
>NW_009952873.1:2707808-2716946 GCF_000747805.2 Chaetura pelagica | reverse complement strand
CACTTTTACAATTTCTTCTTGCCTAAACACAGCTGTGACAGAGAAGTCTTTCAAGCTCCAGTACAGGAGCAAGTTTTGGTCTAGTCCTGTGCCACTGGATTCAGTCAGGAAACTTAAATAGGAATCTGCCTAAACGCTGTACTGCCATTAGTCTGGTCAAGTCAGCATAACACACGCCCCCCCCCCCCCCAACCCAATAGCTAAGTAACCTCCAAACTGAGATAATGATGGAAAAGTTTTGTTTCAGACTGCCAAA
Organism: Chaetura pelagica; assembly: GCF_000747805.2. Classification (NCBI taxonomy): domain Eukaryota; kingdom Metazoa; phylum Chordata; class Aves; order Apodiformes; family Apodidae; genus Chaetura; species Chaetura pelagica. The sequence goes on along the minus strand of NW_009952873.1, from coordinate 2,716,690 downwards.
TGCTGTTTGTGCACATCTCTGAGGAATGACACATTGCTGTGTCCTAAGCATGTTTTTGAAACAAGGAACTACGGACACCTGTAACTATTAAAGCATAATGGTAAGAGGAGCGAGTTCAAAGCATTTTGGTCTCAGTTATGAGTGCAGGGGCACTTAAGTGGAAGACTAATGACTGGTGAATTACAAATGCCTTTATAAATTGCCAAAATCACGAATGTAGTCACGAACTACATTATTTTTAACTCTTAATTGTCATAGCTCCCTGGGTAAGTGGACATCACTGCTAAATAATCCTTTCTGTCTTATGAAGAAGTCTTTTAGTGGTCTGAGCTCCTCCTCCTCTTGATCCTCTAACTTATCACATCTGAACAGGTTTAGAATTGGTAAAAGCTAGCAAGGTAACAAATGTTAACAGGGATCCTGCAAATGTAAAAGTACGTCCAGGAATGATAATATTACAGTCTTGTATTATTAGAGAAAAATATACTGATGACAAAAATTACAGGTTAAATGCTCCAAGCCTATCTTAACTGGCATACCATGAGCTACACTAAGTTTTACCTTCTTATGACAGATGTGGAACAAACGTGGATAAACCCTATGACTTTCTTTTTAGATGGCTACCTATGTACAAGTGCAGCACTGTATACAACAAACACAGGCTATATAGGCCTGGAGGAAAAACCCAGTCTGCCTCTTAACTTTGGATGGTACTTAATGAGCGTAGGTGGGACTGAACTCTGAAGAGACATAGCATGACATTTTCAAAATTGCTGTCATACAGGGTTTTCATGAATATTTCAAGACCCTGAAAGTGGAAAGTTATCTGATCAGGTATTGGAAGAATTTACGCAAACCACACCTTGTGTGATAACTATACATGAGTCATTTTCTCTTTTTAAACTACTAAAAATGTTGATGATGAAAATGCATGGTCAAATGGCAAAATCCTTGAAAAGACATGGCCAGACAAATCTGAACAATTTTACCTCTTAGTTTTAAGAAGAGGATTTGGATTTAGAGACTCATGTATTTCACTCCCAATCTGAGAACACCTAAAACTCCAGGTATTTTTCTTTTCCTCACTTGTAAGACTGTTGCTTTTGATTTTTATAAATCTGATTAGACTTGAAAATTTTCTTGCACGCATCAGATAATAACATCGCTTTAGAGGAAAAAAATGCCTTCTAGTATAACAAGAAAAATCTCTGCCTCACCAGGTAGCTCCAGTATGTTTGGACAGAAAAATTGATGGTTGTAGTTTTTGCAAAGAAGCATGTGTCAGACCAAAGAATGGTCCTTTATTGATATTTACTTTCTTTGTAAATTTATAACTTGCACAATTCATACGATTTTTATACAGACTGTGTATATATTGCCAAAATGCATTTGAACTAATAATTTATTTTTAACTTCATTTTCTAAATAATAAGCTGTCAAAAGGGAATCATAAGGCTCTCCTGCTGCAGACTGAACAGCTAAATTAACTTATTTACAGATACCAACATCTACAAATATAAATCTGAGTGGAATTTGGCCCCCAAAGTTAAGATTTTAAGTGAAATGATGATCTCAACGTTGGAATGTGTAAAGCAAAATATGGCCTAAAGCTTGAGTTTAAATTCTCAACTGTATTGTAAGGGCAAGCATGAGACTCAACCCTAAATTGTTTCATTAGGTTCTGTTTATACTAAATAAAAGAACTGCTAGATTTAAAACAGGCCTTTGTAAAGCTCGTGTGTACGGATACACGGACATATTGATTTGATCAGACATCAAACCTGATTAAAAAGAACTTTATTTTTTGTTAACTTCCAATTTACATTAAAAACCAATGTACAACAAACTATGAGAAAATGTAAATTGCAGAAATGTGCCAAGCAACAAAGAACAGCTTTCATTGCAGAAAAAAAAATCTCAAAACCCAACAACCAAAGAAAAACAAGACAGAAATGTCAGCCATGCTGCTGGTTTAATGTGTTCACTGTAATATAAAAGAAAACATACCAACAGATTATAATGTCTAAGATATATAGCATTGGCTATGTCCCAGTTCTCACACCAAGTGTGTGTATTACTCTTTTCAAAAAGGGGAGCCCTCTGCAAGAATGGTATCTGTCAAAGATGAGATTCTTGAAGAAAATTTAGGGAGGAGTTTTTTAAATCTGATAATGAAATTGAATTTCTATATGTATTTACACTCCTAAAGAAAATAAAATCTAGTCCTATGGAAAAAGTGAAAAAAAATAGAATTCTAATAATTTATTCTCTTATTCCATGAGCTACTTTCTGTCAAAAATGCTTCTGATGTAAAAACATTGAGCAGCTTTAGCATTACTGAAGTTAAAATAAATTATTCTTTGCAGAAGGCTAGCAGATGTTTTTGGAATTGTGATTGATGTGGCAGAGCAAACCAGGAGAAGATAATCGAAAACTGAAAAAATAAGAGGCAGAGCTATTCAAACAAGTCAGAAAAAACAGTTGCAACAAAGGGCAAAACACATATGGGACACGTTATTGTTACATGTGTTAAACAGGAATTGGATTTGCTTCTGGGAAAAAGAGAGATTAAGAAAGGCATCTGATCTCTATCCCTTTCCACTGGCAGAAAGAAAACTTTGATAAAATGTTATGAGACTGGGTGGGTTAGGTGGGTTGCAGTTTGCCTTTGGTCAGTACTTCTGCACTATCAGAACAACAAATTATTTGTTTAATCAGTGAATACCTTAAGCATAGAAAAGTTTATTAGTTGTTCACACCAGACAATATTCCTGTGTTCCCAACTAGCACAGTAATATCTAACAGACATAACTCAGCTGGTTTTGGAAAAGCTATTTTAAAAGGGAAGGTCTCCAGCAGATTTATGTAGCCACTGAAATTTTAAAATGTATTTCCTCAGATTTATCTCCTCTTAGTTCAGTGCTTTGATTTTTTTCCTCCTATAGCACTTGTATGAGACAATATTATTACAAATGCAGATCATCACTGAAAAGAATTATGTATTTGGAGAGTTAAGAGGAGACTTAAAATGCATTCACTGGTTGAAAGAATTATTTAACTGGTTCCCTGCTCTGTGCTTTGCTGATATTTTGATAATGCTTTGTAAAAATCACAATGATCATAGTCACCTAACAATCCTTTTGGAAGACCAGGACAAACAGAATTCAAATAATGCCAGAGTCACAGAGCATCCATGTACCACCACCTTGTGCCCTAAGCAAAGCACTCTTCTATGAACACTCCTGTGTCCATCTTTTGAGACAAATGCTACCCAGCATGTGTTAGTCACCCTTTGGAGAGAGGATGAGAAAGCTTCAGGCATGTTAAAAATCCCAGCAGTTCAGTGATGAATTAATAGACATATGTTCACTTTAGAGAAAATGAACAAATTACTTCCTTACAAGATCTGAAGTTAATAAGCAATGCAAAGTTTAGCCAATTGGAATCAAAGTATGAAATGACATTCGATGTAACGACATCAGGTGCAGTAACATAAGGACAAAACAAGAGCAGATCATAGCCTTGCTATTCTGATCTGGAACAGCAATATCCCCTTGCCTGTCATGGAGACAGCAACAGCCAGCAATTAGAAGTGAGCAACTGGGAGCCCAACACACCCCTGCTGATACCAGTTAGCTACAATCTGTATGTAATACTTATGCTCCTTCGTGGTCCAGACAAAAGCATGTCTAAACAACAACTCAAACTGTTTTTAGGAGACAGCAGATGGTATTCTTAGATTTTTCAAATGCTTTAGGATAAGAATCTGGGTGGCATGGGCTCTCTCAGAGTCATGCCCTACACTCGTTCTAAATGAGAACTCTAGCCATGACTTGAAAAATGAAAAAAATTACCTATTTTACTGTCTCCACATCTGCTCTTCTATGTCAGCATGGGTTTTATTTTCTTCATTTAGAAGAGAGTGCCTACACCGGCTTGATATGGTCCTACATTGTGATATTTGGAAATTTTGTTTTTGTTTTTGTTCTGTTGTGAAAAAATGTTGAATAATCATACCAGCAAGTTCAGTAATTGGTAGTATAAAGGCTGACACAGTTACTGGGTACATTCGTAGTTAGTGCTATTTTTAAAAGAGCTACGTAGCCAATATCAAACAACAAATACTTCTGTGTTTTCACTGGCATTCCTTAAATATGAGAGAAATCTTTATTACAACAAGAACTCTGGGCCTCTGTGAGTAATCTTCTTTACTAAGATGAACCCCTTTTTGCTACACCAAGTTAACCTCTTCTGCCACAAATTACATCCTTCTTCACATTTTACCACTCCAGGAACATGCTTTACATCCTGATTGTGTAAGCCCTACTCACAGGAATGATCTTTACATATGGGAGATGCTACACTGGAATCAAATTACTCCCTTGAGTAATGGTGACCTAAGTAAATAAAGGACTTGAAAGCATGTGTAGAGTTTTAAGTTAACTATGAAGAAATTAGCTTAATGAGGACATTTGGTTCAGACTGTTCTCTCCTTTTTCTCCACTCCCTTCCCACTTGTAATGAAAGCAAAACAAATTGGCCACTTGAGGTTAAAAACAGCTAGGCAATGACATGGGAAAGGTGGTGCAACTTGTCCTCTCATAGTGTTGTAAATGCTGGGGAGATCGTACAGATGGTTGAGAAGTCTTGTTCAAGAATGAAGGACACCATAAGAAATCTGCTTGAGAGCATGTTTCCTAAGAGCCCAAGAGAAAAGTGGGGAATGGGACTTGGCAAAAGCTGACAGTGTTAAACGCAGCAACAACAAAGTGAAGGCTCAGAATTAAGATTTGTAAGCTGAATTTTGCCCAAATGTATTTGCAGCAATTCCTTCTGTTGTCAGTGACCTTTATCACCTAGGTTTGGTGGCAGTAAACTGCCAAGTATATAATCTCCTCCAGATTACTCTCCTCTTTTGTACCTACACACAAACCTGTCACACTTTAGAAACTCTCATCAGGCCACTTCTGCTACCTCCTCACATTGAAGACAAGCCAGAATTCTCTACTGGTATGCTCACCTGCATCAGGAGGGTAAGTTTTAAGTCCCTTGCTCCACCAATGACAGTGTATAAAGGGAAATCAGGTGCAAAACAGGCAACTGTAAACTATACTTTGCCAGAAGCATGCACATTTTGAAAGAAAAGGGTCTTCCTGACTCTCAGTTAGTATTGGCTTAAAGTGTGCTATTCAACGTGTAGAGACAGGCAATGACTCACATTTCTTTGCCATATTCCAGAAATGCATGGTTCTCCAAAGAGATGACATTGTGGATTTCTTGAATTCTCTGTGTTTATTACCTCAATTACACTATTTCCTCAACTATATAAAGTGGTGTTAATTTTCTTGGGCTGTGCAGAAAACAATGAGAAATTACAGTTAAAAAATTTGATTGTACACTAACAAAAAATCCCGAATGCAAGCCAAATAACTGCATTGAATGTTTTTGTTTCAACAACTACAAATGGAAAAATTTCAGTAGATTGAGCTGCATTGTCTCAGTGGCTGGGAAGGGCATCTCAAGCCCAAGCAGAAGGGCAATCACAGGCCAGACAGTCAGGTGCCAGGGAGGAAATAAGGTGAATGTCACTACTGCACACTGAGATATAGAAAGAATTAACTATGTGCAGAGTTCCTCTAGGTTCCATTTTCACCATCCAGTAAAGTGGTGTGGCACACTCAAGTTGACGTGATGCTACAAATGAGAATAGCGAATGTCCCCAGGGTGTGGGGGGACATCTGAGGGTACTTGATCATCATCTCACTCTCCCTGCTTTATACAATATGGACAGAACGTAAGGTGTCAGGAGCAGTGTGTCTGCAAGCAGGAACTGGGCTCTCTACCTGGTGCTTGATTTTTATTTCCTGGCCTAGCCTTCTTTCTTCTAAGCATTTTTCTCTTACTTCTCCCCAAAAAACTGACTGTAATTTACTATGTGTAATGTACTTAGGCAGTGTCTCACACAGAGAAAAGCTCAACAGAAAAATCAAGTCCAATCAGTCCTGGGATTTTCTTACTTCACATTCCTGCAACAATAAGGCAAATTACCAACAAACCCAGCTGGATGACTTTATCAATCCAGTGTCTCTCAAATGAGAAAAATTTTCCTCATGTATGACTCTTCTCATAGAGTTCTCAGTGGCTTTTTCACATCTCATCTTCATGGCTCCATGGGGTGGATGTGGCATCATATATACACACCTAAATGGCTCAGACCTATCAGGACATTGCTGTTAAGGACAGGATACTTTCCCACGTACTAAAAGGTTCAAAGAAACAATCAGAGTACTGCCAGAGAATCTGGAGTAAGTCTGTGCTAATGAGAAAACACTGCAAAGAATATGGGCTAGGGAACATTTTGTGGACTGAGAAAGCATTGTAAATTTTAATAGAGAAGAGCATTTCAAGGTAAATGATGACTAATTATAATGAGACAGGTCAAAAATCTAAAGTGTCTAAATTTTTCATTCACCCTGTCTGAAAGTGGCCAATTTTCACATGAACTCAGAGCACTCATGGACTTCAACAGCATCATTACTAAGAAAAAGTCAGTGGCTGTAGTTAGGCATGAGACCCCACCTGGAATACTGTGTCCACTTCTGGAGCCCCCAACACAGTAAGGACCTGCTGGAGTGAGTCCAGAGGACAGCTAGATGATCAGAGGGCTGTAGCACCTCTCCTGTGAAGTCAAGTGCAGAGAGCTGGTACTGTTCAGCCTGCAGAAGAGAAGGCTCCAGGGAGAACTTATAGAGCCTTTCCAGTACCTGAAGAGGCCTACAGAAAAGCTGGAGAGGGACTTTTTATAAGGGCTTGTAATGATAGGACAAGGGATAATGGAAGAGGGGATAACTGGATAACTGGAAGAGGGGAGATTGAGGTTAGACATTGGGAGGAAATTGTTTAGTTTAAGGGTGGTGAGACACTGGAAAAGGTTGCCCAGCAAAGTCATGGATGTCCCTCCATGAAAGTGTTCAAGCCCAGGTTGGATGGGGCTTTGAGCAATCCGGTCTAGTGGGAGGTGTCCCTTCTGATAGCAGGGTGGTTAGAAATAGGTGATCTTTAAGGTCCATTCCAACCCAAACCATTGTAGGATTCTGTGATTAGTTATTTAAGTACAAGCAAAGGTAGTAATCTCTAGGCCTTCAAGCATGAAAATGCTGGTCTTACTTAATTTTAATTAAAGAAATATACTCAGCCACTTACATGGTGTTCTTTCACTGACAGAAAAACCTTGCACCATCATGAGGAAGGTCTGTCTTAAGCTTTTTTGCTCATACCTTCCATTTTCCAGTTTTTTGATTATTACATCTCCAGTAGATCATGTAAGTGCTGGTGACCTACTGACACTGCCTTTGAGGTACCTTTCTCCTGCTAGGAGTCTCCAGTGAAGCTTGAATAGATCACAGGCTTTGTTTGTTGTGGTTTGTTGTTTGTTTTGTGGTTTTTTGGGGTTTTTTGGGGGGTGTTTTTTTTGTTGGTTTGGTTTTGTTTGTTTTTTAACATACAGCAATTTTTTGTTCTGGTAGAACAGCCAAGTTTCCACTGTAGCTTTGCTAAAGATATCATGGTCTGCATGCATAAATCTGGATGGTCAGCAGAAGATCTCATTGAAAACAGAAGCCTAGAGCATAATATCTACTCAAATTACATGTCTTTCAAGATACCTAGAAGAGCAAGTATCAGATAGGCAGTAACTAGTGGCAACAACATAGGTACATGAAGATGAAGTGCCACATAAGAGTATATGAGATGGTGGAATTGGGCAGTATGAATAAATGTGCTAGAAACAGAATGTAATACTTTAAATGTGCATGAGTTCTCATGTGTAGGAGTAACTGATTGTCTTTTCCAATAGCCAAGAGTGATTTTCTTTTATAAATGGATCATGCTTCTTCATTACTGAATTGGATGCTTCATTTTGCCCTCCTCAAGCACAAAATGTTTAAAACAAATTTTGAAATGTTTAATAATGTAAAATGGAAATAGAAGAGTAATCAACAGAACAGTCCTGACACAAAAGAGCTGACTTGATTCTGTACCTAGAAAGCTTTGCCTCTGCTTTTCTTCTGCCAAAAGAGATACTGGTAACAGTTTCCAAGACACTAAAGTGATTAAGTTTTGGTATACATGCTGATTTTGCACTTGTCTACCTATGTCTGTCAAGGGAATTATTTTCTCTCTCTCCTCTCTCAAATCAATATATTGATCTTAATCCCACATTAAGAGGGTGTGTTCTACTGCACATGTGATTTTCCTTCTTTTTTTCTTACAAGGAGACTGGTTTGGTAGACCAGCAGTGAAGTTATTTCAGCAGCTGAAATAACGTATCAACTACAAGAATTATGTTAGTATGACAGTAACAGAACTGTTGGACAATGAAGTCTGGTCTGTGCATCAATGATGCAAAGTGCTTATAAGTCTTAATTTTCAAAAATGACTAACCTCTGCGAAACCTAAATCATCCATGTGCTTTTGAAAATATTCACCACTAATTTACAACTTAATGCCAGGCTAAACAGACTAGGAGTGAATAATTTGTCCAGAAGCAGTATGACTTAAAAAAAAAAAAAAATTAGAAATAACAAACAAAAAAAGCCCCAAACATAAAACAACCCTCAAAATAATAAAATATTTTTTAAATTTATTTTTTTAAAAAAATATTTCCAGTCAATCCAGATCGCACTGCTTGGAAATGTGTAAATACTTAACATTAGCTTTTCATACAGTCATAGAATCATAGAACTATTCAGGCTGGAAAAGACCCTTGGGATTACCAAGTCCAACCATCAACAAAGTTCTCCCCTAAACCATATCCACCAACACCACATCCAAACAACTCTTAAACACATCCAGGGATGGTGACTCAACCACCTCCCTGGGCA
>NW_009952873.1:2679350-2707586 GCF_000747805.2 Chaetura pelagica | reverse complement strand
GCTGAGTACAGGGGGACAATCACCTCTCTACTTCTGCTGGTCACACTATTTCTAATACAAGCCAGGATGCCATTGGCTTTCTTGGCCACCTGGGCACACTGCTGGCTCACGTTCAGCCGCTTGTCAATTAGAACCCCCAGGTCCTTTTCTGCCAGACACTTTCCAGCCACACTTCCCCAAGCCTGCAGCGTAGCATGTGGTTGTTGTGGCCCAAGTGCAGGACCCACCACCTGGCCTTGTTGAAGCCCAGACCATTAACATTAGCCCAATGATCTAATCTGTCCAAGTCTCTCTGTAGAGCCTCCCTATCCTCATGCAGATCAACACTCCACTCCCACCTACCTTGGTGTCATCTGCAAACTTACTGCTAATACACTCCATGTCCTTGTTGAGATCATCAATAAAGATGTTAAACAGAAATGGTCCCAACACTGAGCCCTGAGGAACACCACTTGTGACTGGCCACCACTCGGATTTGACTCCACTGGCCACCACTCTTTGGGCTTGACTGTCCAGCCAGTGCTTGATCCAACAGATCGTGTGCTCATCCAGGCCATCAGCAGCCAGTTTTTTAATGAGACTTCTGTGGGGAACCGTGTCAAATGCTTTTCGGAGGTCCAGATAGACAATATCCACAGCCTTTCCCTCATCCAATAGTTGGGTCATCAGGTTATAAAAGGAGATCAGGTTCATCAGGCAGGACCTGCCTTTCATAAACTCATACTGACTGGGCCTGATCCCCTGGTTATCCTCTATATCTTCTAATACCACTCCAGAGTTCAACACTCTGAGAGTGTTAAACCTTGAACTTCTGCTTCAGTCTCTCCATCTGAAAATTGTAGATGCTAATAGTTTACTTCAGAGGGCAATTAATATGCTTTTCCTCTACTTCTGATCATACTTATGTGGAAAACTCTCTATATTTTCAAACAGGTCTTTAAATGCTTGAACCTGAACACACAAGATGTCCCTCTTAAATTGGATTCTTTCCTATGGATTGAGCTAGAGAGAAACAAATTCACACAAACTCCTTTTGACTCAGAAAAAATTATTCCGTGCTGCAAGCCGAATCCTCCACCTCAGACAACCTATTTCCTAACTGCAATCCTTATAAGTTTAAGATTTGTATGCAAAAATTCACCATATGCTTCATAAATTTGCTTTGTAAGAATTATTGTGCTATACACTTTTTTATTTTTTCCAAATAGTGGCAGTCAGATCTGAACCTCAAGCCAAGCAGCAGATGTTGGGCCTTCCAAGCAGAAGACGGCAGCCAGTGACCCAAAAGATCCCCCCTTACTAATGAGATGCAGCTCCCATACACTTAGAGTCTGTTAAGTGAGAATAAAGTGCAGTGTACATTGCATTCACGTAATTTTAGGACAAATCTGTGTGGGCCATCTCCTCATAGTGGAAAAGTCTGCTAGATTTTGGAAGGGGAAAAAAGCAAAAGGCATTTTTTTCATGGATGGCAAAACAGAGCAAGTACAGTGTTGGTAACTCACCCACTGGTTTTTACAGTGTCTCAGGGACAGAACTTGAATGAGACCCAGAGATTTGACTTCTAAATCTCTGGACTAATTTATTATGTAATAATGTAATCCTGTAATGTACTATTTATGGTTGGCTTAGGCAATCTTATCTCTAAAAGGCCTCATGAGAAAAGTTATGCTCTAATACCTGTGGATGTGATAACATCTATCTAGGCTAATCAACAGACATTTGTACAATTCGGAATTGCACAGTGAAGACTGAGACTGCATTAGCTACAGACCTCAGTAGGATTCTAAAAGCCCACCAGCCCCAAAGAGCCTGGTTCAGTAAATATGTCCCTAATCAGAACCGTAAAGACTATTAGGAATGTCTGTCAGGCCAAGTTGATGGTTTGCCTGCTTCACACTGGACTGGCATTTCACTATCTAGACCAAGTATTTGTTATCTTGCACCAGGATACCATGATCTGGTGCAAATTAAATACTTCTCAGGTAGTTGTACCCAGAAATGGACTATTAGATAGTCTACACTGGGATCAAGATCATACATGCCTATGGGTACGAACTGTATGAGATCTGGCTCCCTTCCTAGCTTTCTCTAGTCCTCTAAGAGCACTAGTCAAGAGACTTGAACAGTATTAACAAAACCCCTTTGTCTTGGGGAACACATGTTGTTCTCCAAAACAGCAAGAACTGTAAGCACAGTTAAACTCAGCCTATGTCAGAGCAACTTGTAGAACACATCCCAGAGTAAGGTGCATCTCACCAAGAATGCTTCAGTTCATGGATCTGCATATTTAAGTACCTTCGCCTTACCACACAGTGAACACACAACTAGGAAGTGCCAAAAGACTTAGACCAAATAAGGACTCACCCAGAGTGAAGACCACAGAGAGAATACGTTTCATGAGACAAATCTGACCAAAAGCAGAGCTGCGTTCTGCATGGACTGAAGGTATTGCATGGTACAGATTTGTCTGCATTAATCAACCCATGCAGTAATCCCTAGTAGAGGTGACATGAATAGTGGCTGTTAGGTCCGTATCAGAGGGGAAGGTCCTAGTTGCCTAATGGACCACATTTACTTTTCAGTATTTACTACTCACCCACAGATACCCAAAGTAACCACAAGCTGAGACCTTGCAGGCAGGTTGTCGAGCATGGCTTTTTATGAGAACAAATGGTAGTGCTGTCAATTGTAACATTATTTTTTGTGCTTTTATCAGTGTTCCAGCTCCCCACCTTTCATTTAAAAAGTTTATACCCTTTATGGTCATGGAGAAAAACCTGCAAACATGGTTCTAATGTAACCTAGTGGGTCAGAAAACAAGCCAAAGAACCTCACACTTTTTTTTTTTCCCTAAAAAATAATTATTTTTAAGATGATGTCACAGAGTTTATGCTAACTTGACTCAAGGTTTTTTAATTACTAATGTTAGAAGTACTTATGATATAAAATTAGCAAGCTCTCCAAATAAACAAAAATAAACAAAGTCCTCTTCACAGCTATTCTGGAAAAGATTAGCTCTTTTCCTGCTAACTCTCATTGCTATAAACATAGAAAACAATGACAGCTCTCAATTAACCCTCTCTTCAAAAGGCCAGTGGATCCCATCTACAATAAACTCTCAAGCTAAATGATATAATCTTCCCACACTGTGATGTCCATACTCCACCTCCACAACAGAATTTCCAGAATTTCGGTTACTGATGTCTTCATTGTAAATAAGAAAATGGATGTTAGACTATCTAAAGGTGCTTGAGGACTTTCTCAGAAGCATTAAAAATAATTTAAGCAAATAAGACTAACACAGAACATTACTATCTCATTGCCCTATGTCCTGTTGGTTCTAAATTGTCCCCAGCACTCTTGACCAAAACATCACGTACAAAGACAAAAATGCAATTTTAATGAAAAAGCTCCTCTCCCTCCAAAATCAACACGAATGTCCATACAGCATTTCCATAAAGGTCAAATACTTATAATAACAACAATGTACTGTGACTTCACAATTATTTAAAGGATCTTTTGCTCAAAATAATGAAAATCTTGGAGATCTCACCTTCCCTGTTGACAAAGGTTGCACAATCATATTGACACACCATGAAACTTTCATTCCCCTTCAGCTCTGGTTTGGTCAGCCTTTGATTAACACCAACTTTATCACGAATCTACGTTAATTAGAAAAAAGGCCTCCCACACACCAAAAATAAACTGCATCACACTCCATCTTCAAAGTTTTCATACAAATTACTCCTGCCCTACGCCATACTTAAAAGAAAAAAAACCTAAAAGAAACGAAACTACGGTACTTACTAGGAACTCCAGACACCAGCCGTAATGGACGCAATACTCGGAAAGCCCGCAGTGCTTTAACATCGAAGCCAGCACCTTTTCCTCCTATTGAATTCCCCCCATCTGCTTTGGTTGCTTGTTCTAAAATTGCACTAAAAAGCCTGCAAAAAGAAAGAGGAAACAGTCTGTAGGCAGAGAGCAAGGCTTGGGTTAAACAGGATCAGAGATCATCACATCACCCAAACTATCTCACAGACCTGTGAAGAATGTCACACATCTCAGCTGACACTCACATATGGTGGAGGAGAGACAGACTCTTCTCATAATGCAACAGCCTAATGGCAACGTCTACACCATTTGGAAAACACTTTTTTTCTGGAGCAGACAGAAACATGACACACTTCTCCTTCAGCCTTGTGGCTTCTTGCAGCCAGTTACAGGCTACCGCAGCGACTCGTCTGCCTGATGGCACATGGAGGTTTGCTCCCTGGCCTGTGCACTGAGGCATGCTGGCTGCTGCAAAATAGCCATTCTAGCAATGCCTTACACCAAATGTAAAGGGCCACCAACAGCAGAGCGCGTGGGTCAGATTTTGAGAGCAGCCCACAGGTTGTCCTTACCAAACAGCCTGGGCACAGTCAGTGGGAGTTGAGAGGAAAGATATGAAAGTGCCAGTTTAAGGTTTTGGCCTTCCTACTGCCAATACTTTGCTATCTTTATTAACGCACAACACGTTGGGGAAAAAAAATCGTCATCCGTAACTAATCCAATCATTAATTATCGGTCACTCATTTTAAGAGGAATTAAGATTCACCAAGGTAGAATGTTGTGTAAAATTAAGGGATCCTTCAAGGTGCAAATAATTAGGTAGGGGAGGATGCTCAGAGCATGTGTTTGTGTATCCATTTGTAAATCTCCTGATGCATTGGCTAGGGAAAGCACAGAACTGTAGGAGTCTTATTATTATGTTTTATTATACCAATTTTAATGTTTCATGCTGGCTAGTAGGAGTAGTTGCTTTAAAGAGAAGATGTCTCACTCAGAACACATTTGAAAAGGCAAAGTACAAAAGACAATGTTATTCTGTGAAAGAGCTGAAGGCTCACTCTATGTGTTAATAAGAACTCGATTTAATAAATTAGCTTTCAGGAAGCAGCTTCTATTTTTCTGGTAAAACATTAGTACCTTTGGGGGAGGATGGATTCCTCATGAATTTGCCAATGACAATGCTTTCAGCCTTGGAATCATCAGCTCGAACCCAGCCAAATTCAGTCGAGGTTAAAAGCTGTTCCAGTCTAAATGGAAGTTTGGCGCTTTGTAGAAAAAGCTTGCCTGTGGGTGGCAGAGACCTGTGGCCCATAGCACACCACGGAGGTACCTGCAACTTCAAATAAGCTGCCTGGGATGTCAGAAACAGTCCAGTTACAGAGGCCTGCATCAGCACTGACTGATTTATCTCTCAGACTTTTCAGTCTGCAGTGCCCCTGTCAGGATCTGTACGCCCTAGCTGGTGTGTTTCACAGAGAGCCCCTGAACTGCATCTGTTCTGGTTTGGTTTGGTGGGTTTTTTGGTAGCAGGGGAAGGGCCACAGGAGTGGCTCCGGTAAGAAGCTGAGAAGCTCCCCCTGCTCCAAACCCAGCCAAGGAGCCATTAGAGACACAATAGACGCGCCTCAGCGATTAACATATGAAAGAACTGAGAGAAGGCCTGAGCAGAGAGCACTTAAAGAAAAAGAAAAGCCGGTGCTGGGGAAGGAGAGTGGTGCTGGTAGTTGGCGAGGAAGAAGGCGAAGAAGGTGCCCAAGCAGAAGTTTCCCTGCAACGAACGCATGGCGAGATGGCAGCTGTGCCCCTGCACTCATGGAGGTGGAACATTCCCTGAAGGCACCAGGAGGGGTGAACTTGGTCAGTGGACGTGGATCTTGCAGACAGTGGACTTGGATTTGCTGCCAGTGAACTCTGATTATGCAGCTGTGGAAGACCCCGGTGCTAGGAGAGGTGACTGTTCCCAAAGCAGCCCATAACTCTGTGGGAAGCCCAGGCTGGAGCAGCTCCGGACCTCGTGGGAAGGACTCAGGAAGGAGAGGTTCATGGAGGACTCTCCCCCATGGGAGGGACCCCGTGAGGAAGCAGGGAAGGACTGTAAGGAATCCTTCTTCCTGAGGAGGAAGGAGCAGCAGGAACCACCAGCCTGTGAACTGACTCCAAACCCCATCCCCTGTCCTCCCTGTGCCGCTGGGGGGAAGGAGGGAGAGAAACTGGGAGCAAAGTGATTTGGGCCTGGGAAGAAGGGAGGCGTGGGATAACATATGCAAGCCCTGCTCTTTGTGTCTGTGACCTTTGGGTATTTGATAAGTGTGAAATTATTTTTTTTTTTTCCGCAAGTTGAGTCTGTTTTGCCTGGGACCTCAATCGGTGAAGAGCCCTCCTTGTCCTTTGTCTCAACCCATGAGTTTTGTCCTCCTCATCCCAGAGTGTGTGTGGGGAGCTGAGTGAGTGGCCATGTAGCTCTTTCTTTGTTGTCATGTTAGGCTCAAACCATGACGTCATCTCAAGCAGAGACTGAGCTGCCTGATTGCTTTAACAAGGAGCTCAAATCCCTGCAATCCATGGTTAAAATTTACTGATAGGGCCACAAGCATAGGGACCTTGCCCTGAATAGAAAAAGGAGGATTCATTTACTGAAGTACCTAAGCCACACACACTTCCCCAGCACAAAATCCATGCAAAAATGTGGATTATGGGAATGAAAAAAATGAAATTAGTTTCTTAAGCAGTTTGAAAAAAAAAAAATTCATATAAAGAGTCTTACAAAACTTGTCAGCTGTGACTGAGGAACTCCTAACTGGATCTATTCAAAGCCTCAAATTCAAGCACTGCAGAAAGATTTAACAACTAGGTAACAAGCGTGGGAAAAACTGTGCGGGGACGTTGGATGCTGAGTTTGTAGGTGTTGCAGACTGAGAAGCAGGATGCAGAGAAGACAAAAACAGAGCCTATGAGAAATACTGCGTTGACTACAGATATCACAGAGAGAGATAAACAAGGGCTGATGCAAAGTACATGAATTATTGGAATGTATGTATTTCTTGAGCTGTGTACACAAATTATACATTTGCAATTTTCTGCTGGTCTTCATAATAGAAACACCATAGGTCAAATTTGGTCTAATGTGTTTCCAAGTAAGCTAGTGATTAAGCTCTAGAAGGTGCTCTATTTCTTATTCAAACACTTCTGTCTTCCTCGTCAACAGAATTCCCATACTAGGCGATTAGCAGCATACCTGTACAACAATCCCAGTCTCCTGGGCTTTTTTCAGCTCTTGCAATTCTGAAAAATAGAAGTCTCAAGGAACTCTTTGAGTCAGCAATTGTGGAGAACTAAGGGTCCATTCTCCTGCTCCACGTTATCACTGGCCCCATGTTTTACCAAACAGCAGCTCTTGGCAGCTGGCACCAAGGGCGCTTCTCTTGCCACCATTGCAATGAGCAAACCATGGGCTGTTCTAGAATATTGCATCCTAAGAACAGCTACACATATCCTACATTAATTCAGAAGGAGCAGAAACACAACGAGTGGGACCACTCACTTTACTGGAGCTAGAATGTGCTTTTGCAGACTGATGCAGCTCCACTGCAGGCATGCTGGCCCTGTTTGTGTGCTCCAGTGTTAACAAGATAAACATGCTGTCTTGAGGTACCCACAGTCATCCTCCCACTGTACCTTAGGAATAATTTGCAGTAATTCCTGATGCTCCTCATTTAACACCCAACATTTAAACTTGAATTGCATTGCTTCTGCTAATCCCTGCTTTAACACATTTAGTCCATGCAATATCTACCCCTGTACTAATCCTGCTTTTTACTAATGCAATCCAACTTTATATTTCTCTCAATTATTTCACTCTCTCTTTGTATGCGGTCCTAGACTCTTCCCAGTCCAGCCTACTGAATCTCTACTATACTCTTCAGATTTACAGTAGACTTGTCAATCCTACCTCATTGTCCCTGTTGCCTCCTGTGTTAGGGCATGGACAGACATCTAGGACTCAGAAGCAACAACTACCACATGATTTTTGGCTGTAACTTATTATGATAAAAGAAATAAATAAATCCTGTTCAAACAGCATCAATGCTAAGACACAGAAGAAAAAAAAGGCTTCTGATAGCCCCTTTCCATTATCCTTTAAAAGAGAACAAACCCACAACTCATACAAAATTTGTAGTTTCTATGAGCTCTATAGACTCTTTATAATTTTTTGTCTAATTATTTTACCAATCCTAAAAGAGATGGATAGATGTTAAATAATATTAAACAGGAAGCCATAGTCCTTCTACATGATATTTACATGGGAAAAATCTGCTCTTTGATGAAAACCTCTGGGAAAAGCTTACAGTAGGTATGGTGGAGTAAGGTGTGGTTCTCTCCTCAGTAGGTGAGTTGACTGAAATGCATACTCCAAGCATGGTGTGAGAGAGCACTGTGCTGACAGAGAAACTTTCTGGACACTTTAAATCTCACAATCTTTTAAAAAAAAGAATACAGAAATCAATCCTATTTGCTTCCAGCTAACTACTTTCTGCCAGCCTAAATTCCTGCTCCTTTTTTATTTCAGTATTATACTTTCCACTGATGTAGCACAATTAACATCATCTTGATTTTTGAATTTCACTTTTGACGCAACTACAGCTAAACTAAATTAATTAGACACAGAGGAACTATAAAGCAGAAAAAAAATATCTAGCACACACATACCTGTATGAACCCAGTCCACTTTAAAAAATATATTTACTTGTGAGGTATGAAGCTAGCCTGACAGTTTTTCTTTCTTCTATTTTTCTGTTTCTCTTTTGACATCTGAAATATCAAAAAGTTTTTCACTTTGCTAGATAACCCCAACAGCATCCTAAGGCTGTAACCTGCTCTACAGCTCTTCATCTCTCCCTCTATGGGGAGGGCACACTGATTTTTATAGCATTAAAAAAGAACTTGTCAAGGGCCTCCTGAATATAAAGAGAAAACAGAGGGCTTTGTATCTCTAAGGCAAAAAATCAACTTAAAAACACAGCTGAAAGATACTCATAAAGAAATAGTAAAGTACAATGATCTTTTTCATCTCATTTTACAGTTAATCTGTGATTTGTGAGTGTGAAAGTGTTTGGGTCTGCCCTTTAGAAACTCCCCTCAGGTCTTCAGAAAGATGCATACTTTGACCACATTTCCTAGTCTTCTCTGCATTTCAGTTCCTTTCCAAATACCTTCACTGCAAGTAAGACTGCCTTTCAAATTACACCACCTTTTTTTTTCCTGGCACAAGTTATGGGTCCTTGGAGAATGACTGTGCTTGGCAGACACAGCATTGCCAGGAAAGGCAGATATTCTTCTAGCACAACATTGTCAAGTTAGTCTTCTCTCAAGAAAAATTTCCTTCAATAGCCTAATATTAAAGGATATCACTCGTATCTGAAAGCTTTAACTTTTTCTAAAAGAGAAACGGTAAAACTGAAAGAAGCAGGAAACAATCTGCCTAATTGCTAGTGTTTGTGGGTTGTGCCTCACTAGGCAGCTTGGGAGTGTGATCTTTACTCTTAACTAATACAGTTCTTATCCAAAGAGCCTGATTGATACCCACATACAGACATTTTTCTTCAAAGCAGCATTTAATGGTGGCTGCTATAGCAGGGTCATAGGCTATTTAAAGATAAGCTAGAATCAAGCTTTAAAAGACTTAGCTGATGAATAAGCAGATCTCCCACAGTGCAAAAGTGATAAGTTGTTACAAGCTTACAGATCTGAAGAACATCCTTTCTCCAGAAAATCTAGCAATTCTGTTCAGTGTTTCCCTCTGCTGCTGCTGCTGCATATTCTTGTGGCCTTGTTAGAACCACTGACTCTAAGATCCTTCTGGATATCAGGGAATCAGCCTATCTTCAGAAGGCAGAGGAAAGCATACAAGCACTTAAAAAAATAAAAATAAATAAATAAATAAATCTGAGATTTCCCTCTTATTCATGCTTGTTCCTACATGTTTATTTACCTCTTTTTCTGTCAGTTTCTATATTTCAACATAAAGAAAGCCAGTTGTGCTGCATTATCTCTTCAAGACATATTGGTAAGCAGTGAATACTAGGTAGATTTAGAAACAAACAAAGGATATAAAACTTGTCTTTTTTTCCCCTCTCCTTTATCTTGCAACAATACTTGAAGAAACACTTCCTACCTGGTCTATTTTTTTGTAGGTAGGACAGTCATCATTGAAAATGAAGATGATTCCTAAGGCAGAACAAGCATGAATGGCAACTAACACAGTTGTTTTGGGACTTGGTGCTTCCAATATGAGTCTCACACCATCCTTTGCCCCATATACCAAACAAAACCCTCTTCCCAATTCTTCACCTGTATCCAACTTGCTCAACTTTCTCCAGCAGCTCCATCAATAGGCAGAAAAAGGCACTACAAGGAAATGTGACCAGCACTTGCTTTCTTCCTCCTCTCTCTTTCTCTTTAAAATTAATTTTAAACCTTTTCCATGGGACTTCCTCCCTTACAAAAATATTCAAATACTCTCAAATTTAAGCATAACATCATTGAGGGTTTTCAGACAACCCCTAGGAAAAGAAGACAGGGCAGAATGGGAACAGATGGTATCACAAAGTAGATTTTGTAGAGGGGCTGTGGAGAGAAAACGCAGTGCACCAGCTTAGGCTGTGGTACTGCACAAGTGAGTTTAAACAGATAAACATCAAAGGAACCCATCTGGCCTTGAAGTGGAATCTGTTGCTTGAGATCGTTACTATTTAACAGAAACCTTGGGGTCTTGGCTATGTTTATTATACTCCTGTAATCCCTCCCCAGTTACATTTTTTGTTCCCCATCTAATGACTGAGAGCTGCTGGAGGCAAGAACAGATAGAAGAGCCAAAAGTTGCAGCTTCTGCCTATGGCAAGGGAATTAATTTCAATCTGAATATCATCTTGCCCTAGTAGGAAAATGTAAAAGCACTGTACTTATACTAGATATAACACTGTTCTTTGATTTTTGGAGTGCTGCTTTTTCTCATTCCAATGGAAGAAGAAGAGGTAATGTGTCCTCTCTTTAAAAAGTCTTTTTTTTTTTTTTTTCATAAAAATGAAGAGGGAATAATCACACTCACAGGACTTTTGTTCTCCAATCTTTCTTAGACTTAAGCAGCAACTTCAAAGCAGGTCAAATATCTGAGGGCATTCAAAGGCAGAACTAGTTATGGAATTGGACACCAACGCCAAGAAGGGGTCGGGGGTTTGCCAATTTCTAATTGGTAATTTGTTGTGGGCATCCCTGCCCTCTGGCTGTGGGCAGGAATGACACAGAAAGACAACTGGGCACTGCTGTAAGGAGATGCGTGATGCCCACATGGAGGCAGAGAGGTTCTGGGACTCAGAATAGGTTCCAGCCTGTCATCCACCCCCTCTACTGGGAATTCTCCTTCCACCCACTTTTCTCCATGATTATGGAAAGTGGGAGGGATTAGGTAGCACAGCAGAACGCTGATGTAATTTTTTAGGGCCACCACAAAAACAGGCAAGAAGCTAGATGGATTTTGTTTTGGGGTGGAAATAATGAGGGAGTTGATAAGTGAGTGTGTCCCTTTTGATGATTTCCTGAGGAGCTGATGCAGGGTTTCCCTGCTAAAGAGTTGAAAAGACTGCAAGTTTTTGTGAGCAATGAAACTCTTTAACAATGGAGTGGTGGAAGGACAAGACAAATTACTCAGGTGAAGAAACACTTCTCTTTGTCTTCAGGGACACTTTATCCTTCACTTCTTCCCTTCAACAGCCACAATGCAAACCCCTGCATATCTCTTACCCTCAGGTAGAAAAAGCAGAAGGTATTTGTTTTACTTTTATTTTAATAAATTAAATGCCAAGCTTGAAAAATACAGAGAGGAATAACAAGATTAGAAAGGTTGCAACTCAAAGTGGTGATTTGATCTTCAATAGTAAAATTAGTCTTTAAACAGGTTAAAACATTAAAAGGGTCAAAATAAAAAATGTTGAAGCCACTAGAGAAGGGTGCAATTCAACTGAAGAACTTACTTTTCTTTGTTATGAAAACCTGGGATTTAAAATCTTCATCCATCTTTGAGAATGAGAAAAATCAGTAATAGTCCACAAGATAGCAGAATTTGTCATCCAACTCTACCTTTAAATAAAGGATCTCACCTAGATATTATTATTTCAATATTTATACAGATTTTCAAAGGTACTTTCTTCCAGCTAAGCATATACAGGCATGTGACTTTGTCCAATACTTTTGCACTGCTTCCTTTTTTATCATTGTTCTCAAAGTGCAGCTTAATTTCCATGTCTTACAAACCATTAAAAGTCTCAAAAAATACTAAGTAGCACGGGATATCAGACAGAAAATGTGGATCAACTGACTGACACTTCTCAGTATTTACCTTAAGGTAAATCACTGCTACACACTGAATAAATCAAGCATGAATCAGGTTATACCCACAGAAAACCAGTGAGTCAGCTCTATTTTTAGATTACACAGTAATACTTGGTAAATGAACACATGGAGTCTATAAGGGGGCTAACACAAGAGGGACAAATGGTAGTGGTAGGAGCAACATAATGGACAGCAACCTCTAACATCAACCGTAAGTAAGGTACCAAGCATTCACCCACCCTCATGCTCCCAGAGTTTCCCAGAGTCCCTGTGTGTGCCGTTTGTTCAGAGACAAAATGTTGGTACTCACCCTACTACCACAATTATAAAATCTAGTAAATTCCAGCCATTGCGGAGGTAAGCGTTGGGGTGAAAGAGAAGTCCGTATGCTATTACTTTTAAAAATGCTTCCACTGTAAAAATTATGAGAAAGAGATATTCCACTCGTTCCTGGGGAAGAGAACAAGAGAGACAATGGTTAGCATGAGTGACAAACCACAGATAAGGACATTTTCTTCTGTCACAGTCTACCCATGCAGCCTCCAACTCACTGGCTTGCCACTTAGGTACATCTAACATGTATGGCTTTTCTCCCCTTGCCTGCATCATCTGAAGCCAAGTCTGACAAGACAGGGGCAGTACATTTTGATTAGGTTATGAAATTTGCTGCCTTTGCCTTGGCAGGGACTGACCACTGCACAGGCCTGTGTGAAGGAGTGAGGGAGAAGGTCAACAGGCACGTTCTAGCACTTAGAACTCTACAAAACATCTTGCCAAGTATTGTCGGACATCAGAATGAACCATGTCTGATCCTTTTCTGTTGCTGAGGAAAAGGTAGGCTGAATATTGGTGACAAATAATTTACAGATCACACTGACTAATGCTAGAGGCTTTTAGTCATTCCATCAGAAATGTACATGTCCCCATGAAATGCAGGCAGCAATTTAGCATATCCAAACAAAGCCACTTCCAGTGACAGTACAGTTTGATTCAGGACAAGCAGGCAGGCTTTTCGAGTCAGTAGACAGGCTCACTGTCTCTCATGTCTGGGGTTTTAGCCCTAGTGTGAAATAACAATAGTAGTGTTGCAGAAAAAATTCCCTGAGAAGGAGGGAAAATGCAGTATTAGGTAATCACTGCAGAAGTGCTGTGTGGCAAACCGAGCTGGAAAATAAGTACGTGAAAACTAGATGACAGCAAAGAGAGACTAGTTGCCCACAAGGTTAAACTACAAGTGTATTACTAGGTAACAGTAATACAGGAGGTTAAACTACAAGTGTATTACTAGGTAACATTAAAGAAATAAAAATTTGAGATAGATACAAATTAAAACATCCTGGACATTCCTAGTAAAACCTTATAGGGTACTGAGCAAGGCAATCAGACAGTTCAGTACTTTATTTTCCTTTTCAGCTCCAAACTGTAATTGTTCTGTTCCTCTGTCCAGCTGATTGCATGTATGGCACTTTCATGTGATAAAAAGTGTGCAGGATTACAAAAAAAATAATTTCATCATTTAACTGAGCTGCCCATTTGAAACTCTTCCACTCAGCTTGAGGTAATTAACAACTCGCTAGGAACTCGTTGATCAAAAAAGGCAATTTCTAGTTTGTCTGCATGTTTACATTAAGATTTTATTTTACATGACAGAGAAATTCCATCTGACAGTAAAAAGCACATGTTTATGCTTTAGAATATTACAGTTTTCACTCAGACAATGCTTTGACAATGCCTGCAGTATTACTGCCCAGTGCTTAGTACAGGCAATGCCTAAAAAAAGAAGTATTATTCTGTAGTTATCTCATCCACTTATAAAACTTCTGAACATGTCCACTGCACAGAATTTGCCAAATACAGGTCAGCATGCTAAGGATTTCCCTCCCCTTCAATTCAGAGAAGAAAACAACATCATACAATATTAGTGATTGTTATGTCTCCAGCTCTACGAGTAGTAAGTGCATTATTTTATTCAGCATGGGTATTGGCACACAAGTGTTAGCCACCAGGAGTCCAGCCTTGGGCTTGGCCACAGAAAAGAGCTGTCATGAGACTTCTTAAAAGAAAACAAACACCACACAACAAAGTAATTGTGCTATGGGAAGTCTTTACATACTGGCTTTCTGATTGCCCTGCACCTTTGTGCTGCCACGTCTCGTATCAGCAGGGTGTGAGGCCAAACACCAGCCTGCACCAGAGGCAGACAGCCCCCCCGTAGCTCTGCCTGGGAGGTGATGCCCTGCCTCTGAAAAGACAAGGTAAAGACTGTGTGGAGGCTGGAGGAAGATGGAAATGGCCTCTGTCAGGGAAGAACATGCACTGAACTGAGGATGGGAGTAGGAAGTGTCATGCCTGGATGGATGTGGTCTCACTAGCGAAGAACAAACACCTTGTAGGACGGAACAAAGATTTATCTTGCTGCAACCCAATCCATTGATGGCTCTCACTCCCTTTTTGCACCCAATTTATTCCGCATCCCACTCTGCAAAGAGAGACATGAGCCTATGGAGAAAGGCTGTAGGCCCTAAAAACCAGACTCAAAAACCTCTCCTGGCAGTCACAGCCAAAACTTATACTGAGAGAACGTTCAGGAATCCTAAGTCTTGTTTAATAACTCCAGGTCCAATTTGTAGCAGACTGGCAGAGCAATTGAATAGCAAGACTTAAAGCTGCCCCTATCCCCAGTAATTTAATAGCGAATACTGTCCTTCATCTCTGGGTGCCCTGGGACAAATGCTGGTGCCAATTCTGTGTCTGGCTTTGTGCTTCTGTGGCCACAGTGCTGTGCAGGCCTGACCAGCCAGAAGAGCCTTTCCACTCCATGCATTTAATTGAAATACCTCTACTAATGCAGCCAAGAGTCCAAGAAAGAAGCAAATACTTGAGAAAATTCTGGAACAACATATATGTGTGTGTGTGTGTATTTAATACTGCACAGAGTACCTGCTATTTCAACAGCTAACAGGTTCCATTTGGTTTGGTTTAGGAGCCTCATACCTTTTTGCCTACAGACTCCCTGCTTTGTTATTGTAACAATGCTGTCTGTTGAACCATGTTATTGAGGTAATAATATGCCAAAATATTACACACACCTGCATATACATAAACATATGCATATATATATACACAGCTACAAGGTGTATGAAGAAATTCTTTACAATGCACTGCTTAAGATGGAAAGATCCATAAAAAAATAAAATTCTATAAAAGCCTCTGAAATGGATATAAGATACAGAAGGTTGAGCAGAGCAGAGAGAATTTATGATCCTCTGCACTTAAAATAATGATTTCCAGATCTAAAGCTGAATAAAAAATACTGTCGAGATTAAACAGTGCAGATACTCCAAGACCATTTCAGGAAGTTACTCCTACTTAAGAGTCAAGAAGAATTTGAAAAGCCTACTAATGAATTTGTGTTCCCTCTTTTCCTCACACTATAAAACTCAAGAGCTTTTATGAAGACAGCATAGCTCCTTAATGATATAGCATAACTGGGCTCCCAGGAATCTCGGTTGCTGTCCCAGTTCTGATGCCACCTTGCCTGGTGAACTCACAGACATGACTCAACCACCCCCTGCCTCAGGTTAGAAGCAAGAGGAGGACCTGCTGCTCTCAGCTCTCACCTTTGCTAAATGGTCTTCTACACTTCTAGATGCTCATTTAGAGCTTTGCTTTTCACAGGTTAGGCAGTCCAGGACCCAGTGTTGCAAGATCTCAAGGGACATAGCACTGCAAAGTATCCATAACCCCCATTTCTCTGAGAAGCCAATTTTATGCCATTTTAAAAGAAGCCAAGAAACCAAGCTAGACAGATAATGATATTTATCTTCAAGAGAGCTCCCTGCTGATAGAGGAAGGTAGCTGCCCACTGCCTTCACGGGAAAGAAAGTAGACAGCAACAGCATTGCCCCTTGCAACACCAATCCAACCCACAGCATCAAAAACGAGGGAACTTATTTTGAAGCTGGAAGAAAGAGGGAACAGTATTTTTTCATTTGTGCCTTAGAAATGGGAACCATGCTGATGTGGCTGAGACATGTGAAGCATATCACAGGTTGCAGAATTAGAAAGCAGAAGCTTCCTGCTTGGGTAATAGTGATGAAAAGGTTTTTGAAAACCAGAGGAAAAAATCAATAATATATTAGTAGAAAAAGAGGAAGGACAAAAGTTTTAGAAAACTGGCCAGTGTCTTTAGCATACACAGATGTTCTGGGCCTGGCTCTACCACTCTTTTTTCTAGGTTTGTTTTGTTTTTTCCTAGACACAAGACCTGAGCATCAGCTACCCTGTGGTGAATTAGCCAGCACCAACGTTGCGAAGAAACAAATTGTATATCATCTATTCTTAAGAAACAAACAAACTTGCTGTTAATGATCTAAGATGTATTTCCAAAAGAGGATTCCTTTATTAAGTATGACACCTCCTCTAATCCCATGTGCCTTCTGAAGACACCATGGGTTTGGTTTTGTTTATAATTTTAAAACTGTATAAAAAGACATCCTGGATTCATAAAACAAATCTGAAAACAGGAAATCCAAGCAAATTACTGTAGTCATAAGGCTTTTCCCCTGTCAGGAGTGGACTGAGTAGATCAGTGCTGTTTCTGACAAATGGTCCTCAGTGATTCACTGCATTTTGATCCTAGCTCTCCAAACCCCATCTACCCAGCAGCACTACTAGGTTATAACATTTCATTCACGAGAGTAACTCAAGACTCAAATCACAACTGGGTCCTCACATCTCATACACCCCAGCTTCAAGAGTTTGCAATCTAAAATTCAGTCACTACAGGTTTTCTCAAACTTTGCTGTCTCCTTCTGCTTGTACACTGTTCAGCCTGTTGCAAACCATGTTTCAGAAACTAAATTTCCTACATTTGAAGTAGTGTACAGTAAGCCCCACACAGCTAGAACATTAATGAAACTGCCTGTTGGACTAAGTTATGTGAGTGTCTGCATTATTATGTTTAAGGAAGCACTAGGGAATAAGAGGATTCATTTCTTCAGTAACCCAAATACTCTGTAGTCCAAGGAAAACAGCAACATTTTAAGGGCCTCTGTCTTACAGGCTGTTTTGCCATCAATTGCATAAATAGGCTATGAAAGATTCAAGTCAAGAGTGGCAGCTTTCAGACCTTTTCCTAGCAGGGAAAACAATATTTTCTTATAGGCAGGAAGGAGACTAAACTGCAATGCTGGGAAAGATGGTCCAAAGACTTTATGAAAACCGGTTCCATGTTTTTGATTAGAAGTTATCATCCCATCTGAGATACTGATATCCTCACTGTGTGAATATGCTGACTTGTCAGTGTTAATAACTTTGACCTTTGGTAAGAGCCACATGTGTGCATTTAAGGGATCAATTCAATAAGCAGATGTTAAGAAAAGTTTGTTGACATTGAGTTACTTATGAATGTACTCAGTTATTCAAGGGATATTTTCAGCTTCATATGCATGAAAATAGTATGCAATGAACACTCCAATGAAACTTAAAGGAGAGAACATGTTTGAATTTTTTTCTCACTTTCTCCTTAGAATTACTGCCACTGCAGAAAAAACTGACCATATCCATTTGTTTGGTAAAGAGGAAGGAAGGATAAGATAGCAATACCGCTGAATACTCCATTTGCTTTTACTGCTGGTCCTAAAACAGTGTCTCCTCTTCTACCTGTTCCCCAAAAAGAACAGTCCCCAAAATTGAGCAAAAGAACACTATCAGATTTTACTTAACAAGGATAAAATAAGTTCAAAGAAGGAAGTGAGCAACTAGCATTCTAGTAAACATTACCCATTGAGTTGATAAACAGAAGTCGGAAGAGCTTCTGAAAAATTACACTTCCAAATATGCTCAGCTTTGCCTTCTATTCACTCCAACCAAAGGCAGTATCTATGTAACATCAGGCTTTACAATGAGCAGAGTTGAATTCACACCAAGCACTGCAGAAATAACAATTTTTAAACTAACACCTGTAAATGGGAGATACTCTCCTGTGCAGCTAATTTAAAGGTGTCCAATACTGGAAAAATAAACCAGACAAAGACAGAATTCTCACTAATCTGAAATGAGTAATTATAAAACGGGAATGCAGTGCAAGCCAACCTTTGGTACTTTATGCTAATTCATGACATGCCCAGGATTCATTTAAAGAACTTCCACTGAAATTAATAAAGGAGAGAACATGAATAGTTCTGAATTACTGCAGCCCTGATACACATGCCTCCTATACATGCCTGATATTCAAGGGTTCCTTGGTAAATCAACAAATACTTCATGCCTAACTCTCTTGCGGAATCTAGTCTAAGCTTCTTATTTTTCTCACAGCACTTTGGCAAGGATCAAGTTGAATTTATTTATGGGTTCAGTGGAATTAAATTCTGTGTCAGAGTCCAACTGTAATACAAAGCCAAGGCACAAAGGGGTCAATCCCCTGTGCTGCATACCTTGTATGAACACACTTTACCTTTTAGTAAGCCATATGTTCCTTATTCAGTCAACCCAAAATACAGATGGTGAATGCCATTACTGTTCTGATTTACCATCATTTCACCCTTTGGGAATCCTATGTTTCAAGAAGGGATTGACATGACAATATCGTTTGGACCACAATATTAGTATTATTTTGAAACTTTTATAATAGAGAAGATACTGAATTTGACTTAATTTTGAAGAGAGTCCTATTCTGAGTCAGAATTTGGACTAGAAAACCCACAGAAGTCCCTTTCAACTCTATATGCATATTTTATCATTCTCAGTAAACCTCTTGTCCTAAGAATAATCTAACAAACTCTCTATTCGCTTTCCAGTGCACATCAATATTTCCCACTAGGATACCTCATTCTCCACAGAAGAGATTGTCAAACATGTGCTTTTTTGGATTAATATAAAAGATTATGTATCCATTTGGACGTAAAATTTGGACTCTGGTGCCGATTAGATAATGTCTAACCTGTATAAGATCTTTCTTTACAGTCTCTGGCTAGCAGCAACAGAAATGTTTTGGGTGTTGTTGGTCAGATTACTTTTTTGTTTTTTCTGAAATAAAATAATAGGAACCTGTCTATAAATGAATTAAATCCAGATAATATGTTCTTCATTGGCTCAGTTTTTCTTTAGTGTGACCAAGAACTGAAGCCATCCAAACAAGGCATTTACAAACATTCCAACCTGAACAGCTCTGAAGAGGCAAAGAATGCCATATCCTAGTTTCTTTTGGTTTTGTCCACTCCTCCTGATTAAATTGAAATGAACTGTCACTTCGTATTCTGATCAGACCAGTAAGAGATTAATTACCCTTCTAGGAGGGAGCAACATTAGAGAAGGCAGCATAAGGTTTATGACTGTGAGAGCCTCATTTCAGATCTCTGGATACAAATTAAAAGCTGGCTAGGTATTGTGTTGTTACCATGCCTAGGAGTTAAATTCACCTCTAGAAGAAAGCTTTCACTATTTTTCTTTATGCAGTTTCAGAGGCAGTGAGGCAGTTCAGTGTCTTCTTTCAAGGTTAACAGAGCCATTTGAAAACCCACCATCAATTGTCCATCTACCAACCGCTGATTAAGGACAGGGTACCAGAAGCAGCCATTTAAATCAGAACAGCACCAGTATGACAGCTACATCTAATAGCTCCTCGCAAGGCATGTAGTGTCTCATATAGCTCCCAAAATGACTAAAATGTTAGAAATTGACTACTCGCTATGGCCAAATGTTTGAACTCAATCATTTACGCAATGAGAAAAACATGTCTATCAGCCATAAAACATTTCAGTGCTCCATTTCATTAATATTTTTTACTTATTAATATTAAAAAATAAATGTAGCATAACCTAGCCTTAGTGTTAAATACTGAGCATATTATTGCTAGTCAGAACAGTAAATATCTATTCCACTTCAGCAGCGATTCTAAAAAAACTATCTACTTAAATATTTAATTATTAAGATAATTTCTAAAGTGTCATCTTTACAGCAGGACACAAAAGCACACTTGCTTTTGGAAACAAGCTACAATGACCTCAGCAATAACTATTCTAATTACTTTATTGTTTTGCACCATTTCTGGGCTGGTTTCTAAAGTCACAGGTTTGGAGTTCTCATTATATCGTTTTAATTTGATCATTATTACACAATCAGTGCTTTCAGTGCATTATTTTTCAATGAATCCCTAAACATCTTAGTGGTGGGAAAAAAAACTTAGCAAAGGTGAAACCCAACCATTTGACTGCTGAAAAGAAGTAACTCTGCCTCCATGAGATTAATTACTTTCAAGACAATTACCTGATTTCAGGAGCTGACAATTTTTTAAGTGCTCAGAATTAAAAGTAACCCAACTGCCTTGTAAGCTGAGATGTTCTCATACAGACAGTCACACTGAGGAACATTCATGTTCGTGTTCATCAAAGAGATCACAAAAAATTTGTCCCCAAAATGAAGGACTGAATTTCCACCATAGCTCAACATATGGATGGTGTGTTCCTTTGGAAATATGCCCATAATGAGACTTCTTGTCTGCCAGGGGTTTTTACAATCCCCTTGTGGATAATGAGTCTGGAGGAGCTGCATTCCATAACCTTAATTTAATGAAGCACCTTTTCTCTCAGAAAATATTTTTTAAAAAATTATCTGATCCTACAAGATTTTAAGTAATTCTAGTATATGCCAGGTTATACTAAAATACAGTCTGTATCAGGGAGACCTTTGCTACTAACATACTACCATGGAAAGTATTATCCTCCTATCAGGTGAGTCAGTAATTGTCTACAGGCTGAATTCCCCTTTTCTCTTCATTCTCTTTATAATTTCACAGGTAACATGAAAGAATTAGAAACCTTCCCTGAATTGTCATGCAGTGGGAACCCCAATTTGAAGGG
The DNA here is from genome assembly GCF_000747805.2 of Chaetura pelagica. Lineage (NCBI taxonomy): Eukaryota > Metazoa > Chordata > Aves > Apodiformes > Apodidae > Chaetura > Chaetura pelagica. Next base: position 2,686,503 of record NW_009952873.1, on the reverse strand, counting down.
GGCACCACCACGTACTGAGCTGACAGCATGACTAGCATTGTGTTTCTCGTGCAAGCCCTTGACATAGGGCATGTTTTTAGAAGAGGACTGGGCTAGCAAGGGAAAGATGAGAACAGCCAAATAAAGTATTTGGGCAGCAAGCATGGGACCAGATATCAGCAAACATGCGCTCCTCAAGAAACCATAGCCACATCCAGCACAATTTAGACCCTTTGTGAAATACTCTCAACTACTGAGCTAAGAACTACAGCACCACAAGAAACCCCCTGCAGAAATATGGCCTTGAGTCTTTGTTTAAATAAACCACTGAGCACAGACTTTTCTTTGACTGACCACCCAGAAGAGTTCATCAAATCCCACTTTTAAAACATTTCTGTCAAATGCATTTTATTCCATTTTATGATGCTCTAATTTATGTTTTTAATCTACTACAATTCTTTTGTAATTGTTTGCGCAGTGCAGTGATGCCTGACAGGGAACACTTTATTAATAAATTGAATTTATGACTATTTATAACCTCTCTCTCTTGAAAATTCTAAGCAAATAAATTGGTCCAATGGTTCAATGTTTTAGGGTTAGGGTGCCTCCGTACACATTCATACAAACAAAACACACAATATGCAGTATTCATGAGAGAAAGAAAGAGAAAGAGAGAGAGAGATGGAGTGTGCACGTGTGTGTGACCTTTTCTTTCCATGGGTAACTTAAGGGCATATTTAACATTCTGTTCACACTGCTCATGGCAGACAGGAAAAACACAACTGAAGGGGATGAAAAATGAAATGTCCTTGCAGCTCCTCCATCTCTGCCTGTATCTTTCCTTTTGTGGGGCAAAGGTTTTCAGGTTTGGTATACTACCCCTGAGTAAATTTCTGTTTGTTTGTTTGTTTGCTGCTTGAATGGACAGGGCACATGAAATGAGGCAGCTGTAAGAACCTTTGACAACCAGCACATAAAACTCATTTTATTTCCTTAATGGAAGTCTAATTGGTAATTAAAAACATGACTGTGACCTGTGCAATACCCAGAGAATAGAAATGGATTTCATTTTAAACTGATAAAGCTTACAAGGCTGCCGCTCTGCACAGTAGTAAGATTTCTTCTGGGTAAGGAGAAGTGAAATGACTGCTTTAGTTTTTAGCAGGTTTTACTTGTTTTAGGCTAACCAGAAACCTCCAAACAACTTATATTCCTTGCCAATTTTTCAGTCCTTTAGCTGACTCCCACCAGCCACTCTGCTGACCCTCACTGTAGTGGCTGCTGATGTTGGAATACATCCAGGTACAAGAAGCTGAAAAATGGAACTTGGATTCTTGCTGTCCATCCATCCCACCCTGCATCCCCCCATCAGTCCAGGGCATGTATTTTCATTTCTTATAAGACAAGCATGTGTTTAATCCAGATATGTGGGTGGATTGCAAGGATAAAGAAGCAAACTAGTAAACTTGCCAAGCACCACCACTCTCCATCTAGTTACACTGGGGCTAGGTCTCATGTTGGTGTAACCTCAGCCTGCAGGACACTGGATCACCCTCACAAAGCCCGCAGCAGCACTTGGGTGGGTGCAAAGTAATGCAAGGCCGTGTCATAAAATATTTGGATTTGCTTCAAGCAAGCCAAACACACGGACCTGGGAATGTTTAAACATTTTTGTTCAATAAATAATGTTTAAACATAATGCTCTGTTATTTCTACACTGAAATGCTCTGAGAACTTTCCTTTAGGGACAGTAGAGAGGAGAGTATCATGTGGAATACTTCAACTTCTCATTCTAATATTCAACAAAACCAAGTTTTGAAATACTGGAATTTCCCAGAAAATGTCCAGATTTCGACCAGTCTGACTGACAAATCAGCAGGAGGAAAAATGGAAAGATGAGAAATAGCTCTGAAATGGGTTAACACATGAAGAAGAATCTCTAATGAAGTCCAGGCATTAACAAGGAATTAACATTGCACCCATGCCACAGTTTGCAAGTGAAAAGACCGTAAAGAGCTATAGTGAGCTGGTAATTTTCATGGCAGAGGAGACACAGCCAATGTACCTGTGTTTTCTCTTACCATGGTAAACCCTGAAGACAATATTTATTCTCATGTAGACATACTTAAAATAAAACCTAAGAAAAACAATAGACCCTGGGCAGTGAAAGGTCAGGAATATTATTCATACTCTATAAAGGTCTTTAATTAAACTCAGCTTGATTAGCTTCTGGCTAGTTTGCAAAACGGTCATACTCTTCCTACATTCCTGGCTTCAGGGTTGGCTTTATCTCCTGCAGGCCTTGCAGCCTGCAGGATCTCTGTCTAAATTAAAAATGAGGTTTCAGCTGGTTGTCATGGTTTGACTCAGGATCGGCACTGGCCTATCTGAAAAAATAAATAAGCTAAATCACACCCACAACCAGAATTCTCTTACATCAGTTACAGTCAAATCCTTATGACGCTCATTGCTCGGGAGGTCACTGCCAATGAAGTGATCTCTCAGAACACAACCAGATTTCCTCTACGTCAGCCAGACAACTGCTCAGGGCTGGCAAGAATTTTGCCAAATGGACTTGGATTTCCAAGATTTTGTGTTCACTTGATGAAAATAGGATGTTACCCACTTGGTGTTTTCACTTACACTGTTCCCAAGGCTCCCTCCCTCTTCAATCATCCTGAGGCTTTAAGCAAGCAGAATTCATACTTATCTGCCCCAAAATTACTATTAATGCTATATGCTGCTGTACTGGATGTCTTCCAAGTTTTTCATCCTGACTAGCTGTTCTGACTGATCAGTAATCCAGTAACCCCATCATTTTTGCCTTGCTGCTGGCCAAGTCCCAGCTGATGTCACAGGAAGAAGACAGCCTATGCCTGGTTTTGAATGTCAGTGGGGTATAAGTGTTTTCTTGTGCTCAGTGAATACACCTCACAGCCTCACAGACTGCACAGTGTCATCCCATGACATCTTCTGGCTTTTTACCCCTCCATTCCCCCACTCTGCTTTCTGTACATTTTAGGTCACGCATAGTAAAATGGGGCTCATTGCTGCCAATGCAGAAGTGGCAGGAGCTGGATGAAATCCTGGACACCATTTTAAGACAAATAATCTCTGAACATATTGTTATCTCTCAGTCAAACATGGAATGATTACTGCGTTTAACTGAAGACTACCACATTAAATTCAGAAACATCAACAAACTGCATATTTACTATTGCAAAAAGTAATCCCTTAAATGAAGAGCACTGCAGAAATAGCATTTAAAATACATTGTATCATTAGCTAAGACTCACTAAAAAAAAAGAAAAAAGTGTAAAACATGCATTTTGCTAACACTTAAAATCTCTCATGGAACAGTTTTTAAATTAAGTCCTTATTTGGATATAATTTCCACAAGCTTCTGGAACTCTTCACGATCAAGAACTGAGTAAAAACTGAGTAAGCACAGTAATATTTGGCCCAGTAATACCAGAAGTAGTCTCCTACTGTAACATTAAATCAAATTGCATAGACTTGGGGGATTTTATTTTTCCTTTTAATTGTCTACAAACTGTGCTAAGGCAGCATTGTGCTAATGTTTGAGCTCAATGGTGGAACTGATTAAAAACTCTAATTAAATGGAATAAACTGCTATTATTTGCAGAACAGTAAAAAGGGTGTTAAAAAGGAACAAATGTAGAAGTGGTGCAAAATAATTCCAATATTATTCTATCATTCAGTTTTGACTATCTTTGGTACCACTAGTAACACATAGATGGAAAGTTAACACGTTTCACAGGTAATAAGCATTGTTCAGTCCACAGTTTATTCTGAACCCTTGAAAGACTTTCCAAGAACAAACACAGTAACCTAAAACTTTTTTCATCAAACATTTTAAGGATGGAAAAGAACCTTGTGATTAAATTTTTGCAAACTCTTATGTTTTGCTGAAAACTTCTGATTTAGTTTATCAGATTAAAATGAAATTTTCCTTATTTTTTTTCTCATAACTACTCCCTCCTTAAAGGATCCATGAATACGTACAAAACCATTAGTAAGACAGCATCTCACAAGGACTCCAGGGTGATTCCACAAGCTACTTTACACAGCCTATCTTCAAGTCACGTCTGTCACTTGTGTGTCCTCTGTTTCACTCTCCCAGTGCTGCTTCACTCCGCTTTATTTCAAATTCATGCTCACAAGGACATGAAATACAGTAACGAAGGAGGACTATGAATCCACTGGCCTATGGCAAAGGCCATAAAATAAAATAATTAAGAGAAATTCTTTAATTTTCATTAGCTTCCTTTCTGCAGCCATTTCCTTCATGAAAAGTTCAATTACCAGGAACTGATGCCACTAGATTTACTGTACTATATTATGTTTAGTTGGGCTATTACACAGAAAAAAGGAAATTACAGTGAAATCTATTGTATAACGTGCCAGATGTGAAACTAGTAGGGCTAAATTGTTCCACAAGTCTTCTAGAGCTGACTGAAAGGATGAGATTAGCAGGGATAAATTAGTCTCACCACCTTAGTGCTTTAGATCTGCGGAAAAGACTCCGGGGTTTGTAGTCAATCACAGACTAAATATGACTCAATGTCATGCTATTGCAAAACAACAACAACAACAAAAAAGCAAACATGCTGGGATGTGTAAACAAACGTACAAACCACAACATGCAAGAAAGTCCTTCTGCTATACACAGCAGGGGTGAAAGTTCTGCTGAAATTCTGTGAATGAAGGAATAAATGGACAGACTGGAGAAGGACCAGAGGAGAGCAACAAGGATATTTTGAACCTTAGAAGAATGACCTGAGAGGGCAGATTGTCACGAGGCTGCTCAGTGTAACGAAAGGAAGACAAGGCTGCAGACTGCTGCAGAGAGGCGGTGAATAACCCAATTGCCTGCATCCACTTCTGATGTGGCAGGAAATAATGGCTTTACACTGGCACAAAGAAGGTTTAGGAAGGACTTTAAGGAAACCTTCTCTTAGGATGCCAGTACTGGGGACAGGGCTGTGCCAGAGTACACTGCCTCAAAAGTTACAGACTTTCAATCTCTAGAGGTGAAATCCTCCTGCAGGGCAGAAGTACTAAATGGCCTTCTAAGGTATCTTCTAGCCCTAGCTTTAGCATTTGTGAGGCTCTAATAGATGTTCATGGCCACAAGATCCTGCTGTATTTGTCTCATCAGGGAGGCAGCTATTTGTTTTGGACAGAAAGACACCAGGGGACAGTCCGTCTGTATTCATGAGAGAATAGCCTTTCAAAATGTCTTTGACAGGCAGCTAAATCAGATCTATGAAAGAAATCTGTTAGCTGTTTTGGATTTAAAGAAATGCCTCCATATGTCATCATTTAAAAAAGAAGCTCAATAGCTCTCTTGGGAAAAACAGAATTCAGGCTTGTCCCCAGGGCTCATCAGTTGAGAAATACCATTGAGATTGTACTGGAACGTAGTATTTTTTTGTTCCTATAGTGCAGTTTCAGGTTTTTCATAGGTTAGGTTGTAGGGGGGTTAAGTACAGGTATTTTCCTCTCTCTGAGAAGACACCCAAGCATTATTTTTCTGGCCTATTCTCATCTGGGCGGGTGATATTTATGGTGGAAGTTTCTCTTCCTAAGTGGATATGCTTCTGAAGGCCATTTGGGAACATGACCTTGTGAATGTTTAGTCTTCTTTTGATCTCTTTTGCTTTGGGTCTACAGAGCCCCTGTCACAGAAATCGATGAGCTTTGCTGAGCATATTTTTAATTAATCCTGGACTTAGAGAAATTTGGGGATTAGTGGACTGATGAACTCTTTATGTCTCGGGAGCAGTGCTGGAATTGCCTTGTTACAAGGAGCAGAGAAAGAGTCAACATTTGTTGAGAATTTGGCTCAGGCTACTGAATCTACTGATTTCCATAGATCAGACAAGTCTTCAAAGCAGCAATGCTACTAGCTTAAATAAGTACAGTCTCCTTCATCCAAGGGTTGCAACAGATTTTACAGACAGTAATGAATGAATGAAAATATAATTCACACCACATGGGCAAAAGAGAAACTGCCTCCATTTCACAACTGGGAAAATTGAGAAATACATAGGATAAAGGTATTTGAAGATCTGAGGTCTTCCAGTCTCTAAGTACCCATTTTAGGACAATGAGAGCCTGATAATTTTTTTTTCAGAGACACCAAGTGGTTTGTTGACTAATTGGAGCGATGATGCCTCTAGGGATAGGAGCTTGGCACACTGACTTGGCTGACTTAACCAGCTAATGAGCTAATAGCAATTTAGAGAAGATGAACCTCTGACAAGCATGAAAAGAACTTGTCAAAACGTTCAGAATTTTTTTATTAATTCCTGGAGGATGGAAACTGAGATATTGCTGTCTCTGTCCCTGCCCCTCTTTGTCCCACTTGATTGCTTCCACTCCATGTCTTGCCTCCTGTTTCTGCCATCTTTCTATGCTTTTGTCTCTTTTTTGTTGCTTTGTTTTGCATTCCTTTATAGAAGGATTTCCAGTGGTTCAACTGAAACTGCAGGTATCTGGGTTCCCATTTCCAAAACACAAGCTACTCAAAACTGAGGGACAAGTTTGGAAATTGTCATAAAGTGGTAACTGGGTAAGTCGAAAAGCAGGAGTGGGATGGTGGAATCCTGGAGTGATACAGTACTATTGCACACCACAGATAAGGTGCACATACCAGGCAAGGTTTGTGAGGTGCCAAAGAATGTTCATTATCTAAGAAGGGTGTTTTTTGGGTATCTTCCATAAACTATTCTGAAATATAGTGCTATAGCAACATACACGATTTGATGACATTTTCATTGTAACATCAAAACAATACCAAGATATCACAAATGCAGTGTCAATGGGGATCAGAAGCACCAAAATTCTCTCTGAACTGCAAAGTGGTGTCCGAACAAAACATTGTCAAAAACAGTCTAGCAGCCTTCTGCTGCCACACTGGTTAAAAGCAGGGAGAACGTGATCTAATATATAACAGCATATTGAATTTATTGTATTGGAGCTGGTGTGCAGTTTCATTTGCTAAAACCTCACTGCTTTTTATTCCACAATCTTCTGCTGACTGGGGTGCAGAAGGCTGCAGAGCACCATGCACAGTAGAGATAGGCTGCATTTATGCTCACCAGAGAGGAAGCAGTAATACTATTTGCACAATACATTTCTGCTGCTC
>NW_009952873.1:2677708-2679026 GCF_000747805.2 Chaetura pelagica | reverse complement strand
CTGCTCTGTTTATAAGCCCTGACTTGGACCAGTTGCCAGGGTCTTAATGAAGCTGAGTTAGATGCTGTGCATCAACCTGCCACTCCTCCTACCTGTTGCTTCATTTTATTTTTTTTTCTCTGCAAAACCAAAGCATCCCTTGCAAAATGTGAGTCAGTTCGACTAAAAGGATATCTGACAGGATATCTCTGGGATTTTGACAAAGTGATGTGCTAGGCCTCTGCTCTTTAAAATGCAGAACAATACCCAATTATATTAAAAAGTAGTGCACCTACTGAGTGCACAACAAGACAAATGTCTCTAGGTCTCACTTGTAAAATAGGCACACTTTTGTAAAATAGCTCACTGTTAAGGTTATGGCACTCCTCCTTAAAGGAATCAGAAGAATTCATGCTGTGGGTACTGACAGAAATGGAGATCTCAGATCAAATTCTGAGCAGATCATAAATAAAAGGAGACAATATCAGCTTTCTGCTGACAATAAGTATTCTTCCCTAACGTAAACTCACCACACTCCTTAAAAATCTGTACCAGTAAGCTTTTTGGAAGGCTGGAAATAAAGGAAGGAAATCACAGACTTTAATAACCAGCAGTAGGTGCAACAAAAAGAGCAGTGGGCCCCCAGAAAGAGGCATGTGGCATTATTCCAGCCTTAGCTGTGTCCACAGTGCCCTTCCCTCTCCAGGGCTCCAACTTTGCATTCTCCAAAGAGGAATTTTACAGCTCTCTAAATAATCTTTATGAGGCTTTGTTTTACCAGGCAGTAATTTCTGAAAAGAACACTGCCATTTTAGCATTTTTTTTCTTAACTGTTTAAGAATGTACTAGTGTATAGGAAAAAAGAACCCAAGAGCAACAGGTAATAGCAATTTCTGATTTTCACTATGTTGAAATTCTGGAAGGAAAAAAAAAAAAAATCCTATGAACACAAATATATTTTAATGCATTTGTTTTTCTGTTGTATCTAGTTTTTCTACTCTCTGGGTTTTTCTACCTCTGAGCAAGACCTACACAAATATCACATCACCTGTACTGTTTTGTAACCCAAAACCCCAAGTCTTCTTAGGAAACTCTTCTTTCAGAACAATTTAATAAGACGTGATATTAACATCCCAATGGCTTTTCCCTCATGAGTTAGAAGTGTCACTCTCTCTGTTTTGACTAATTTCTGCTAGATAAATACAGCCTATCTCAATTAGAGAAATCCCGACGTTCTGCATTTTTTTGACTGGTGAGGCTTTCTTTACTTTGTATCCTGAGCTCTTAAGTGGCTTTGCCTCGTTTAAAAGCTGTATCTCTGCCCAGCACGCCTGCATTC
>NW_009952873.1:2664355-2677689 GCF_000747805.2 Chaetura pelagica | reverse complement strand
CCCTCTGTATACTCACAATCTGCCTGCAAGGAATGCAGAGCATTCCCAGATCTTTAAACGGAGGCGACACAAAAATCTATTTTCTTTTATTAATGGAAAAGAATCCCTGTACTATTTAAAAAAAAAACCAACAACAATCACAAAACCAGAGCCCTCTCCTTTTCAGTGTTATCCTTTTTTTCCTGCTTTACTCAATTATAGCTGATTGGTTATTAAGTGCCATGACATATGAGTCATGCAGGACCTAGGACACAGGATGTGTTCAGAGTTGCTTAATCATGTTCTAATATTTAACATGTACACTTGTTTATTAGGTAATAGACTTGTGCATGATATTTACATTGTGCTACACTAATTTGGGATCTGAATGCTAGAAGGGCCTGAGAATGATAAACAAAAATTATACATGCAAATGAAGAGGAAGAAAGAAAAGCTAAACAAAAACACACTGAGAAGCAAACTCCCAGGGCATGGGAATGAAGAATTCACATTCAGATTTTTCTGCTGGGACACTTGTAAATCTCATCTCAGTTATACCAATTTAAGCTCAGAATAACTTCCCTTTTAAGGTGCTTATCTAGTTTTACCCTAAAGTAGCCAACCTTTCCACACTGTAAATTTTCCTCAAAAACACCTAGCTCCCAAGTGATCCTAAAATTCCTTCAGTATGAGTACAGCTGTCTGTGCAGCCAATCATAACTTTTGCTGCCTGTTATGAAAAATGTTGACATCTGCCTCCAGTTGCATAAGGAGAGAGACACCCTGTATGAAAATACATATATTTTTCTCCATTCTCTCATTACAGCAGATTGCTCTCAGTCAGAACAGCAAACAATGCTTTTGGAAGAGCACACAGAAGAAAGCCAAGCTGTCTCAAGGTGAAGCAGGTGATCGAAGCACTGTATTCAGTGGTGGGCATGAATGTCGATGAAAACACAATTTAGCCTGAGGGTTCTGCTCTGAAGAATCACTGCCTTTTTCATAGGCAAAACCAATACAAACTTAAATAAGATTACTTGACTGTGAAACTTACCCAGGAATGACAAAGATACGTAGGCAAAATGGAAGAAGATAAAAGAAATAAGATGTTCTTAATATAAGCAAGGATATTTTAAATCAGAGTACTTAAGGAAGGAAAAACAAAAAACTGCTATTTGACTAACTTCTCCTGGAAGCACATGAACACGGTTTTGAAAGGCCTAAGGCAGTTTACTTCAGGGACTGAGTCAAGGCTGCTTTGCATGAGAGAGGACAAGGGCATTCTGCAAGACAGAGAGGATAGGTGCCTATTTTAAGGAGATGGTTTGCTGTCTCCAGTGATCCTTGATGTGGATACAAGACAACATGGAGGACTGCAGCCAAAGCAGTCATAGAATCAGAGCTCAGTTTGGAAACTGTTTTGCAAATTAATTGCTTGCTACTTCAATTCTTCTTTTTCTTCCTCACACTTGATGGCTTTTGCTTATTGTCCTCCTTTTTGTGACTTTTCCCATCTTAACACCCCCTATTTAAAGGCTATTTTTTTTATTTTTTTTTTTAAACTTGTGTCACATTCTGTCAGAGTTCTCACACCACTGATAAAACATGACAAGCATCCTATGGTAACAATGTTTGTCATCTCTATACTAGGCTTTGTTTCATGGGGAAACCTACAGGAAAAATATATTCCTTAGGAGTCATCAGAAGCTGACAAGGAGGCATGAAAAGTCCAAACAATGCAGCACCAGGCAAATATAAGGTACAAAGGCAGAGCCAGCTTAGGGAAAAAGAAGTAGTCTGAGGACCAGTGGTGCTCTGGCTCTTCTTTAACAGCATGCAGGGACCACTGGTGCTGGCCCCACAGCTCATGTTTTGTTCTTTTCCCCTAACTTGTGGAGAAATGCTGTGATGATATGATGCTACTGTTTATCCATGGTTTGAAGCAGAGGGTACATGGACAGCAGACTATTTCCAACTGCTGGTCTCAACATTTAGAGGCAAGAGCTGCTGAAGTTCTAACCTGTATTACAGATCTGAAATTCCATAGCCACATTTCCCCATGCTATTACTAGTCTTGCAATGTGCCCAACAGTGAATCAGAGCCAACATTTTAAAAGTCACCTGTCCAGGTTCTGGCTTCTCTGTCTGTACCAAAGTACTTACCAACAATTCCTGAGCTATTCAGTAGATCTCACTAACTTCATCAGAAAAAGGAACAGGGTTGTGTTTTCCAAGAAAAGAAAAAGCTTTGTACTTCGTACACCAAATTTTGCAATTGTTTACGGCAGATATGCATCTTATTCTTTTCTGTTTCCCCCCATACCTAATCTCCAGGAGTAGTCCCAGATTGGTCCATTTGGTCTCTAACCTGGAGACCAGCTGGGTACTCTGGGGAAGACTGATCCATTCTGCAGGCATCTCTCAATTTTGCTCCCTATCCCTATGCATCACTCCCATTTTTTTCCTATTTTTCCCTTAGTTACCAAGCAGTTTTATTGTTAAGCAGCCTCTAAGCAAAGTACGTATTTCCCTTTCCAACATTACAAATACCTCAGTGACATGGCAGAAAAACTAAAACGCACAGCAATTAAGCTATCACTTCAATTTATTGTCCAATTCAAGTTATCAAGGCCCACGCACTCCAGACACTTCTCTCAGAAAACAGAATTTGAAGGGCACAAACCTCATATTTCATCTCTGCAATACTTGTCCAGAAATGCTACCACTTTTGTACATCACAAAGTGATCATCAGCATCTCCAATACCATAATACAGAAAAGCCTTCTAAAAATTGATTAGATTTAAGAGAAGAAAGACAACAGATAGATCTACGTCCTCCACCAATCTACTAAAGGAAAAAGAGTAAAGCAGACTGGTTTACAACATTGGAAAAGAATTAATCTGACTCATACAATTGTTAAAGGACATTTGTCTCCATAACCCAGTAAGCACCTACATTTTTCATCCTGTTGAACAGTGTTTCCAACTTTTGCTTTCTTTGGCTTGTTAGCAAATAGCCCTTCTAGTCTTGATGCTTGTTAACTGTTATTTGACTATGAAAAAACCCCATGAAATATCCAGAACATCTGTAAAGGATATTTGTTATGTGAGGTAGATGATGATGGGAAGACACTGAAATCCCCTCAGCCTGATTGCTGCAGGGAAGGAGGAGAGAGACCCTACTTTCTTGAAGCTGAAAATACAATGTTCAGGTACAACAGTGTCAAGAGCTGTGGAAACACAAAAAAAGATTCAGAAATTAAGGAATATCACTCATTTCAGTTTGCCTGTGGAAATATAAATAAAACCTACATAACATTTTAAAGCCAGTGGAGCTCCTTACAACAGAAGACTTGTTTTTTTTGGTCTGTCAAGAGTATCCGAATGAGCAAATTTGTCTGTGAAATTACAGGCCAACAGAAGTTTGCTGGTTTGCCTATATGTTAGAAGTGATATGTTGGAAACACTCAGCCTTGACACCCAGTCACCAAGGAAAGATGACCACTTTCTTAACCAGTTCTTAACAATTTGCAAGAAGATATACCAAACTGTAGTAGTTTCACTCTAAAGCCCACTTCATGCAAAACATTAATATCTTTTATAATCTCAAGGTTTTCTTAAGTTATATTGAAAAGGAGGGATGGGGAAGCTGGGGGGTTTCTTCTGTCCTAGGCTACAGATAAACAAAGGCTGATCAGGCACAGCAATGTTTTAAATGGGCCACTCAACCCACAGCAGCACCAAATTAGGGCAGCTGCTCTGTTTATAGCAGAAAATAGCACTGCAAGGCTGGTTTTGTGAGTAGCTCTTCTGCAGTTTTTCAGGCTCACTTAAAAGCTCCACACAAGGGTGGAAGTTAAGGCTTAAAACTGCGCACTCAACAATGAAAGCTCTGGCCTATGTAATGTTTCCAAACTGTATGCAGTGAGCTGAGGCTTTGGGAGGGCACAACCCACAACTCCCATGTCGGTCCCCTGTTCTGCCAACACCATTTGCAACATGCACTGTGACAGTGCCGAGAAAGAGGTAAACAACTTCTCACATGTGGTCTTCTCTCAGCAAAACAAACATACCGGTTGGCTTCAAACTACAGATATTGTCAAGTTAATTATTGCTGTCGTTCTTACTATTTTCCACCCATCATCTCTCCTGAACTATTCACTAGGATCCTTGGAGAAAGCAGTGTGTCTGCGGGTAATGATTTTACTGCTTTTCCTCCTCTGCCTGCCTTTCAATCGTTCTTTTATATTGAATAATCATTTATATGGTAGTTTAATTAGCTAATTATGAACATATTTTGGCATTTTAAGGAGGGAGAATAATTGTTTACTTGTTAGTAATTAAGTGGGTTGCATTTTATTTTGGTGTCAGGAAATTTATGAGTATTCTTCTTCTGGGTGACAGTACCAAATATTAAAAATATAATTATTTGCTCATATCTTGGTACACCAAATGAGGAAGTAAATTTCCATGACTGTAGGCTTTGGGCTTCTGCAGGATTATCATTAGTATAACTGATCTGGATATACTTATTAAGATGTAGAAAGAGAAGCTGAGAAAGGGACAGTAGTTTAGTCAGAAAGCCTCGTTGCATTTTGAAGGCCTTGCAGAATACTCATTTCACCTGTCTGCTGTCAATGCCAGCACAAACAGCTTCTGATTCCTTTCCTCCTCCTTAAGGATATAGGCAAAAACAAGCATCTAACTGGGTTTTCTATAGTCCTTGTGATCTAAACACAGCAGCTATACTTGAAAGTCAACATTCATCTTGGGAGTCCAAGAGAGGCTCTGTGTGCAGGAAGGTTCTGCTTGAATCTCTTGACACTAACAAATAAGACAGGTTGCCAGAAAACAGCAGCAGGCCCCAGTGGAAGGATTGGGCAAGTGCAGTGGAGGCATAGAAAGTGATGGTCAGCTCTTACCTCTCAGCATCTTCCCAAAAGAGAGAGGCAGTAGCACATCTGCTGCAATTCTGCTCTGCCACGAACAGCAAGTGATTGTATTTCAGCAATCCCAGTAAGATATTTTTTTAAATGTCCAGACTGTGAAGCAGGACTAAAAAAACGCAGAGGTCTGCTCAGGATGTATCTCTGAATACTGCTATTAATTTCCCAGAATCAGGTCCTATTTGTGGCACTCATCTGCCCTTCCCAGTGAGGGACATCAGAGAATGAGATGAATGATGCAGAAACAATACAGTAAGAAGACTCTGGCATCTTCAGACTTTCCCTCCATTTCTCAGCCTCTCAATTTGAGAAACATACATTACTCAGTCACGCTAGCTTAACTGAGCATGATTTTAAGACCGGTATTTGCCAGTTGCGGGGACAGCAGAGCAAGGCTCTGTCAAAGGTGAAGGCCCTTCCATCATCTGTTCCCCACAGCTCACACTATGAAAGCACTTAGAAACCAGAGACAGAAGTATTAATTCTTTGATAATGCAAAACAGGGAACAAAACATCTAGAGCATTGAGCCAGGGTGAGAAAAACAACACGTTCCTGCCAGTGTATGAGAGTGCCTGAAAAGGAGAGATGCTTGTCGGGTAACTACAGCTCAGTTCCCTTCCAAAGGCTGATTCCTGTTCCCAATGGTGACAACATCAGCACAGCTCCTATATTTTCCAGTAGCACTACTTCCAGATTCAGTCATGGATAAGAAGGATAATTTATTTTTTTCAAAAAAACCCCCTACAAACTCTGTAACGCTGTCCTCTATTCTGTTGCTTTTCAAGACAATTTTAGGGGAAATTACAAATCAGCTCTTCCACAATCAATTTTGAACTTTCTTGTACACTGCTCATTGCTCTTTCCAAATGTGTATTTTTTATGAACCTTGTATCTATTTGCAACTAGTGCATACGGTAACTAACAGCGACTAAATATGCAAATCCTGAATTTGCCTTAAAAGGACCTTTTAAGAACAGTAGTAGTATGTTTATAGTTGTTCTTCTTGGATTTATAGTTTCTGAAGCTGTATTGCACATCTTTGAACTTTTCTATAAAAACTATGCAGGCTAGAATTTTACTGTTTTTCAGACCAAAGCTGAGAGCAACGTACCTGCAGAAGACGGGGCTACCGCAAAATAATCAACTACTGTGAAACCCAAAGTAAGACTGTGAGATTTCACAAGATATGCAGATTAGACTAAGTGTGCAAGTAATGTCCGTCACAGCCCACCAGAATTCATCCATACCCAATTCCTATTTTCAAAGGTCCCAAAGATTAAATGTATCTTGCAATGTCAACTGAAGGTCATTAGAGATGGGTCCAGCTGCTCCTGCAGGGAATGAGTCCTGGAGTCAAGGACCTGGGCTAAAAATAAACTGCCATCCCCTTCATCCTGCCTTAACCTTGTGGTTATTATCAAAAGCATTTCAGTGAATTTCAAGTGCCTTCCTATCATGTGAGAAGAAAGTTGTTCTCAGGTATTCATATAACTGCAATTCACAGCTTCACAGTTTATTAATGACATATGTGCAGTGAACTTAGATACATAAGCCTTGAGCCTCTGTGTCCTTACACCACATTCTCACAAGTGTGAGTTGTTTTTTTTTTTTAACTTGGACTGGAGTTACAAATTCCAAGCAGAGTCCATTCCAGCATCTCATGCTTAATTAATAACTTGGCTAAACACACAACATTTAATAGCTTAAATACTTTTAAAATCTAGTTTATATACATTTTTGTGATCTAATCATCAATAACTGGTCTTCTCTCAGTCACACAAATATCTGAACTGACTAATGAATATTAAAGGTTAACACTTTATCAAACATGTTGAGGTCATACATCATCAAGCTTTACAGCACTGTGACAGCTGCTAAAGTATGAGAACTACACATGTGTACACCCAATAATTTGGAGGTATGTTCACTGAAGGTTTAGCCAAATTGCAGAGCCACAACAGGCTCCTGTAAGCATACATTTGGAGTTTTGTTCACAGTTGGAGCAAAATTGTCAAAAAATTTAAGATTCCTTGGAATCAAATAAAGACACTTGTCTTGTGCAGAGCTCCCAATGTCTGCAGGCTCATTGCATTTTAAGTTAGTAACACTACCTGTATATTTGAAAAAAATCACTTTGGAGCAGGAGAAATCATATTGTAACTTCTCTCTCAAAAGCACATGTATGTGATCAAGAGTCAGGAATACTCTTAACCTTTAATGTTATAAACTTTTAATAGAAGTTTCACCTCTGTTAGGGTGTCCCTACATATTAAAGTGTCCCTTGTATTTCAGGCCAGGCGTTACAATCATCATGACCTGAGATTTGCAGATTTCTCTCAAATTTGATTTCTTAGAAATATTAACACGGGCAGCCAAGGACAGAGAAATTTCCACAATGCCACATTAACCATTGTTTTCCAGCCTGAAAACCACAACAGAATGGGTTCCCGAGCACAGAGGCCCCAAAAATGCTAAATATAGAACTTCCATTTCTGTTTCTATTGTTGACAAAGAGTAAGGAGAATGAAGGAGCAAGGGGAGGTGGAATGCCTTCAGACATGAACAGACAAAAGGAAGAGATATTTCCCATTTTTTAACCGCTAGCCTTGAAGGAACCCCATTTTTTTCACTTCATGGCTAACACCAGACACAAACACGTGCTTCTTATCTTAGCAGAAGCAAAGCTACTAGCAGCATAAAAAAGAAAGTCAGAAAAATTTTAACAGTTGCAGATGAAGAAATAGGACTGAGTCCTACATCATATTCACTCCTGCATTGCCCAGTCTGCTTTTATTATCCTTGCATTATACAGAGGGATCTTCCACTATTTCTCTTCCAAAACTCTTCTACAAGCCAGGCAGCCTCACAGTTTGAATGTTTCCTAATACTCCAGTCATCATTTTATTTGTCAAATACTGCTAGTTTTTAGTCTGTTTCCTTCCTCCAAATGAGTTTCCAAACCCAAGGAGTTATCTTTTTAATCTTTGGGGAAAAAATCAACAACAAACCAAATGCTTCAGAAGTGTGGTATTCCTTTCTGCACTAAAAAAATCAACTGTCTTTTTAATTCAATGCTCAGTAACAAAAGGCAGTCTACCAAAATAGGATCTGAGATTTTTTTAAACCAGGGTGGGAAAGAGAGGGAAGATGCATCCCCAGAGTATGCAAAATAGAAACGAGATAGAAAAGTGAATTAAGCTCAACTAAAGTCACCTTGATTCAATGACACAAGCACAGGCTGCAGTAGCACTAGAGATGTGGCCCTGTGATGTCTAACTGTAAGTTACCATTCCCTTAGTAACACAGCATGCTTCTCTGCAAAATAAGCCTGTAACCAGAAATGAGTATTATATTGGGTGTACTGACATCCCCAAATTAGTGTCCATACAGGCAAGCTGCAATCCACACTAGCAACTACATGTGCCAGTCCAAATCCTATCAGCCTGACAGGTTACACCAAACAGTGCTGCTGACCCCAGACTGCTCAGAGAGGCAGTCTACCTCTCAGAGAGAAGTGAGAATGTCATTTAAGGGAAAACCTCTGTTTTGCTCAAGCAGCAGGACTGCAGGATTGCATCAGGGCTTGAGGTTCATCAGCTGAAGGAAGAAATCAGTGATAGGATAAACAAGGCCCAAACACAAGTGGTTTTTCTGCTGCAGCTGGAAGAATCTGAGCCCCCTCCAATCTCGGGGCTGCAGTCAAGACAGGATGGAAAAGCAGCCTGGATCCAGCACAGGCAGCTTAATCATCGCTGGCTACAACTAAACTGGGATGTGCTGTGCAGTAGGCTTCAGTCTTGTGGTCCCATTGTCCACATCAGAGCTTTCCACAAGTGTGCTGTCAGTCCCCAAGCCTAGATTTCCTTCCCAGGGAAAGACTGTGTGCCTTCAGGCATAAGTTTCGGAAGCAGCCAGGAAATACATGTAGACCCAAACAGTGCAAAGCACACTTGGACTACACTGTTTGTTTATAGCTGGAGTGAACACAAAGCAGAATGTGCATTAATCAATGCCCTGAGGACTGGGATTCTGACAAGTAGACTTCTCTCTCCTATTCCAAAAAGAGCAAGAGTTTTCTGGATCAGGAGTTTGCTGTGCAGTCTGGAGTGCTGGTTGTGCTAGAAAGTAATTATCTGTATTTTGCATGCTAAGAACTTATTATTTTGGGTTATTCCTAAGTTGAAAATACATGAAGCTGCAGATGAAGCCTGCCATGTACAACTTAGAGTTTTGTTCGTTTAGTTTTGGTTTTATGTCCAACATGTTTAAATGTAAGTGCATCAACCTTTTCCTTCTGAAGCCACTCACTTCTCTTCAAAGACTGACAGAGCCTGGGCCAAAAAATGGTGTCCTCTGAGGTGGGCAATGTGAGCATTTCAAAGTTTTAATTAGTCTGAGGAACACACACCTCTCAGCTCGTACAAAAAGGACAGGCAATACTCAGGCCATAAAAGAAGTCTTTTCCATGCAGCTGTCCATCCTAAATTTATATTAAATCAATTTAATTTGGGACCTGAAGATGATGAAGTTGGAGAAAGTCACCACTAATCAAAGTGATTTGGGGACTGCTACTACTGGATTGGAAGGACATTACAAGGAAACAGGGCTTGGTTATTTGATTGGTTTTAGACTGTCAAATCTGGACTGTCCTGGACACTCAGTCATCACAGAAAGTAAGAAGCTGCATTTAAAGTCATTCTGACTTCCAGATGGGGGTAAAAATAAACCAGAGAAGATCATTATGTATCAATTGCACACTAAAAGGGTAGTAATTGATGCATTTGTCAAAGGAGTGAAGTTTTCCATGATAAACTGAGGCATCTCGTACACAACCCTGAATAGGAGTTTTGTCTTGGGGTTAAAGTTTACTTTGTTTTCAGCTGAAGCACTACTTGTAAGGTTTTTTTAAGGTTAAAAGAAAAAGCTCTGCTGAGTCCCACGTGTGAGCTCTCACTTAACCTATGGACTTGCCAGGTTGGAAACTGCTGGTCTCCCACTTTGTGGCCACATTCTATGAAATGCTTTCTGTGCATGTGAGCATCCTCATTAACTGTGTGACTAACTTCAGTAGGTGGTATGGTGACACTGGTTGGCAAAAATTGTGTTGGGGGATCTGGAGCCTCTGGACTGACTCTCTGGGGCTGTCACAGCTGATGAGTTCATTCCCCAAAGTGGCCTGGCTACAAATACATGTCTGTTCTCTCTCCAATTACACATGTGCACACTCACACCAAGGTTTTCTTAATAGGCAGCTGACAGGTAGGAAGATTATTTCCAATAACTTGGCTTATCATTACAGCTTCTGATAGCATAAATTGACTCACATGGAGGCTAGCATGTTTATCTGCAACCTTCACCTACATCAGTGGGAGGAAGGACAAAATAACCATGTGCAAGGCTAGTGAAATGCAATATGCAGAGTCTATAACTTTAGACCAAAAAGGTGCAGTCTGGAGGGAGGGAGCTCAGGTCATCTAAACAGAGCATCTCAAAGCAGAGACAACCTGGACTTTCCTCTGGCTCATTGCTAATGCAGTGAGTGCCAGCAATTTAATCCTGGGCAAGCTCCAAGCCAGGCCTCACAACAAGAGATACCAGACCCCAGCAGCTGCACTGGCAGATCATGCTGGGATGCTGTTCTCCTTTTGCTGTCTCAAGGTGGCTGGGTGAATGCAGTCAATCTCTTAACAGAGGAGATTTTCTCAGGAATGCTCCAACAGATCTAGGACATTTCATGGGCCAGTCTGTTTAACTCCCACTTGCCTGATCCGAAGCCAGCGTGTGATCTTCTTCCTCACAATTAATATGAGACAACTTGGCCATGTCTGATGTTGGAAAGTTTCAGGTCAGCCTTTATATAGTAGAGACCAGGCAGTTGCTTGATCAGAGTTAGGTGCACTTTGAAAAGCATCAGTTAGCCCCTCCTCCCCAGACGCTGAATGGCATGATGGGAAACCAGCTAGTGCAGAGCCAAAAGTATCATGTGAAGTAGCACACAGGCAAAATCAAGGTCCTTTTTAAACTGCAGCTTTGAGATCATTGTGCTGGTCTTCTTTTTTGCTCCCTTTTCTCTCACTAAAGGCCCCTCTTCTTTTTCGACCATAATATCACACTCCTATCATTACAATATCCTTTGCTGCAGCTCCAATCAGCTGGAAGAGCTATCCAATATCTCCCTACTTCACTGACTCCTTGCACATCACAGCTCAGTGAAAGATACGCATGAAACAGCAAAAGTTGGGGAGGACGGGAAAGTGGTGTATAAACAAATAACCAGAGCAAGTGGCTTGCTGGTGCAGAAACAGCAGATGAGCAGACGAGAATTTCTATCGTGGAGCTTAAGCAAATGGGGCAACTGTTAGCTAATGCCACCCAGGGAAGTATGGATCTTTCCCTGCAGGAAACCAGCAGGGGTTAAAAGTTCCACAGGAGAGGACGCTAATGCGTGCTAGATAAATCTCTTAGGATTGCAGCAACAAGAGCAATAATATAAAATTAGAGATACCAGCAGGTGAAAAATTTACTCAGAAGAACACAGGCTGGCAAAATATAAGACAAAGACATTCTGGTTCCCAGCTGAGGACAGCTATCTGGGTCAGAGACATGTAAAGATATTCTTTATGTGGCTATCTTATCTGCCTTCACTTGTGAAAGAATTCATGCATCACTAGTACTAATGTAAGACAAAGATAAAGATAGGCTAAGAAGTAGGCTTCTTTATGTTCCAAAATTTATCCTTATGGTGTAAGATTTTTTTTTTTTTGCTTATCTAGCTTGTTTTTCAACAGTTTTCCTAGGTCAATAATTTACTTATATTTGTCCTAAAAACAGGTTTAAAGAACTAATGTTAACAGTGAGTTTCACTAACTGTTCATGTGAGGATATTTAATGAAGAAAATGAGGAATTACAAAGTAAGACAAATCTTGCTGTATTCATTTGTGGAAGATGGACCGCAGGAAAACCCGTGTCCTACTTGGGTGAAATCAAATAAAATACCTACTGTAAGTATATATTAGAGGAAGGGGAGAAAATAAATTGTATATATATATTCTGCAATGTGAGAATTTAGAGAGCACTTGTTTTTGTCAAAATGACAAAGAAAAAAATATTTTAAAATTGCAGTGTATGTAGGAGGGTATGAGAAAGCAAAACGTCAAGTGTCTGAATATTCTCACATTGATTTCTGGAAAAGGTGGAACAACAGATCAAGAGATCTCCTATCCAAGCTGCTCTGCTTTGGTGAGGAAACTTTTGACTAAGTAAGCAATGTGATTCCATAATTTCAGGAAGCCTGTGGCAAGAAAGGAACAAAGTTGCAGAACTGACCGAGAGGTTGCTCAGCAGGGCAAGAAAACACATGAAAGTATGAAGCCCTTGGAGCGTGCAATGCGCTTACACACCTATAAAGCACAAGATGTGTAGCTGCACTGGCAATTACTGTTTTGTTCTGTATGGCAACAAACTGGAACAGATCAAAAAAGGAAGTCTTAAATAAAAGGGCAAGCCACCATCACAAGGAAAAGGACTGCATCCCACCAGGGAGCAACAGAAGAACTCAAGGAGGGAGGTATCTCCAGACTAAATAGCAGGAGCCCAGTACAGTTGGTTTTTTTGCTCTCTAGTCCTCCAAGAATATGTAAGCCTGGCAACACACAGACAGAAAAAAGCTCCTCTATGCATAAGAGGACTGGAACTGCAATGACTGCCAGCAAAAGCTGTGGGTATAAAAGGTTTCAAAAATCCTTTGTAGCTCCCTGTGTACATCTTCAAAGGCCAAAGAAATGCTGAGCTTTCTTACCAGAGTGTATGTTCTCTTCTGTAGAGAGGTCAACAGTTTAACGTAAACTAATTAGGACACAAAACGCTTTCCTCTTGCTATTATACAGATTATTTTCCATTTTATTTGTGATCATAGTCCTGTAGCAAATATAAGAACAGCATATACACATGACTAGTATTAAGAAATGTGTTTAATATACTCTTAATGCCCTGTAATGAAATTTAGTGTCTAGGAGGAGAGATTGCACTTTGTGACCACACAATTCTTTGCGGACCACAGGAAACACAAAACTAGGGTTTGCAAGCCATTGTCAGTCAGCTCTAAAGTACAGAACAACTTTTTCAGCTGCACTAGTTTCTAAAGAATAAAGATTGCCAGAAAAACTGGAGTATCTCTTACAGAACTGTAAAATTTGTGGCTGCAGGGAATACAGTATACATGATATATCTGAATTACAAGCATGTGACAGAGCATCTCAGGAAATATTACCCTCAGAATTAATTTACTTCAATCTCAATGGAAACAAAATCATCCAAAGGAAAACCAGACTGAATGGCAGTAAACTAAGTCCAGTCTTTGGCACTACATCATGTTTGCACACTCGGCTTACTGCCATATTATAGGGAA
>NW_009952873.1:2660193-2664290 GCF_000747805.2 Chaetura pelagica | reverse complement strand
GAAAGAGATTACTCCACTATTAGCTTAACATCGTCATTATTTCAGAAAAAAATAGTGCGAGTTAACAAAGAATGACATGGTTAAAATCTGAAAAATAGTTTAAAACATTTCAGAAATCAGAAAGAGAAGAAAGGTCATTTTAAAGCCTGAAATGACAACTGGAAAACATGAGACTGAAATGAGCTCCATACAGAGGCAATAGCCACTGGATTACAGCAGTGCAAAAACATCACTGCCAGGTTGTCTTCCACATACCTTGCAAGAATGTCACTGTCCCTCTAATAACCTTGAAAAGTAGCTTCAGGGCTCAAGAAATGCAAAGTAACCACAGTATAGTTGAGGATAATTCAGGACTGTCTTGAGGATTTTAATGGCTTATAGCACAACTGTGACTAAACATTTCTACAACTCCAGACTGACACGTGCAGAGAGCAAATCCGACTACATTCACACAGCATGTGACAGAGCTCAGATGAGCCTTCACACTAAATTTCAACACACCAGATTTGCTCTGCATGCACAAGTTATTTGCACAGGTATATTAGTAGCCTTTGCAAGCTGTGACTGCTGGCTTCCTCAGAAAGATAGTAAAAATTATATTGGGTCTCTTAGTACATAAGATTTTTTGTACACGGGAAATACTGTAATTCATAGGATATCTGGGAATTCCCGCATTGGTTCAGGGGTCTTTTGACCTTCCCAAAACCCCACGCATGAAAATGGTTTTGCATTAGGGGCCAGCACATCAGAAAACAGGGAGACTCAGTCTCTGTTTCTAGAACACTCAAGGATAATTCATTCACTTTGAGACATCTCATTAACTAAAACAAAAATCTAGCTAAAGCAGAAGCAAAGGAGAAACAAGAACATCCGGGGGCCAATTTAAAAGGAGATGCTAAGAACATTAAATACACAGACCTTGGCTCAGAGACAATGAAGAAAAATAATATAACAAGAAATGACAAATGCTTGAAGGCTATAAACACCAAGAAAGGAGAGGAATTTTGGGTTGTGCAAGAAGGAGTAAACCTATGAGTAATAACATTAAATTAAGAAAAGATAAACTTGCATTGAAACACCAGTTTGTCTTTACAAGTAGTTCTAGTATGATATCAAGCAGTCTCCCAACAGAAAGTTCAGGAGATCCATTGCTTAGGGTATTTAGGAGGATTTTTGACAAATAACTGCAAGCACTCTACAGGGAAAATATTCCATACCGAGAGCCAGAAAAGTTGCATTACTTAGTAAGTTTTAGTAAGTTTTTTCTTACTGTGACTTCTCTGAACTCCTCTTCTGAAACAAAAAATTGGAATGAGATTTTCTTGCTCACAAAGATAGTGAAAGTTAATTTGTCTTCTCTTGCTAAAGAGATCCTACAAAATATAAAAGCATTATATATTGCTTATTGGATACTGTTTGACATCACTGCATCTAAACTCAGTGTAATCAGTTTAAAAGGAAAGATGGAGAAAACGCTAAAAATGCAGACCTTGGCAGAGAGACAATGAAGAAGGAGAACTCAACAGATATATCTGTTTCATATCTGAAGGATATAAACCACAAGGAATCGGAGAAAAAATACAAACCACACTCAAGCAATAGCAGCTTAAATTACTTCCTCAGAGTCCAGCACTAGGCAATGGTGAATCCAAGAATTGATCCCAGGGCTATTCTGAAGAAACTGGGCACTCTGGATTCCCTTTATCAATCAGCAGCACATGTATCTGCTCACATCTTGACTAAAAGTTCATAATCTCAAAAAAACCTGCACTTTGGGTAAATCCAAACTATAAGAGCTTCTAAGAAGCAATCAGAGAAATGAAATATACATTCAGCTCCAAACCAGTTGAACAGTGGAATGGAAACACATACCTATATTAATGCAACATAACAACTGACAAACCAGCCTTTTTATAAGAAATAATTAAATCATAACAGGACCTTTCAAATTAATAGAAGATTTGTAGACTAAACGGTCAAAAGCATGACCAAGCTTGATTCCATGAAGCATGTTCCATTCAGGTACTGAAAATATTAGGGAGATTTTTATACCCACTGGAGAATTGGACAGAGACCTTTTTGACCTTAAATGAAGTAATTTCTGCTTTGTACTTGCAAACACAGATTCAGTGTAGATAAAAAGCACTTCCCAAACCTTACTTTTATAGACAAGAGGTACCATGCTGGCATGTACAGCTGAATGTCAACCATGCTACTAAAGGTTTTTCTGCCAGTGCCAGCAACAGCTGTAGATAATCCAGGCAGCTAGACTTGGAAATCTTCTTTAAAAGCCTAATGATGAATCAAGACCAGTTTTTGCAGTATTAGAATTGTCAGGAGTCACAGACAGGCTGCCTGATGAGAAGAGCACAATCCCTCAGAAATTAATTCAAGTCTTTCTAAAGGGATGAAGCAATTGCATCAGCAATGTAAAAAGAAAGTATTGCTGTCACTGCTCAATGATGGAAATAAAGGGCAGCAGTTGGATCCCATTGGATCACTTTGTAGTTTTCTGCAGCTCTCATGCACCGTTCAGGTCTCCAGCATAGATATGAGCCTATGCAAGTACCACTGCTGGACACCAGTGAAGCAATGGCAGCTTAAGAAAGCAGCAAATGAATGCAGGATCCTAAGGAAAGGGTGCCCAGAGTAGGCTGGATCCAATTGCATTCTCACCTAGGAAATAAAATTTCATGACTGTATCTCTAGTGGCAAAGTGGTGCTGTGCTCATGCCGCTGGTGGACACCTGGCACTTCCACAAGAAGAGGCTTCCTGTAATAGCTTCTCTAGTCAAAACACCAGCATGGGGGCAGTGTCTGTCCTTCACATCTGAGAGATGGAAACACACTGCCATCTCACAAGTAGACAGAACTCCCTGGCCCTCCTGCCCAGGCACAAGACCAAGATTAAAGGGGAAAATGCGGTTGTACCAGCATTTCCCCAGAGCTCATCCTTTTAGTGCTCTCTTTGCTTTGAGAGGTGAGGTTCTCCCAGGGAAAGAAGCTCTAGCCTCAAGGTTAGAGGTCTTCCCGTCCCTGCAAAACCTGCCTTTTCCTTCAATGCAGCACTTTTTACAGGTGAAAAGGAGAAAGGATAAGGGGTGGGGGGAGCAGCATTGTTTGCACTGTTTTTATTCCATGCAGCTACTCCAAGGTGAACATACTGAAAATGCACAGCCAGGGAAACACGCTGAAAATATGCACAGGAACCTCCCTGCAGTACAGACCTGACTGGAATAGCCAAACTCCAGCTCAGCTTAAGGCTGCTTGCCAGAATGTATGCCAGGGCCACCCCAGGCAGCTGGAGAGGGAGCAGAGTCATGGGACAAAAAGCTGAGGGTGGCCACAGGTCCAAGATGAGCCTGTGTGTGTGGTGCAGTCCCTCTCCCCGTGGGTACAGTGCTGAAATTAAACAAGAAACTGGGGGCTCTGACTAACAGATGAGGAAGATGGAAGCCACTAACTTTGTCAGTCTGTGGAAGGACACTGGGAAATGACCAGACAGGCCTTTGGCCCATAGTCTTGATTACATTCACCAGCCACCCCCATGTCCTGGCTTGCTTTTCTTTCTCTCCTCCCCACCAGGTCATCATGCACATGTCAAGGTGGGCAGGAGGGGAAAAGTGAAAAGTATTACTTTACATTTGATAGTTGTACCAACTAAATGCAATAGTCTTTTTAATGAAAAAGCAGAAAAAGGCTCAAGGCCAAACCTTGGCCAAAACATGAATCACCATAAAGCTACACTTACAAAGATCCCCATATAAGGAAATACAAATAATAATTGAAAGCCCCATGCATGTTCAGATACCCTTCAGCTAATGAGCCGAGTTTATGTGTGGATATTCATGTGCAGACCTGCCCATTCCTGGAAAGTAATATGAGAAAAAACTCTAGGCAGAATATAAGAATAATTTTGAGCAGTAGTGGTGGGGCAGCGATTCTATAATACCACTATATTCCAACAGGGAAATAATCCACGGTCTTGAAAAAAATCTGCAAGAGTAAAAATCATACCCACCAGGTGTCTTTGTAACTGTGCTGAACTACTTGGGGCAGTATTTGAGCTGCCCTGATCTCCCTCCCCAACCCCCCCC
>NW_009952873.1:2645501-2659261 GCF_000747805.2 Chaetura pelagica | reverse complement strand
CCCCCCCTCCCCCTTTCCTCTTGCCTTGGTTAAAGTGTATTCTGAGCTCCACAGAGCCAAAATGCAGTAGGTGACAGCACTGTGCATACACAGAGAGACTGAAAACAGACACTGTTCAATTTCTGACCACTTTCTTCTGAAAAGAAGATCCCCATATAAGGAGATCTAATACTTTCCCTTTGGGGCTCAGGCAGTGGGTGGCTGTGGAGGGATTACAAACACACAGGCTCACTCTTGCAGTTCAACATGTTAACCCATTACTTGGTGATGTAGCTTTGAATCTGCTTTGCTCTTGTGATTCCTGGGCTCAAGGAGAGAGGGGAGGGAAAAGAGAGAGGAAAGGGTGGCTGCTGTGGATGCCTCATAGAAGCATTGGGCTCCTGCCTGCTAGAAGACCAGGCTGTCCTGACTTTGCCTGTGGTAGGGCTGAAGAGACAACACATTTGACATAGGCACCTCATGCACCCTCCACCATGTAACAGAGACTATATGCTTGGCTAGGTACTCAGAAGATCCCCAGCACTACAGCATTTGAGTCATACTCTAAACAAAAGGCAGGCGGAAGGAAGAGGCACAGAGATGCAGTTGTTTCAATACAAACAACTATTACTGGAAGATGATTTCATTAATTAATGATCCCAATTGCAGCTTAACTAGTGGGCATGTGAGAAGCTCAAAGTCATCAGTTAAAGCTGAAGCGTTTTACTTTTGTTTTGTCATTTAGCTCCTTGGGAAGTGTCAGTCTCCCTCCCAGCAGTTTCTAGTCACACATGTGCGTACAGAGCTCCCTGTACAATCTACATGCTAATTTCAGTGCACAAACTGAAGACGCTTCCCATACTCCAAAATGCCTTTCTGATAGAAAGATGACAACATGGATGAAAAAGGGAGGATTACCACATAAACAAAGCTGGGAAAGAGGGAGGGCATCAAGAAAAGGTAACATTGATAGGAAGTGAAAAGGAGAGAAATTCAGAAAAAGAGAAGGAAGGAAAAGCTAGGAAGGGAGGGCAAAGTATAAAAAAAAAGTGTATAAAGAATAAAATGACAGAGAAAGCCATTAAGAAAGGAAATACAGAATTCAAAGCATACAGGCAATGCACATCTACTAAAAGCTGCTAAAGGATAACGTATTTTAAGGATAGTTTTCAGATTTCTGAACAGAGACATTTTGAAGAACTTAAATTTTCAGAGGCAGCAGTGTTAGGCTGGCAGATTGGACACAGAAGCAAACGGAGGCTGCCAAGCTCTCCTGAAGGCCAGCCAGGATACTCTGGGTGTCTGAAATGGCACAAGACAACTAAGCTTAGGCAGCTGAATTGCACTCTAAATGTCCAAGACCACAAGATAGATCCATACATCCAATGAGGAAAGGAGAGAACCAGGACAATGGGGAACAGTAGCAGAGTCAAATCTTCTCATTATTCAGCAATCTTTTAAGATTAAAAAGCCTGAACTGCCTGGAAATTGGTAGCCACTACTGTACTAAGGTGGGTAACCAACCAAAAGGTGGGTCTGAAAGACTAGTAATTGAAAACAAGAAGAAACATGCTTGAATCAATTAGATGCCACATGAGGCGGGGTGTATTATAAAAATGTGAGCTTGAATCTGGACCAGTCATCACATTTTAAATATAGGTTCATATTACTCACATTAGGAGTAATACTTGAGAGCAATAAGGAGAGTTTAGGAAAGAAAAGACAGTATAAAAATACAGCAATGTTACTAGGCTGAAGTTTAATGGAAGATCTGCCTAGCCCCTTATCCAGTGGCCAAGAGCAGCTGCTCAGCTAAGACTCCAGGATGGAGGCAAGCCTCCAGTAGTACTCCTTCGGAGCACTTCTTGTAGCACTGCAATCTTAGCTGAAGGACTTCCTGAGCTACAAGTAGTATCTTTGCACCTACCAGGCTTTGGTGGCTCTCTGGTTTGTGAATGGCTCAGGTTTCTTCTTGAACAACACTCTGCATGAAGGAGTTCCACAGATAAATCCTAGGACACGTTAAAAGCCAAGTTCATTTGACTGCTTTGAACCTGCCCTATCCACCGCTAGTTTCACACAATCCTTTGTCTTCTGCAATTCACTCCTAAGAAAATATGGTGGACGGTTGTTTACCTATATCCCCACCTGGTGCCAGTCATGACTTTAAAACCAAAGCACAACGATTCCATGGAGAAGCTCTGGTGTTTGTCCTGCTCATGCTTCACTGAATGAGAAAGCTAGCATATCTTTTTCTTCAATATAGCTGTTACTGTACATTGTTAACAGGATAGAGAGTACTCAGAAAATGACATGTGATGAAGCAAGCTGGAGAAAGGCAATCTACATGTTTTTTCTTACACTCTTCCCCTCCTCAGTGGACGGATCCTTTCTGTAAACTACAAACTTCATCGAGCAGCTTCACACAGCCTTTTACATCCTTCACTAATGCAACCCAATTAAAAATGGCTTTTTCAGGCTTACTATCATGTAATACACTATCAGTGATAGATGTATATTCTTGTCCACAGCAACTATCCTGAGCAGAGGATAAGGGAACAGCTGCTACTAGCACTGCCAGGCAAAGATCTTCCCTAGCTCCAGCATCTGCACCTCTCTTCTTCCTGGTAGAGGGAGAACAGAACTTCCTATGTCTTTGGCAGGAAGAGAAAAGTTAACATAACGAACTGAGCCTGCCCTCTGCACCTACTCATTTGCTGTCTGAGCGTTCCTCAAGAAAATACAGTGGGCAACCTTCATGCCTGTTACCGTATCAACACACATACATTCCAAGCTCCATCCAGCAGTACTGCTCATTCCAAGCTTCATCCAGCAGTACTGCTCATTCCAAGCTCCATCCAGCAGTACTGCTCCCTTTCTGCATGGATTGCACTTTGGGGTGAATCATACCAGGCATTTGTCTTTTCTGTACACCCCTTCTTGGAGAACCACAGAGAAGAAATACAGTATTTCCTGAGGAAAAAGAAGAGCAGAGGCTAAGATGGGACACAAACTGCTACTGGGCAGAACTGGTAGATCAAGGGAAAAGGAAAAGAATGGAAGGAGACTGAAGAAAAGAAGCTGAGAGAACAGAAGGGATGGTTGCTTATGCGATGCAGCACAGTGAGCATTTTTGATTGGGCCAGCTGTAGGAGAAGGCAAATGACAGCCTGTTTTTACTGTGTGTTTTTGAACTTATGTAACCTTAGCATGCTCCCTTATTACAATACATTGCTAATCATTTCCATCTGCAAACCAGCCTCTTACTGAGACAAACTATATGGAGCACATTAGAGCCGAAGTTACAGTCACTGATTTGGTAACTGAATCTGGGTTTTCTTGGGGTTAGACAACTTGATTTTTTTTTTCCCCATTACTAAGAAGAGAAATTCACAATTTTAAAATCACCTTAAAAACATCCATCAAGAGTATTGTTCCATGACTATATTCAAAGTTTGAAGAGGCATAGTTGGAGTAATTTTTAATGCATTTAGGCCAAGGCAGTATGTCAACATGCAGTAGCATAAATAGCATAAGTTATAAAATAATGCACAAGTATATTGCTATGCAGGAACAAATATATATGTGCACAAAGGAAAAGTCTCCCCAGAAGACACTGCTTTATCATTAGTCAGCTACTGCTAGTAATATAAACAAAAGCCAAACAAACATCAAACACTCTGTAGGAGACATTTTAAAATTCTTATATATGGCAGGCAACAGTTTAAAAATCCATGTGGGTATAAAGTTTAGATCTTGACTGCATGCAAGTAAAGGAATATGGTTGTGGCAAGATGTGACTTATTGGCTTTCTGTAAAGCTACTGACCTTTACAAAGGCATAAACGAATCTGAAATACCCAAAATATTTGTTGAAGACATAAGTGATGAAGAAAAGTATGTGGAGATAAACTTTAACCATTGAAATCCTTGACCTACAACTATTCATATTTGAACCTGTCTTGCTGGGGCTAAAAGAGCACATTCAGTTCCACAGACATGATCATTATACCCCTGTATGACCTATCTGGACTTAAATCTGCTTCCTTAAAGTATTCCTCATTTGAAATAGCTGTGACAAGACGAAAAAATTAATCTACAAAACATGACATGTGACTGTACGTTGGTGTTTCACACCAGGAAGAGTAAGAATGAGAAGTCTAGTTCTAAGGCAGCCTTTCTACATAGCTCTCTTGGGCAATGTTGATACCTATATATCACACCAGCCCAACTTACAGCAGCTTTGAACATTATTTTGGTAGTAAACCATGTCAGAGCTCTCCCTGGATATGTGTATCAATCTAAGTGGCACCTGTTCATTTCCTGATGGGTGATAAACTGTTATGTGCTGTGTTTAAGAGTGCCAACACACAGAGCCAAACTGACCTAGAAGTATTAAAAAAAAACACCCTGAAACTCAGATCCCTGCAGAATCCATGAAATATCACACAGTTTACGCAGTATAACTCTCAAAAAACAGTTCAGCTGTGACTGACTGCAGCTGGCTACCCAAATTACAGATTACCTCCTTTTGCACCAATATAAAAAGCCAGGCAATGGCTGTAGACATGAGCAGGCCTATCAATAGAAATAAGCATTTTCTCTTGTAGCTATATGCTGTTTCTATGTGAGGGGAGGAGGCGAGCAGCTCTTTAGATAGGGAAGGAGGCTGCAGCCTGCATCTAGGTCCTAAAACTGAGCCACAGGTCCTGAGGCTGTGGTGGTTAGACCATTTCCAGCCATAGTAGGAAATCTGCCTAATTAGGGACCACAACAGAGAAAAGTTGTTCAAGTCTACACACCACCTCAGGTAGAAAATAGAAAAAGAAATATTACTGACCTGATTACAAGGTCCCTAAGCACTTAAAAATCTCATTTGACATTAACAAAGCTGTAGATGATCAGGTCTTCAGTAACAGCAGCTGTTTGCAGAGAGGGTCACTCCATAACTAAGACTAGCAAAGTATTTTGGAAAAGTGCTGTCTAAAAGTGAAATATGGTAAAAATGATGGTAATTCAAAAAATATTGGGTGAGTCTGAATGAAAGATTTTTGTTAAAATACAATGTAGAAGGACATTTGCTTGGATCCTGAAAAGAAACTGCTGCATCTGTATCTGAAGCACTAGCAATAAAAATGTTAATCAGGGTCTAATTGCGTCTCAGAACAATATAACCTGCTTGAACTAAGAAGAGCCCAGCTTGGCTCTCAGATCACATTTTCAGAGCTTGCTGTTATGTCAGAAACACATGTTTCCTCCACTTATAAATCAGAAGACTTGCTTGAGTAGGGACAGTATAGAACCCCCACAATAAAACTTTTAGTCCATTTTGTATGCAAATACTACTCAATGCTGTTCCTTTCTAAAATCCTGTACAAAGCATCAGCAGAACACAGATTGAATACTAGCTACTGGCAACCAATAATTCCTAATGACTTCGGAGAACTTACTACTGGCACATAGTGGCTCAAATCTGTTCTCAAATCTAAGAAACATTATGTGTACAAAAACTGTGCCAGGTCAAGGCAGCAATGGTAAACTCACAATGTAACTTGAATCCCTTCAGTTTCACCATTACAGTTTCAACAGCAACCTGCCCTAGGAAGCTTGCAGTAGAGCTAGAGTTGGAAAGCAACTTCCCAAGAACCCAGGCTCTTTTTAAAAAATTACAGCATATTTTAAAAACAAGTCAGTGGTAGGGCACATAAGGTGCAAAGGATTATTAATTAGTAATGGAGGAGCTGAAATCAAGAGTAAGAACTGGTTTTGGCTTTTGCACCAGCCCTCAGTGAGCAGCCAAGGCAAATTTTATCTCTGCTCTCTCCTCACCTGCACCCTCCTGCTCTAGGACTTGCCTCTCCTTGGCAGCCAGAGAGATGTAGAGCCCACTTGCTGTGGCTGACACTGCAATGCTCAGGGATATTTGAGACAGAGGATAAGAGAAAATGATTCAATGCAACTACATAAGCAGAAGAAAAAAGATGTAGAAATCTGAAGTAAATTCTTGCTAATCTTTCAGAGACACAAGAGGTAAACTCCAGTTAGAGGTGATGCTGTCCTAAGAAGATATCTGAGATCACACCTCCTAATGGCCTCCAGAAAATCCACTTTTTCCACTATTTGTAAATGCTCTCAGTTCATGCATGCAGAATTGTCACTTGTTTACACCTAACTAATATCTGGAGAGACAGTTTTAGCCTCTTCATGTGCAAATATGCACTTGAATGCATTCATGCATTGCTCTGCAAGTGTGTTCATCCACTGACATTCTGCAGAGTTTTGGCAACTACCTGCAAATATGACTTTTAAATGTCAGTGCCAAAAGCAAAAATGAACTTGGATTGAAAGGTCCAGATTTGCATATGTCCTTATTTTATGTCCTGGCTTGTCTAAATCTGGCGGGTGGTTATATATTAAAGGGAAAAAATAAACTGCTAACAATGTATCCAGTACTCCACAAGCACACAGATTTTTAAACCCATGAATTTGATTGTGATTTATGCCCTCTGTGAACTTGATGTTTACAACTGTAATTCCTCTCTTCACAAAGGAAGAGGGCACACTGGAATGAGAAAATGTGAAAAGAATAAAAAAGAAATCCTTATGCCTGCTCTGTAAGTAGCACACCCTTCTGGAAAACACACCCATTTCAACTCGTTTGCTCTCATGTGGCAATTTTCTTTTAATTCCAGTCTCTTGGGATTTAGCATGTATAGTACCTCCTGGTACTTCTGTCAATACACCCACACTCTCCTCGCAAGCACGGATGTCCCAGTGTCTAAGTGCCTCTAACCATCACACACAGAAACAGCAGCAGCATAAAGGCAAAAACCTGAAGACAGACAGACAGAATCCAGGACAAAAATGCTTCCTTCAACTCACAGCTTCCTGAGAATTTGAATAAACATATACTTAACCTAGAGGGGTTTACATTTCCAAGCAGGAGGGCTATGCTAACTCTTAAAAAGGGCTGCAGCCCACCAGGAAAAACTGGAGGGCCTGCTTGGCTTTTAGCCATCATGGTTGACCTGAGGGTCAGCATATTGTGTCCACAAAGTGCCTTAGAGCACACATAGTTGCTTCGTGAAGTGTGTGCTAGAGGAAAAAGCATTTCTGGAGACACACAGACTTGCTGAGCTCCAGCCACAGCCTGAGCTCTACAGCCTCACATCAGCAGGGAGGAAGGATTATCTGGCTGAGCTGTTGAGTCAGAAACTGCGAGAACACTGCAAGGCATCACTGACTCCTGGCAGCTAGTGGGTTTGACCCTTCCCTCCTTACAACAGAAAAGCCTCTACACAGATATTCCCTAGAAATCACCAAGTCTGGCAGGGAGCTTTGGGCAGGATTTTATGTTTTATGATTTAAAGTTCTGCATGCAAAATATCAAGTCACAAAAAAGGCACAGGTTTTAACACCATCCCTTGCATTCAAACTCTGGAAAAGCCACCTACTAACACGCATGGTATTTTGTCTTTAACAGCGCTGCTGAATCCTGACATCCGTGGTTTAGATTATCTATCAATACCACCTTTTTTTCTAACAAGGAGCTTTTTAACTGGGCAATGTTTCATCCCACTTTTTAACTTCAGTGAATCAGAATTAAATCCCACCTTGAACTATAACCTTCCATACTATGATTGACAATCAGTTGCATAGAAAGGACTATTTCTTAATTAATAGAAATTACATGTATCCATTTAAGTAATTCCTGGCTGTACTGTATGCTTCCCTGTAATATGAAGATGAATTCTACTGCTCAATTACGTGGCTGCAAGTCCCAGGGAGTTTACTAACAAGATCAAACAGGAGAGGTCTAAAGGCATTCTGAGAAAGGTCTAAACATAATGTTTCTTGGTCTGAAGGATAGTGTCCTATCAGAAGACATTATCTAGGAGGAAAAAGTGCATTAGCAGGGATCTTAAGGAATTTCACAAAGATATTAATCTAATGTATGAATTAGCATAAATGCACTGGAATAGCAGAACCCTGGATCTATGCATGACAACTTGGATCACATTTGTAGATGCCTGCAGATGAACATGTACAGCCATGTGGGTGTGATGTCTTAGCCAGTTCTTTCATGATATTTCAGTGTTCTGTTACCCTATCTTTAAAAAAAAACAACCCAAACCTTCATATTTTTTGATTGGTAGTAATCTTCCATTCATCTTTTATTTCCATTCAACTTCCTATGCAAATTCACACCTATTTATCAAATTAAATAAGGAAACCTGCTTGGTTTATCTGAGGTTTAAAGGCCTGAGACAAACCAATACAAGATTAATAGACCAAAGAGCCTTTTCAAAATGAAAGCCATCAGTATGACATTTGTAAAACAAAGATGAGAACAGAAATGAAACCTCTCCAGGAGTCCCTCATGAGGCATAAGACCACCCAAGATTTATTCTTATAACCAGCCACCAAAGGAGAACTACACACTGCTCTAATGTTCATCTCTGGAAGAGCAAAATTAATATCAGAGTCCAAAGAAATCACATTATTTGAGGGAGTTGCTTCAGTAAGTACAGGGACAATCTTCTCAGAACACTACCTTTAGGAGGTATAAGCTAGGTGAGCATGATTTCGTTCTAGTCTTAAGAACTTAATGAGTTTCTAAATATTATTATTTGTCCTGGGCTGCTAATTGGAGGGCTCGAGCAACAGCTGCTAGAAGGTATAAAGAGCTACAACTAGTTCATTTTCATGCATTATGTGATCATTCACCAACCATACTCTGATACATGCAACTACAGCATCTCTTACTTCAATGACTCTCTTGTCCCTCCTTCTCCTCAACATTTGTTTGAAATATCTCTCAAAATGTACCAATCTGGGACTTGTGCACAACCCATTACTGCCTCTCCAGAGACAGTGTCACAGACAAATACAATTTTTAAAGTGACTGTAATGTCACATAACCCCGGAAACTTCCTCACTTGTCTTGGGCATCCTTCAGCTTGTCCCCATGGGACTGTACACTACTAGATGGCAGCTAGTGCTGGTGCTCCTTGCAGCTCTCTGGCGACATCCTAGCCAGTCACATGTAGCCATATCCTTAGCAGGAGCCAGGAACCCTAAAACTATTGAATCTTCCCACACATGACTGGAAAAAATAATTTTCTCTTCAGGAAGATTAAAACCTTTAATTCATATTTCTTCTTTATGTTTTATATTGTATAACATCAATATAGCTGTTGAAAACAAAATAAACATTTCAAAATGAAAAAATATTCCACTCTAAAAATCTGGGGGGAAAAAAAAAAATCTGCCTCTGTTCTGTGTTTTGTTTATTTTGTCTAACTTGACACATATCTTTCAAGAATTTCAAGTTTGATGAAATTACTTTTTTAGAAGCTAAATACTTCCAGAAAATGTCTAGCCAATTGCAGCAGCTGTGTCAATCACTAGTACTTGTCTGTTTCTGCACAGCTGGGTTAAGACATCCGGGAGAGACTATAAGCCACAAGCTTGAGATAGTTACATTGGTAGATGGAGATTAACTGCTGTTGATTAACCAGAGCGTGACATTTAATTATCAGCTGATTTGGTGCAAGATGGAAGTAACAAAAGAGCTGTTTGAACTCTAACTTTTCATAGCTCAGAATTTGCAGAATACAAACCAAATTTCACTGTGATATTAAATATATTGTCTTCTGTATTCATTGTTGCATGGCAGCAGTTATCCTGGAAAGGTGCACTGAGTATTAAATTGCCCAGCAAACAAATAAAATATATTTCTCTTATGAAAACAGCATGAACATTGAATTTTGGAGGAGGATTTCAAAATAAATCACTCTCATTTGTTATTTACTGTGCTTGTCCTAATCATATAATGCTAAAGCATCTATAAATTGCCCTGTCAGAGAGTGACTGCTGAAAGTGATGAAAGCTGTCATTTAATCAAAAAGCTTAAATTAATCAAAAGGAGAGGAAAGCAGACCCAGCACTACCATTAGGGCTTTTTTCCTGCTCCACCAGGAATGACAGACGTGACTGAGGAAGCTGCAAAGTTAACAGACAGAAATGACAATAAAAGGAAGAGGAAACTTTACAAGCCTCAATGCAGAAGCAGGCACACTGGCTGTCCCAGCCTCTCCTCCAAAAGACCTCAGTCTACCCTGTAGTTTTAAGCCTATTTGTTATTTGTAAAATTTGTTCTCACAGGGGTAATAAAATGCTCTGCTAAGAAACTGCTGCATCCTACCACAGAGACAAGGCTTCTTTTCCAGAGTGGACAAACAATCCTACGGTCTAGTTTAAACATAATTTTGCAAGCTGCTTTCAGATTCCCCAAGATAAGCAGCACTACAGAAGTGGCAATATTTCTTCAGAAATTATTCTCCCCTAGAAGATGCTGACAGACCACAGGACGAGGTTTGCACAAAAGAATGACTCATCACTTCTGATCAGAGGAATGAAATAAACATGGGCTTTATCAACACCAAAAAGTTTTACCACTTCAAGTTCTTTAACACACAGTTCCAAATTATAGCTTTCTTTTCTAAGGGAAAGCATTTCTACTAATGCCAGGAGTTTGGTATGTAATCTCTTCACCTGAGGCTAGCCAGTAATAACATTATACTGGGCAGATGTGATTGTTGTCTACACACAAATCATGGCCAGAATTCTAGGGAGGGAAAGTACCTATTTAACCAAAAGGATACAGTCACTCAAGAAACAGCACATGCCTATTTCTAGCACTAAAAAGATTTCTAACCTGAAAAGGAGTGAGGTTATAGGACTCTCTCTCTCATACTAGTTGTCAAGAGAAAACTATTGTAAGCTGGGCTTTAATCAGTTTATAAAAGGGATTATTCCATGGTTTTCCTGCAGCACTAGACTTGGATTCTGCCATCAGGGAGATCATGAAATTCCCAAATTCGACTTTCAGTCTTACTTTCCCAAAAATAACAATTAAATTGAAACAGACAGAAACTCTCCAACAACAAGGCATACTCCACATAAAAAATGAAATAAAAGAGGTATGGGAAAATCCAAATCTATTACTTGTCCTCCACAAAAGCTTGAATATCTTGCTACTGTAAAACAGCTGCGTATATGCATGATTTCTTTCTGATGCCACCTGAAAGTTCCTTAAAACACAAGGAGCCAATATTCTTGTAATATTACCCAAACCATATTAATTCCTATTTTTATTCAACTACAAGTCAAATCTTCTCTTAGCAACTTATTTACCCATTTGTAACACAGATCAAACTGGTTGTTACACAAAAAAGTATCGTGATTTAGTGTGTTCAATTTTCTTCGTGCTCAAGCCTCTCTGACACCAAATATTTTTTAATTCTGGCTGGCAGTGATGATGATGCTGTTTGATGTCACAGGCCACAGAAAGCCAGCCTGTGTTTCAGGGCCCGGAGAATGGACCGAGCTTTGTCAATCCAGAAAGGAATCCAAACCAAATCTTCACTGCTCACCCCTCTCAGGATACTCTGGAAAATAAGTCTCACACAGACAATGGCACAATTTCTGGAAAAGAAACAGAATGCTGGCAGAGGTGGGCCAGCTCTGTATGATGGTGTCCTAGGCAGCTGCATGTTAATTGCATGATTAATCCAGCACTTCACTGTTTTAACCTCCCTTCAAGAAATATAACAGTAAGTAAAATTACTAATGTCCTCCATACAAATAATTAAGGATGCACCAACCTTTTTATTTCCCCTTGGATATTTTTCAGTCCAGCATCTCAACTCATAGCTGTTGATTCTCTTCCACTTCATTCTGTCACAGCTTTAAACTAAAAGCCCCTTTTCCTGCAGTTGCCTTACAGTTATTCAGCTACCTCCTTCACATAACCCAGGCTCATGTGCTCTCCTCCACTTCTACTTACACTGAAGACTCCACCCTATGCCTGTCAGCATTCCTCAATGAGGTAGAGGTGACAGCATACAAAGAATGCTCCTTTTCCTTCTCATATGTGCCAAATACACACTTTGCTATGATAAACCCTGCAAGAGACTGCTCTTGAATCCTACTAGTACAGAGAAAATCTGTTTGCTATTCTCTGCTTTCCAAAGGTGTCACCAATAACAAACAACATGGCATCTGTTATGTGTTTATTGCTAACAAAGCCATTGGGCTACTAGTGCTCAGCAATTTCTACACACAGCATTCCAAATTAGCAAGTCTTCCATTTGCACTGATAAGTGATGGGTAATCAATTTGTTTGCCTTACTCATTCTTGAAAACATTCTAACAGGTAATTCAGAAATACTGTGTACAAGGTCCCATTCACATCTGCAAGCTAGTGCTTATTCACATCACAAAAACCGGGGAAAAAAACCCTTGTACCTGTAAAAGCTGCTGCAACGTTCAAGTTTCAATTATGCTGTGTCTGCTAAGAAATTCATATTGCTGAACAGAAGAAGGAAATTCTTACTCCCTTTTGGTTGCTATGTCGTTCGCTTTAAGTTTCTCAACAGTCATCCTCACTGCCAAGTCTCTGAGTTCATGTGCAAAACAGCTTCAAAGATCCTCTTAAGGAATTCCTACATCTTCTGTAATATTTTGTAACCAACCTAGAAGGAGCCTTTGGATTACAGGAAATTTGTGGCAAGTTGTCACTCAGTGCTGCTAAATCCAGAAGACCCTGCAACTAGAATGATCCTGACAATAGGTCATTTCTGACAGCCACAATGTCTGCCTGAACTATCCAAACCACTCTATTCAGGAGCAATGATGAGCTGATTCATGACTCTCTTCATAGGTATTAAAAGCAACCTCCCAAATAATCTTCTCCCTTTATGAGAGAAATGCTGAAAAACCTCAAATTTCTAAAACTGATCTTCCACCCAATTAATGGATAATCTGATTTACTGAATTTATTTCTCTCTCCTCAGAAAGATAAAGGTGTTACCAATGACTCCACAACCTCCAGTAATACCAACAGTGTAACTGTAAAGTTTCCTTGTGGACTAGCTATAACCTACAAAAGTAAAGGGAATATAATTTATTTTTGCAATGTCGGGTTTTTTTATAACATATTCGTAAAAAATATCTGCAAACTTTTGGAGAGAATGTTGTTCTCTGTTTGCAATATACCAGCTATACCAGACAACAAGAATTCAAGTGTCTCTGATGAACTCTTTTGCTCTTCCAAGCAACTGACAGACTTAGGGAAGAAGTATGTAAGAGGAAATCATGTGCTGTGGGTCAGCTGAATTAAATAATCCACATAGTGAACACAGACTGAGAAAATTCCCAGTGCAGAGTGTAAAGCAGCAGCTCTGGAGCAGGCAGCATGGTACAATGGGAGATGAAGGTCGAGGGTGTAGAGTACACTCTCCAGCAGCAGGTGACCATAAAGAATTTTAATTTTTATCAGTCAGTGAGCAGTTTTTCTGTTATTTGTGCCATCTGCATTCAAAGAAAACAGCACATGAATGTGTGGGACAAATAAACCCAAAAATAAGTTAGCAGACCAGACTGCAAATCATCTTCCAGATAGACACAATTACATATGGCTCTCTCTTCTCCCAAATCTATGAGTACATGGCAAGAAATGAAAAAGATTACAGAATAAAAAGGCCATTTCCATATTGAGTAACCAGATAGGAAAGATGAAAATATTTAAATGACTGTTAAATAATTCACATTTATTTATTGAAGAGAACAGGGAGTTCTGCATCTGGCGTAATGCACAAACACACCTAAATATGCCCTGAAGTAGCTAAATTTGAAGACATACATGATTTTTTTTTTTAGGGCCAATTTGAAAAGCAGTTTTGGATGATCTTTTCTTAATATACCAAAGAAATCTTC
>NW_009952873.1:2630826-2645299 GCF_000747805.2 Chaetura pelagica | reverse complement strand
TTTTTTTTTTTCAGCCAAAGAGGAAATATATTTTTGAATAATAATTGTTGACAGAAATCAAAGTTCTCTACCAAAATATTTACACTCAATTTGATTATAACAATGATCAGAGAGCATTGTTGAATTTACTGTGTTCATTCAGCTTTGGCAAAAATATTAACACAAATATGAAATAATTTTCTCCCCCTTTTATACGTATTCAATACATTAATTTATATTTTCATGTGGCTGCATAGTTGTGCATATTTTAATGCACATTCCTGTTCATTAAGCCTTTTAATGTATCAAAGATAGAATTACCCCCAGTGTTTCTGATGTTATGCAGTAAGCACCTGGAGTAAGTTAGCAGTTCTGCATCTTCACTAAATTGGCACAAGCCAGATCTACTCACAGATCATGTTTTTTGCTACTGCCTTGAGAAACAGCATGTTCTAATTACATGTGAATTTTTACTTCCACAATATTACTATGTAGATCTATTTCATTGTTATATTGTCCAGGGTAACAGAGGTTATAACAAACTAGCCTTTTACATCTAACCCTCTCACCCTTATCCTGTCTGAAAGCCTCATATTAAGCCCTCTTGAAAACACAGAGTGGGTGTTGCCAAGACAGGCAGCTCATGACCATACCAGCATACCTGGTTGGTGGCAGCCATCCCTCTAAAAATGGCCTACCATAGAATCATAGAATGCCAGGTTAGAAGGGACCTCAAGGATCATCTGGTCCAACCTTTCTAGGTAATACTACACTTTATATGAGGTGGCTTAGCACCCTGTCAAGTTGAGACTTAAAAATGTCCAGTGTGTGGGAATCCACCACTTCATTTGGGAGACTATTCCAATGTTTGATGGTCCTCATGGTGAAAAATTTACCTCGTGTCCAAATAGGCCAGATCCAGCTTTGTGAAGGAATTAAACAAGCCAAAAATTTAGTCTAGATTTGCTGCATTGCACTGACTCTCTCTTTGTCAATAACGCAAATACCAGAAATAGATTTTGGGTACAAGTTGGTTGCTCTGAATTTGATGCAGGTGGCAAGATTCACCTGCCTGCTGAGAAGACAGGGGAAGGACACTGCTGTCTTGCTGCCCATGTTGCCCTCTGTTTGAGTGGACTCTCAGAACATGCCTAGTGAAATGGAGTCCACACCTTAATCTCAAACGTTACCCGATATCAGAAATATGCTGTAGCTAATACTGACCCAGCTCACTTCTGCAAATGCTATTAGCTAGTGCATCCAAAAACCTGTGAGTCAATGTGTACTTTGGAGGAAAAAAAGGATTGGTGGGTGGGAGCTCTCATCACATCCACAGAGATGCTGCAGAGATGTTCCAAGGTGCTGTGGAGTTTTCCTTTTTCATCAAATAGCAGCTGCCAAAATATTTACCTGGCTCCAAATGATTTGGTCATTAAAGAAAGCTTTGGCATTCCTCCACCTCCACAGCAGAGTAATCTTTTAAAGAGGATTTCTCACCTTGGGGTGCATTTTGTGCTCTGTTTACAGCAACAGCCTGGTGTGAGATCCTTAGCTTGGGGCCTTCATTTCTCATTAGGATTCTCAGCTTCACAGAGAAAGGTTTGAACAGCAAAAGCTTCAGGCTCAGTTCACGTCAGAATGAATTTAACATACCATGAAACCAAACGTAGCCATAAACTGAGACTTCTCTTAAAGCCACTAGAGTTTCTATTAACTGCAGCGATTACTGAAGTGTCTGCAAACGTTTCAATGTCTGGCTTGGTTCTTTTTTTTCTGGCTGGAGGGTTAATATAGGATGGTATACAAAATCACCATGCAGCTTCAGTAGCTCACAGCAGAGGGTTCTTTATACAGTTAAAAAAACCCCAAACAAACCACAAAATAAAAAGGAAGGTATGTATGTAGTGTTAAGAAATAATAGCAGCACTTTACTGTGCCTCCTATCTGCATAGTCCAGAAGAGTTTTGAAATGCTAATTAAACATTTCAACAGCCTGGAAGATGAGGAAAAATTATTCTCATTTATGGATAGTTAAACATAAGCTCAGGGAAGTTAGATGTCTTATCCTAGAAGGGAAAGCCAAACAGCTGCAAACCCAGGACTTGATTTTTCAGTACGAAACTCTTACCACTAAATTAAACTTGTGTCTCTTGAAAATAAGAATGCTGTGACAAAACAATTTTTCAACATGCCAAGTTTTGTGATCCCCTCAGTAATGTCACAAGTAGGACTGTTGACTGACATGCTACTGTGTGTTAAGGTTTATAACTGCAGCAGGTCCTCCTCCACCTACTTTCCTATGTCTTCTGCCACATGACTTCAGAATTAATATCTTCCCCAATAAGATAAAATTTATTTCTATTGAATTATTCCATGTCCACCTTGTGCTTCCTCATACTCTGACTTCACCTATCCAGCACCCCAACCACTTCCATAGCTCATTTAACTTTAAGAAGGGTTAAAGCATTATCTGCTCTTGCCCTTGCCTCTATCACAGATTCTTTCTGACTGTACATAGAATCTTGCATGAAGTTGCATGGAGAACTAAATGGAACAATCAGCAAGGATTAGACAGAACAAAGTGTACATGATCTCTTATGTTTTCTTACATAACAGAGACAGTATATCAAGGTTAGCATTAAAGGCACTATGCTGTGGAAATGAAGAGCAGCCAGTGGGACAGTATGAACCTCAGTATCATACCACATGCAAAAATGCAATACAGAGAACATGGACTTAGGAGCTAAGTGTGTCTTATTGTCACCTACCATTGATAGCACAATTTTGTCATAATTTCATAAAATCAGTGCAAATGTACTACAGTTGATAAGAAAATGCAGGCTAAACTCCATAAATCAAGCTTGTCTGGTGTGGGTGAGGGAACAAGAAACTAGAATCTATAGCCATGCTTTCCAACTATGCTGTTAAAATGCTCTAGGGAGACCTCTTAGGTGCCTTCCAGTGCCTGAAGGGGGGCTACAGGAAAGCTGGGGAGGGGCTTTTCACCAGAGAAGGCAGTGATAGGACAAGGGGTATCAGTTTTAAACTGAAAGAGGGCAGATTTAGGTTAGATACTAGGAAGAAATCCTGCATGATGAGGGTAGTAAGGCACTGGAATAGGTTGCCCAAGGGGGTTGTGGAAGCCCTCTCCCTGGAGATGTTTAAGGCCAGGCTGAATGAGGCTTTGTGCAGCCAGGTCTAGTGTGGGGTGCCCCTGCCCATAGCAGGGGGGTTGGAACCTGATGATCTCTAAGGTCCCTTCCAACCTTAACCATTCTATGAGTCTATGATCAACAGGGCTCCCATTCTCTCTTGTCTAAGTTTTGTTTTGTTTTCCCAATTCTGACCTTTATTGTCATTCGTCAGCACCCCCATCTCTTCCTTCTATTTCCAGGATCCTGGTGATGACTCCAGATCACAAATTTAGACCTTTATCAATATAAATTAGAAATCTTGGATCCTTCAGGCTTAAGACCTTGTGCACATTTAAGAAATCTAAGTACAGTTCATGAATTCTGTCATTTGTGATCCATGAAATGGTTTGGCACATGAAGTAATTTATACTGTTATGTACCTCCCAGGCTAAGGAAAACGGGCACTTGTTAAGCCTCAATGCCTCTTTTGGTGGGATGGCTCAAAGCAGCTCCCCCCAAGCTGTGCACAAAATGGCTGTGACATGACCAGTAGTGAACATCTGCACAAGGAGACAAAGCAGTCAGAAATTTGGCCATTATCTTAAATACCATGGAGCCTGAGAGATAAGCCAAAAATCTAAAAAGACTCACAAAGACTCTTAAGCAGGCCTGAACCTGACTTAATTGCTCAGAAGTCTCATGGAGCTAAGAAACCCACTGAGAAAGGATACAAAAATTAGGAAAGAGACCAGTTAAACACAATGAAGAATCTATACCTCTTGGAAGTGTCTCTGCTTCAGTTATTATGTACCACTCAAAAAGCCCCCTATGAACTTGCAGATACATCAAAGGTGGATCTACAGAAAAGGGGCATAAATAAGCATGAGGCATAAATTACCTGGGTTGAAGGTAAGGGATAAGAGTGTATCCTGAAAAGATAAGGCAAACGAGTTGCACATTACAAGGAGGACCAGCAGACAGGGAACTTATACCTAGTATGTGTTGCAGAGCTCGTAACTTCAGTTAGCTCTGTATCAGAAAAAGCAAGAGTGCATGAACATTTAGGGTCAAGGTGGGAGGATCAAAACACAGCAGTTTGGTAAGAATTCAGATGATGAAGCTGTAACAGTGGCTATTTGAGGCCTTAAGCAAAATGGGGGTGTAATTCCCACATGTAAGAAAAGACTGAATAATCATGGCTTCGTGGGCTAAAGAAGTTTTATATCTTCCAGACATAGGGTTTTGGAAAACTCAATTCAGTTTTCACTCTAGCAGATGTTACTTGAGAAGTAGATGGTTTTGGAGAACGTAACAAAAATAGCTGTGGTGTTTGCAGTAAGAGAGCTGAGTTCATTTAGAAAAAGCTCTTTCTGCAATAAACATTTGCACATCTTTCTGATACTTATTTACTACCGACAATGACCACTTCTTTTGGATCTCCCATAGGAATTTTTCAGAACATTACTATAATAGTACACCACCTGAGTCCAAAGCCTGGTAAGCACTCACAAAACACACATAATTTAGACCTTTATCAATATAAATTAGAAATCTTGGATCCTTCAGGCTTAAGACCTTGTGCACATTTAAGAAATCTAAGTACAGTTCATGAATTCTGTCATTTGTGATCCATGAAATGGTTTGGCACATGAAGTAATTTATACTGTTATGTACCTCCCAGGCTAAGGAAAACGGGCACTTGTTAAGCCTCAATGCCTCTTTTGGTGGGATGGCTCAAAGCAGCTCCCCCCAAGCTGTGCACAAAATGGCTGTGACATGACCAGTAGCGAACAT
Source organism: Chaetura pelagica (assembly GCF_000747805.2). Lineage (NCBI taxonomy): Eukaryota > Metazoa > Chordata > Aves > Apodiformes > Apodidae > Chaetura > Chaetura pelagica. The sequence continues at coordinate 2,640,392 of NW_009952873.1, read as the reverse complement.
CTGCACAAGGAGACAAAGCAGTCAGAAATTTGGCCATTATCTTAAATACCATGGAGCCTGAGAGATAAGCCAAAAATCTAAAAAGACTCACAAAGACTCTTAAGCAGGCCTGAACCTGACTTAATTGCTCAGAAGTCTCATGGAGCTAAGAAACCCACTGAGAAAGGATACAAAAATTAGGAAAGAGACCAGTTAAACACAATGAAGAATCTATACCTCTTGGAAGTGTCTCTGCTTCAGTTATTATGTACCACTCAAAAAGCCCCCTATGAACTTGCAGATACATCAAAGGTGGATCTACAGAAAAGGGGCATAAATAAGCATGAGGCATAAATTACCTGGGTTGAAGGTAAGGGATAAGTGTGTATCCTGAAAAGATAAGGCAAACGAGTTGCACATTACAAGGAGGACCAGCAGACAGGGAACTTATACCTAGTATGTGTTGCAGAGCTCGTAACTTCAGTTAGCTCTGTATCAGAAAAAGCAAGAGTGCATGAACATTTAGGGTCAAGGTGGGAGGATCAAAACACAGCAGTTTGGTAAGAATTCAGATGATGAAGCTGTAACAGTGGCTATTTGAGGCCTTAAGCAAAATGGGGGTGTAATTCCCACATGTAAGAAAAGACTGAATAATCATGGCTTCGTGGGCTAAAGAAGTTTTATATCTTCCAGACATAGGGTTTTGGAAAACTCAATTCAGTTTTCACTCTAGCAGATGTTACTTGAGAAGTAGATGGTTTTGGAGAACGTAACAAAAATAGCTGTGGTGTTTGCAGTAAGAGAGCTGAGTTCATTTAGAAAAAGCTCTTTCTGCAATAAACATTTGCACATCTTTCTGATACTTATTTACTACCGACAATGACCACTTCTTTTGGATCTCCCATAGGAATTTTTCAGAACATTACTATAATAGTACACCACCTGAGTCCAAAGCCTGGTAAGCACTCACAAAACACACATGAAATCCCAAGAGAAGGGGGGGGGGGGGGGGGGGGGAGGGGCAGAAGAGGAAAAATATATTTCAATGTGTTTGCTGCAGTTATGGCATGCGTAATTCCTGATGTAAGGGTCAGCATCGTTTCTGAAGAAGTTGCTAGCTGTGTTAAACAGGTGGCTGCTCTACAGTTGTAAAAAGCCCACTGTAGTTACCTTATTGTGTAGTGGCTTGCTCTTTTTTTTTCCAGATTACCTAAATGAATAGACAAGGACTGCAGGGTTCTCTATGAAACCACCACCAAAGCATGCATTGTGCTTCAATGCAGGCTTCTAGTTTCCATGCTGGTCAGTGGCAGGTAGAATCTGTGGCTGTGCAGAAATTTAATTTTCTGCCCCAGAGGAACCAGGAGGATTTAAAAAGAATAAAAAGAAAAAACAGTCTGAATTGTTCAAAATACTTTATACTAAACTTTTTAGTTTTTAAAAATTTAAATTATAGTTAGCTTATCTTTCTAAAGGAAAAGTCATTTTGAAATGAAAAAGCACTATTTTTAAAACTAAAAAAAGGTCTAAATGTATGTATTGCAAACTTGGAAAATTTCTGCTCCCAGAAAATGTTTGTTTTGAAAAATTAATCAAAACTAACTTGTGACTGTGAACTGGTTCAGTTTTGATTAATCCACTTGCTCTGAAAAATGCTGTTTTCATAGAAATATCAATTACTAGCTCCACGGTCCCACTAGTAGTACAGTACATACCATAATGTCTCACAGCTGGAATCATGGGTCTTGGTGGGCTGTGCTTTGTTGACATAGACAAAAAAAGGATTAAGATATTGGAAAATAAAAATCTAATTCCTAAATTGGCATCTCCCAATAAACTGAAAGGCCACTTTCATTGAAATCAGTTGCAAAACCTCTTTAAAAATACTAGATAAGTAAGAAGTTGGATTGCCTCTATATTAATTTGTTTAGTTCAAATTGATCTCGAAACACAGTCATGAAGTTGGAGTATCATGATCCAGCAAATCCCCCAAGTAAGACAAGGGGACTGTGATGCTCAAACATCTCTACCTTAAAATAAAGTCAAGAAAACAAAATGCAAGTAATCTTAAATTGCATTAAAACATCAATAAGGGAGCCTTACATTTTGCAATGAAAGATGACTCAGCTGAGCTGCAGATCATACTGATAAAGACAAAGCATTCTGTTATCATAAGCTCTCAAGAGGAGACAACCCACTTTCAACCTTCATTAATTTTGCCATTGGATAGCCATGGACTGTATCTCTGCCATGAGGAAATGGTCCTGGCCTCAAGTTGCGCCAGATTTAGATTAGTTATTAGGAAAAATTTCTTCACCAAAAGGGTTACTGAAGCACTGGAATGGGCTGCCCAGGACACTGGTGGAGTCACCACCCCTGGAGGTATTTAAAAGGACATGTAGGTGCTTGGGGACATGGTTTGGTGGTGGACTTGGTAGTGCTGGGTTAATGCTTGGACTTGAAGAGCTTCAGTGTCTTCAAACCAAAATGATTCCATGGGCCCTCAAAACCATTAATTTTTTTGGTGCAAAGAATCAAATTTAAGTAGCCAATAATGCAAGCTTAAAGCTGAAGAGCTAATTTAATTTTCTTCAACATTTTTCTGCAAGTTAATTGCAGTGCCCTCATGACCCTGACACCCAATTTTAATTTGAAAGAAACCTTTCAGCTTATATGGTGAGGAAGTGCTATAGAAGGTGGTAAATGGGAGACAGGGTACCAGGTTGTGGAGCACATGCTGGAATGTTGTTCTTAGTGGCACCCTGATTGCAAGGTGGAAGGAAGATGACTAGGTACTACTGTGAAATCATATGCTGTTGCTGAAAGGCTGAGACAACTCCAGAGTAAAGTCAGACTGTTGCTTCCTGGTGGCACAAAGACTTCAGACACACCATCAGAAAGGCAGCTTTCCTCTTCTAAGCATTTTGCAACATTCAATTAACCATATTCTCTTGCAATGTACAAAGACAATCTGTCACTACAAACAGTGCTGATTCTTGTCTTAGATTGCTTCTTAACATGCTTACAGTAAAACTCTCAAAGCTAAAAGCTTGCTCCATTTATGATTAAATGGGAATAAAAACCAACAGAAATAAGAACTCTTTTTTACGGCTTCCCTAATAGGCTGAGGAATCTAAACAAACAGGTCTTGATTATTTGCTTGGGACAACCTATCATCACTGCTACATAGACAAATTGTACTGCATGCCAGAGTACACTGAAGACACACTAATTTATTGCTCAGAATGCAGAAAACTCTACAGTGCATGGTGACTTTCCAGATCACATTTCTTCCCCACAAATCCTCCATTTCTCTCTTAAAGGGAAATTGCAATGCAGCATAAGGCTAAAATGGAGTTTGGGAAGAAAAATGAAGAAAGGCATCACATTAAAAAGTACCTAATTTTGAGCACAAAACTTGAAGACCTAAATTAAGTATTCAGTTTCCCTTTACATCCCCTAAAAAAAAGAGAGGCCCTGCTAGATAGTAACTCAAAGCAAGAATTGAAGTGGTCTGTGAATCACACCCTGCTAACACATGCACACTCCAGCTCTTTCCATGAACTATTCCAAGAGCCTCTCAACTTAGCCACACAAGATAGGTGATGTGAATGAATACCCTCATGTCAAATCTGGGACAATTGGAGAAGACTTGTACAAACACAAAATCTGGTGTTATTTAAAAGGAAAAGCTAAAACTATTCAGAGTTTTTAATTTTTTCACTCTCAACAACAAAGAATGGGAAGCCAACACAACAGGATAAAGTCAAAGGAATGAATCTCAAGGGAGCACAAGTTAGTAGTCCCAGAGAGTCGTCAGGAAAGACCTGCAGAGGATACTCAAAATGGCATGAAGAAGAGATGGACGCTCTTTAATGAAATAAATGTGATGCCCTGAAGTGCCAGCTTGACAGCTGTTTCACTGTGAAAAACAGACAAGTCACATAGTAATCTTGACTAGACTGTGAGGTCTTCATTGACCTGAAGCATGAAAAAGGAAGCAAACCAGCAATGAAAACCACATCAGATTACCAAGCATAAGTACAAAAGCCCAACAAGATTACATTAAATTACAGAGTGTTATTCACTAAGAGTGTCCAGGGTACAAAGTTGGATATAACCATCATGAAACATCAAGAAATCATACAATAAAGACATTAGGAAAAAAGGTAGGCTGAAGAGTAGTCTGCCATGAAATAGTGAATGTAATTGATGTATGATGTCAAAAAGGTCAAGCTGTTTAATGTTTTGTGTGTGCTTATTGTCACAAAGGATAAGATTTAATCAGACAGCTATCATAACTAATTCCAGACCCAAATGAACAAGATCCAAGTCTTTGAATATAAAAAAAAATAAAAATAATTAAAAATATATATATATCTCCAGGGATTTACAAGAATTAGTTAAACTCAATTGTTTTCAACTTGTCCAGACCTAATGAGCTTCATCCCAGCCTAAACTTAGAGATTTGGCTGGTGAAATTTAAAGCTTCTAGCAGTTATTTTGAAAACCTATCAAGACTAAGTAAAGTATTATATGTCACATTTATCCTTCTCTAGCCTTTCATTTAAAAAAAAAACATGAAAGGAGAAGGAAGGGAATTAGAAATAGTTTAATTTCAATTTCTGGAACAAATTATGAAAGGTTGAAGGTAATTACTAACATCCAGCAAAAAAAAAATTCATGTCATACCAAAGTTGGATATAACCATCATGAAACATCAAGAAATCATACAATAAAGACATTAGGAAAAAAGGTAGGCTGAAGAGTAGTCTGCCATGAAATAGTGAATGTAATTGATGTATGATGTCAAAAAGGTCAAGCTGTTTAATGTTTTGTGTGTGCTTATTGTCACAAAGGATAAGATTTAATCAGACAGCTATCATAACTAATTCCAGACCCAAATGAACAAGATCCAAGTCTTTGAATATAAAAAAAAAATAAAAATAATTAAAAATATATATATATCTCCAGGGATTTACAAGAATTAGTTAAACTCAATTGTTTTCAACTTGTCCAGACCTAATGAGCTTCATCCCAGCCTAAACTTAGAGATTTGGCTGGTGAAATTTAAAGCTTCTAGCAGTTATTTTGAAAACCTATCAAGACTAAGTAAAGTATTATATGTCACATTTATCCTTCTCTAGCCTTTCATTTAAAAAAAAAACATGAAAGGAGAAGGAAGGGAATTAGAAATAGTTTAATTTCAATTTCTGGAACAAATTATGAAAGGTTGAAGGTAATTACTAACATCCAGCAAAAAAAAAATTCATGTCATACCAGTCTAATTTCTTTCAGGACCTGGTAACAGGCCTCACAGAGAGAGAGGAAAAAACATTAGATGTTGTACAACATGACTTCAGTAATGTATGTAATGTGTTTTTATGTGCCATAAACGTAGGAAATCAGGCTTAAATGAAACTAGATGCAAACTGGTAGGAACAACGTTTTAGAGCTTATTTTCCAATATACAAAAATTACTTGTCACTAAGTGAAATATTGATTATGCACAAGATATGCTCAAGATATGCAATATTATCCTTCTGTTCTACTGAAAACCTGAAAGGCTTTAGGTTCGGGTGCACTTTTCTGCATAAAGACCACATAGAGACTGATTAAAGAAAGTACAAATGGAGGAACAGAAACTATGAGAAGACTCAAAAACATCATCCAGAGAGGCCTTCCAAAGGCACTGGCACTGATGATAGATTCTAAGCATCTTCCCAAGTCAGAAATCTCCAGAGAGTGAGGAGTTCATCCTTTCAATAAAGATACAGAAAAGCAGTAATTATCCCTACTCGTTTCATATTTTCAGATCAATTCTAGCCTATCTACAGTGAAAAATTACCAGATGTGGGGAAAGGTCCATCTTTTCTCCCCCCACATAAGACTAAACAAAATGCCTTTCAAGCCAGCAAAGCAAGAGTGGCATCTTTTTGCTGATTTAGCCAAGGACAGACTGGAATAGGCCCCTTGCTTTACCAGGTAAGTCCACAGCAAGAAAAGAGCATAAGGGTTACAATAACTGGCAGAAAAATGGACAATAGGTTAAAGATGCCTCTGACAGAGCACATACCTAGCCAGTGCTAACTGGCTAATTTGGACAGTGGTACTTTCTCGAACACTGATTTCTGATCTATAGAAGAAGGCAAGATCTGCAGGCCCAGGGCTCTCTGCCTGCCCAGGAGGAGACCCTGCTGCAGCACCTGAACCTGCCTGGAACCCAGCACTGCTGTCCGGAGGAGCTGAGAGGGAAGGGGCGGCCGCCTGTGCCTGCTCCACAGGGACCCTGCCTGCTCCCTGGGGATTCAAGCCCGCTCTCTGAGGCCTGCCCAATCCCGAGGGATTGCTGCCTGCCCGGCCTAAACCAGACCGGACCGGAGTAGGAGCCTGCCCAGCCTGCATTTGCCACCTGCTTCAGGACTAGAGCCATGCCTGCCACAGCTGCTGCTGCTGGGAGTGGTCGCCCCAGTTCCCGGGAAGCCCCCCACGGATCTCCAGCCGAGCCTGCCAGCGCGCATCCCAAGAACCGCGTGCTACGGAAGGAGGGTAAACACACACACACACACACACTCTTAACTTTGCTGCCGGGCTCAACCCCTGCCCTTTCACTACATTGATTGTACACCTCTCCCTCAGAGTGTGCACTTAATAAGTGAGCACCCTGGGAAGGTTCTCTCACTATAATTTTCTCTGCTATTTGAATTCATTTCCAAGTTCCCAGATGTGATGCTGGCCCCAAAAGGAAAAGTTTCAGGATCTCCCTTTTCACTGCCCTCTGCTCTGACACTTCACCTTGCCCTTCTGCCATGTATCATAGAATCATAGAATCATAGAATCTTAGGGGCTGGAAGGGACCTCGCGAGATCATCTAGTCCAACCCCCCTGCCAGAGCAGGGTCACCTAGAGTACATCACACAGGAACTCATCCAGGTGGGTTTTGAATGTCTCCAGTGAGGGAGACTCCACAACCTCCCTGGGCAGTCTGTTCCAGTGCTCTGTCACTCTCACAGTAAAAAAATCCACAAAGGCCTGCAACACCAGCCCAGAATGATTAGACACCATCATGCCAGTGCACAATTTCACACTGTGTATGTGTGTATACATACATATAAATATATACAGACAAAACAATGTAGGTTAGTATGTCCTCACAACAAACCTAATTCTTTTATTTTTCTTAGAACTGTCCTCATTTATACTGAACTATAGAGGATCACTTTAAAATAGCTAGATCAGATAAAATAATGACTCAACACATTGCAGCCCGGTAAGAGTGCAAACACTGCTCATTAATGGGAGCACCTCAGGTTCTGCCTTATCCCCTGACCTCTACATGCTTAAAGGCCACTGCTTAGACCTAACATCACATCAACATTCAATCCATGAACTCAGTCTGTGAGCTAGGAGAGACCTGTGTCCTACAGCTTGCTCCTCTTTACCAGCTTACTCATTACCAGTCCCCATATCCCTGCAGTCTTTTCAATTAGCTACACCCAATAGGGTTTGTATTCTTAAATTTACCATAAACAGTGATTTAAAAAAATATACTGCACATGAATTACAGCTGGGATGTGTTGAACTGCTTAAAGATGTCCTCTTCTGTGACAAAAGCTAGTTAGTGCCTACCATTTCAAACAGCTCATTGCCCACAGAAGGATTTCTGCCTTGGACAATCCCACTGAAGTCCAGAGCTGCCCTTTGAAGGGCTTGCCTCGTGAAGGGCAGGAGAAACTTTGAAGGATCACAACTGCATTTAAAGATACAAAGGTCTTCCCTCTGAATTACATTATGGCAATCTATGCTCTCAACTATGGCTGAACTTCTCATGATGTCCCTTTGTCTTCCCTGTAACATAGTCAGAATTCCAGATACAAAAACTTCACTTTCCTGCCCTCAGCTAATCCTAGAACTAAAACACTCGCTGCTCACAGGAATGACAGCTCAGCTAATTTCCTGCTATGTTGGCTCCAGCCCAGCTCTTCACCCCTCTCTGCTTGCACCCCCCTTTACCCCCGCAGCAGCTGCAGAGATGTGCCACCCCTAATTGTTCCCAGCAGTGCCAAGCTGGAGGCGCCGCTGTCACGGAGGATGGCAGCAGAGTGCAGAGCATGACAACAGCAGCAGCAGGTGGGCAGAGCAGAAAAGGCCAGATTACTGTCTATGTGATTACTGTCATTTATCTCAAGTCAGGCAGAAGGCAGAGCGTGCTCTGCTTTTGCCTGTTCTTTCCCTCTGTTGCTACAGAGCAATTCCTGAAAACACTGTACAGGGATGTTATGCACTTGTTAAGCATTGTTTTAAGCACTTGAAAGCCACCACAATTAGAGCAAGTAACTGCCCCTTACAGCAGTCTCATGTTTCTCTTGAACATAACTGCAACAGGAAAATACACAGAGAAGTTCCAGTGTTAGGACCAACTTGAAAAGCTGTTGGATTTTTACAAGTGTATGTATTTCTGTCTTTCAACATATTGGCTATGGAAATGTGAACAAGAGCTTTATCTTTACAGTTCTGCCTTCTCAAGGCAGCAGAACCATGATGCTGTCAGGACAGCTGTCTGCTGGGAAAAAATGCAGGAAAGCTGCTCAGCTCCAGTGCAGAAATGCTAGTGCACAGGCAAGAATGTAAGCACTCCATTCAAATCCTGGGATCAATCTAAAACACACTCTTACATCTGGTTTTCATTTTTGCTAAGTCTTCTCTCTTTTATCTGTGAATTTAACAGGGTAATATTCTGTCATAGCTAAGTGTTTTCAATTCTGGCTGTCAAATTTCTATCAATGCTTTATTTTAAAAGTAATTTCTGAATCTTAAAACAGACTTCCAATATTAGCCAAAATTGACACCAACACAAATACAGTCTTCATTGCAACATATACTTTCCTCCTGTGTAACTGGATCCAAACTTTGCTCCTTGGCCTCACCATTAGGTTAAGAACAGATGATAAAATAAGACTCAACCAAAGCCTGTGTCCATATGAAATCTAAATCTATTTTGAGGTTGGAGATATTCCACATGCCCATTTTCATTCCACTGGTCTTGAACTAGAAACAACATTGAGAAAATATTTGACTGTGAGAGGGAGAAGTTTTTCTTTTCCACGTTAAGGGAGCAGAAAACTCTATAGCCTACATGATGTTTACCAAAAGCCTCCTGAATAAATCTATGGGCCTCCTAAGGTGATTTTTTTTCCATCAACAGTTCTGAGGGAGGGGAAGACAGGATGGCAGGCACCCATCTAGCCATTCTATCACTTCTCTCCTCAGCTGGACAGGGGAAAGAAAATATAACAAAAGGCTTGTGGGTCAAGATGAGGACAGGCAGAGATCACTTACCAACCACTGTCACAGGCCAAACAGACACAACTTGGGAAATTAGTTTATTACCAATCAAATCAGAGTAGGCCAATGAGAAACGAAACTAAACCATAAAACACATTCACTCCATCCCTGCCTTCTTCCCAGGCTAAACTTCACTCCTAAATTTTCTACCACCTCCCACCGTGGCACAAGGAAAGCAGGTTGTGGTTAGTTCATCACATGTTGTCTCTGTCACTCCTTCCTCAAACTCTTTACTTGTTCCA